>NC_056437.1:15800533-16170533 GCF_018296145.1 Oncorhynchus tshawytscha
TGTTAAAATATTTTTAAAAGTGATAATAGAGTTAAAGGGACAAAACGTCTCTCCTCAGGACTCGTCTGGTCGGTGTCTGAAGGATTCGCGCCAGAGGGCTGGACTGGGCTGGACTGAGCTGTCCTTGCGACTGAGCATGCTACGCTGTCTGCATGTTAAAAAACCTTAGAGGGATGACAGGAATTGATAGACTTTAACGAAATTAAATGCAAATTTTAAAAGGACATGAGTCACTCAAACCATCAAGGTCCCAGTTCCTTGCCAGTTCCTGTGCTGTAAGTATTAGCAAAAGGGCACACTGCCCTTTTGTGTGCGGGGGTTAAAAGATAAAATGGGTACATTCCCTCCAAAAAGATCCAGTGTGTGAGTATGTGTGTCTGTGTGTGTGTTTGAGACCAGTGCAAAGTGTAGAATCTAGTAGAAACAAAGCACAGCATCTCTTTCTTGCACTCAAGGGACATCAGCTGTGGTGAAAGAGTCCCCTTTCCAGTGGCAGCCCCACCTGTTTAAAAAAATATATAACGATACAAAAGTTGGCCAGTTTTACATGTAATTCTAGCATTTATTTGTGTCACATATCAGTTTAGCAAACAATGTAAAAAAATCTTTTAAAAATCCTTGCGTTATTAAAGCAGCATATGGTATTTTTCTTTGAGTAAGGCAGCTCCATAATGCAGCTGTTTCAGAATAGCACAGTGCTTTCTGTGGTGGAGTGCCAGCCAGTGAAAGCACAGAGCGTACTCTGGTTATGCTGTGATTGGCTCAGGGTTCTGTCACTCATGGGGACACTACATCACCGCTGAATCTATGGGAGAACTAGGCAGTTCAAGTACACCTGGGGTGTTAACATGGATTGACAGTAGAAATGCCCGTCCAAGAAGGCTCAAGGTCTTTGGCCACAGATAAAATGACGTCAATTCATGTTATATCTCCCGTAGCTTTGATTGGACTGATCATGTCAATATCATGAGTCTCGGTGCTCTTGGCCCATTTTACATAAACATTGCAAAACAAGTCGGATATTGCAAATTCAACCATGTGGAAGGAAGCAGTGGCTTACTGTCTCAAAACATGACAATTGTGCATCACAAGTAGACAACACTGTTAAACTGGGGAAATCTAACGTTGTGGCTCAGCTAGACGCCACAGACAGACAAGCCGTGACCTTCACAACCAACAGACAGAGGAGAGTAGGTACAGTACGTGCTTGCCAGAATCATAGCGTGCATTAAATTGTGTGGATGAAAAAATAGGCAAATAGGCTACATCAGTCTCAGCTTGCTCATGTCTTATTCGAAATGACGGCTCTTATCCACTCCTCCTCCCATTATGCCATTGTTATATTTCTTATATGGCTATCACATTAGTATCTTATTCATCATTTTAGGTCATGTTAGAATGATGCATATCATTGTTTTGCTTACTTTGTGTATTATAATCACCTCATGTGCTTTTCTACACGAGGAGGGATAATGTTGTTGGGTCTGTGACCATGTTCGCCAGTGACAGTCACTTCCCATTAAAAAAATAAAAATACAAAAAATGTTCAGTAATAGACACATGTAATTCCAGTTGATATTGCAAGGGTTGTTTTGTTTGCTTAATGTGCTGTCTGTGCGTCGATATATTGTCTATAAAAGTGGATCCTCGTGATTGTATTTTCCTTGCTTTTTAGACCACATGATACAATATGTCAAACAGTAGGCTAACCTCTAAGTCCACGTCTCGCTCTCGCTCTCCCTCCCTCCATCTCTCTCTCTCTCTTTCTCTGTGTTGTGACTTAAAGAAGAGTAAAGTTCAGGCCTCAACATCTGGCTGAATTTATCTGAACATCTCTCTGAATTCCTGTCGCTGAACGAATAGGTCTATCTCGTCTCAGTTCGTTTGCTTGCACTTATACTTAGAGCTGTTAATGATATAAGAATAAACATTGTGAATTTACTGAACATAAATGTAATAATGTTTGTGTATGGTTCAAAAGTGAACTCATGTTGGCATTCATTATTATTGAAGGAGAATGTGGTTCTTATCAAGTAACACAAATCCACAAGGAGCCAGTAAAAAATGTGTTAATTTAAGCAAATCAGCCATATCAGATATGGTTTTTAAAAAGCAAGTAAATGTGGTTGAATGAGCTGTTTCTCTGCTAAACGAGGCTCCGCCAGGTGTAGGGGTGGTGAGGATTCACTCCATGGTGCTGAAATGAAAGCTCCACTCTTGGCACAGCTTTATGTAGGCCCTAACAGTTTGTGGGCACGGTTTGTCACCATTATAGTGCAATGAATGTATTGTTTATGTTGTATAGTGGCTTCGTTGGCATGCATCTAAAAAGAAAAAATGCTGAGTTTGCCCCATCAAGATTTACATTCTAAAATCACCACTGTAAGTTTCACTCCTCTTATGACATTCATAATGTGCTTCTGGCTGGCTGCAGAGCTCCAGAGACCCAGAATGCTACCATCGTCCCGGGTTTTGGGTTCACGTCTGCTTTCATTGGCATCTCCCTCACTTCCTCAATGCGGAGCCTGAGTCTGAGCCCGAGCCATAGCAGGGCTTGGCAACTACATGAAGACATTTTTCTGTGAAAAGGGATAGCTCATTGGATGTGACAGCTGGGTATTTTCACGGATTGATCCTCAGAAATATGTTTTTTGACAGACATCAGGCATGGCCGCCTCCTCTATTAGATTGGCTGTGTCACTTTCCCCTCCCATATTTCTGCTCCGCAGAATACCAATGCATTTCACACCTAAAGAGGGATGAGGGATGATGGGGGAAAGCTTGGTGCATACTCAGAGGAAGGGGAAGGGGAAAAGAGGAGAGGGGAAAGGAGGAGAGGAGAGGGAAGAAGAGAAGAGGAGGAGAGAGGAAGGGAAGGGAGGAAGGCTGAAGGAGGCCACAGAAGGTGAGAGGAATAGGTACTGCTTGGGTGGGTTATTTACCAGTTTGTTTTCCACCTTGATAACTGAATGAATTAGAACAAAATATTTCCCTATGCCCTGACGAATCAAAACCTGCGTTACAATACAACAGCAGAACAGCCAATATATCCTTCGTCTTCTAGTCTCCTCTGTTATGCCTTACAAACACTTACTGACTTCTGACCAAGATTAACTTTCTGTGTGACTACATCTCTGGAAGGAAGTCTTCTCACACAGTGTAAACCCTAAAGTCATTCTTTAAACATTGACGACAACGACGGTACCTGAAATGATCGTAAAAGGTCGTGGAAAGCCCTGGCAGAGTAGGAAATCACATTAGGCTCCTACAAATGAGCGAGAGAGCGAGAGAGAGAGTGCATGTCTGTGTGTGTGTCAGTGGAGACTCCTCAGAAGAGGAAGGGGAGGACCATCCTACTCAGTGAATTTCATACAAATAAAAATAGTAAAACATTTAAAAAGTTATCCTTTTTAACTAAATATATTCACATCACCAAATAATTGATTAAAACACACTGTTTTGCAATGAAGGTCTACAGTAGCCTCAACAGCACTCTGTAGGGTAGCACAATGGTGTACCGGAGGACAACTAGCTTCTATCCACCTCTGGGTACATTGACTTCAATGCAAAACCTAGTAGGCTCATGATTCTCAGACTTACATAGTAATTAAAATGTAGAGAGAGAAAGACAATAGTTGAACAATTTGGAACAAATTAATTTCTTTAAAAAATTGAAAAATGAGAGTGATTTCAAAATTTCACTTACTTACAGTAGCTAGCAAATGCAGCTGGCTAGTTTTGCCAACTCAAACACCCGGCTCAAACAGAGGGATGCTATGTTAGCTTTCTGACTATGACTATCCAACACTGGAACGGAACTCTTCCTAGTCAAGGTAAGCTTTTGGTTTTACTCATTTATTGACACGGAGCCCACCGGTGTAACTGCTAAACTGCTTACTGACTGCTTAATGTGCTGCATGATTGTAGCGGATTTACTAATGTGTTAGTTCTATTAGTTATGTTGACTATGATGTTACTTTAGCTAAAATGATGACAATGATATAGGGGTTAGCGGTTATGTGGTTTGGCTTGGAAAGGTTTTGTTTTTGCCTGGTCACAGACAGCTGATGTGTTGTACATTGAAGTCCAGAAGTGGATGGAAAAGGTGAGCAAAGGAGAGTCCCATGTACTGTGGCTCCGTTGGTAGAGCATGGTGCTTGCAGTGCGAGGGTTGTGGGTTTGATTCCCACAGGGGACCAGTACAAAGAAAATATACTATGCACTAAGTACTCTCTGGATAGGAGTGTCTGCTAAATGGCTAAAATGTAGGAGAGAGTGGAAATGTGAGAAGGACTATGAAGTGGCTGCTATGAAAGTGAACTCTGTTTATGTGTATTCATTCTGTTGAAAAATGTTTTGCAAATGGAACAAAACGGGGATAAACATACCTGAATTTGTCCAATAGAAACTCTTGTTTGCAACTGTTGGACTAATGATTACACCGTAGATCAGCTAGATGCAGGGAAGACTGTGCAAGGCGGTATTGAATGTGTCACTGTCTCTCCAAATGTCACTGTCTGCCACCTCAACTCTTTCTCTTGACCTGTGTGCACCTACGTTGTAAACTTTCATTAATTGGCTAGGTTGTAGCAACCTCATGATGGGTAGAGGGAAAATAAGAGTATCATGTAGCAGCCTAAACCTATTGATGTTACATTGAGCTGGATGAATGGAATATGAATGACAGTCATCCAGTATGCTGTAATAGAAATAAGGCCATGCTCATAAAAACAAGAATCTGTCTCCCTCATCTTAAATAGCACCGACCTCCAATGGTGTGTGTGTGTGGTGGTTGTGTAAGAAAGAGAAGAACAGAAAGAGTAAAGCGCTAAACGACATGTGCATTCTGCAGAACTAGATGAGTAGGAATCGTGTTTTTCTAAAGAGGGATTTGTCCGATTCTTTACGCCGACCTTTCGCGAAATACCCTGTCAGTGTATCTGAGTTAGCGGCCTGCGGATGAGGTGGACAATGGAGTAGATGGTGTGTGTGTACACGCGTGTGCATGTGTGTTTGTAAAGGGCAGGGTCGGTAGTGCGCTGTGCTCCTGATGCAATCCATCTTTCCTTCAGGGGCAGCCAGGCCATAGAGCAACAGGCGGCTCACAGGGGAGAGGTGGAAGAAAACCTGTGGGTTCGATTCCCATTTGGATGAAATAGCACAGGGATATGATGCTCAGCCAGCATGATCTGGCTCTTCTCTCAGCGAGATCCACATTATAATTGAGCTACACACACCTTCAAGTGAACATAATAGGATACAATAATGCACACTGTGACATAATGTAATGGCACATGTTGTTATTGCTGTAAACCAGGGATCCATAAATAACATTAATTTAACAGCGTACTCCATTGAGATGTAAAAAATATTTGTTGTATAGTATGTGTGTATGTGACTGCAGGTGTTTATTTCTGAAACTGAAACGTGTGTGTGTGTGTGTGTGTGTGTGTGTGTGTGTGTGTGTGTGTGTGTGTGTGTGTGTGTGTGTGTGTGTGTGTGTGTGTGTGTGTGTGTGTGAGCGAGAGAGAGAGAAAGAGAGAGAGAGAGAGAGAGAGAGAGAGAGAGAGAGAGAGAGAGAGATAAGGAATGATAGAGAACCCTTGTTTATGCTGTCTTTGGCAATAATCACAGATACTGCTCATGCCAATATTGATGCCAGATGGTATCCATCCGTGTCATGCCATCATGTCTTTGAAACAGGGAAGAGAGTGCCGTACATAACAAGAATAAACTGCCTAATGGGGCTGTGTAATATAAATACTAATCACACTCATATCACACCCACAGCTAAATTAGCCAAGCTAAACCGCTTACATTAGCACAATCCCCAATCTGCTGAAATAGGTCGTCGCTTAATGTAAGAGGATGAATCTGCTATTTGGATGCAATATGAGAAGGATCCCACAGACGTCAGTTCAATGTCTTGTTTTGATAAGAATATATGATATATGATAAGTACATTTATTTTTTAGGTTAAAAAAAAAACATAAAATGCACATTGGGTGATTACTTTTTTGAAAATCCAATCAGTTTTCCATGTTGAGTGAACTTCATCAAATAGATGTTTTGGGTTGAAATGACGTGGAAACAACGTTGAATCAACCAGTGAGATGGTTCGATTTGTCCAATAATGTTAAACTAGCAGATAGACTCAATATCATATATTCTAATTCAATAACCAAAAAAGTTGCAGACAAAAACTGTTTGTTTGCTTCAGCTGACTAAATGTATTTTTATGGTGGTGGAAGTCTGGGAGAGACTAAATATAAAAAGGAAAGGGAAACCTAGTCAGTTGACCAACTGAATGCATTCAACTGAAATGTGTCTTCTGCATTTAACCCAACCCCTCTGAAGTAAGAATAGGTCTGATTGCTTTAGGTTAATTATAAACGTGTAATTTCATATCACTGCACTGTTCCTTTTACAAATCCATATTGCACCTAATGGGACTGCACCAGTAGTTCTCACCTAATGGACTGCACCAGTAGTTCTCACCTAATGGACTGCACCAGTAGTTCTCACCTAATGGGACTGCACCAGTAGTTCTCACCTAATGGACTGCACCTGTAGTTCTCACCTAATGGACTGCACCAGTAGTTCTCACCTAATGGACTGCACCAGTAGTTCTCACCTAATGGACTGCACCAGTAGTTCTCACCTAATGGACTGCACCAGTAGTTCTCACCTAATGGACTGCACCAGTAGTTCTCACCTAATGGACTGCACCAGTAGTTCTCACCTAATGGACTGCACCAGTAGTTCTCACCTAATGGACTGCACCAGTAGTTCTCACCTAATGGACTGCACCATTAGTTCTCACCTAATGGACTGCACCAGTAGTTCTCACCTAATGGACTGCACCAGTAGTTCTCACCTAATGGACTGCACCAGTAGTTCTCACCTAATGGACTGCACCTGTAGTTCTCAGCATTCATTCCTTCTTCCATCCCTTCTACAGAGCACCATTAAGAAAACGTTGTGGTCAGGTTGATATGCCTGGCCTCTGCTGTCGGTGACCGCCATCCTCCATCAGTCGCCCGAGGATGTCAAGTTTTGTGGAGCATTAAGTGTGTTCCTGCCCATTCCTCTCAGCCTGTTCCCTATTTCCTGCCTCTCTGCACACCCCTCCCCTACCCTCCCCTTCCACCACTCTCTCGCTCTACTCCTCAACCATATTTTTGCCACTCCCCTTGGGATCATCTTAACCTTCACAGTCCGAAAATGTAAAAAGACTAAAAAACAAACGAAAAGAGTAAGCTCAATGTGGTCGCTATGCGTGTGTTCATGTGTGAGTGAATGGGAGAGACAGTTGGAGAGATGCTAAGTGATATTTACCTCTCTCTCTCTCTCTCTCTCTCTCTCTCTCTCTCTCTTCCCCATCCCTCCATTCCTCCAGTAAGGCGACTGTCACACCTCTCCTCCTGAAATATCATCTGTATCCATCCACCCATTCCTCCCTTCTTTCTTTCTTCCATCCATCCATCCATCCATCCATCACTCCCTTTCGTTCCAGCAGCTACCAGTCAATAGCTCAACAGCGCAGCAGTTAGTCTCAGGACAAGCAAAGGCAGTATCCAGCCATCCATCACCTCAACTCGCTTTTTAATCCACCATCACTGAGTAGCCAAACTACCTGTTTTAAAGAGCATGCACACATATAAGCATACACACAGGCATTTTTGCATTTATCTCTCTGTGTGTGTGCACTTTAGTATATTAGGATCCTATGATGCAGCTGGATTAAAGCTATATACTGAAAGTGCACCCCCTCTCGCTTAGTTCTACTACTAAATGTCAGTTTGAAAGGTTATATTTAAAGTGGAACTGACGGTGTTTTAGCAACATGAAATCGTATTCAAACCTGTTCATGTACAGCCCCAGGAAAAATCTGACAATTTAAAAAAAACATTTTCTGACAAGCAAGCACTTAGATATGGTCATTTTCACATTTTCATATATCCAAAGAATGTTTGGGAATGACGTATAGTAAGGCATTTGTGAAAATTCTATAGCAATATAGAGTGGGAAAGTAACATGCGTTTGGACAATTGATAGACACTGCAGTAAATAAAATCTAATAAAAACATCTGTCTTGTCCAGGACCAGAGTCTACTCAGACCAGTGCGCCATAGCCAATCAGAGCTAAAGTAGGCCTATATGCATATAAGCCATTTGCCACATGTGCCTGCCATTCACTTTGAACTGGACTGTGTGTTTATAGGCAGTAGCAACAGCGCGACTTTAGATCATTAAAACGCATTTGCCAAAAGGCACAAAATACACCTGATTGGATTTCTGTAAATATGCAAATACCACAGGAGTTCTCTTACATTTGAGAACTTCACAGTCCTATTGATCAAACAACCATGAAAAGTTTGGCTCTCTGTCCCTCATTTGCCTATGCACATCAACAATAACAAGATCAACTAATGCTAGCCAGAGCGAGATGAGCTTAAATCTAATGAGGGAAGATGGTGCCGAAGAACATAGCGGACGTTTTACATTCTCCCAACCAATTGTGCAATTTTGTTATTTTTTGCGTTTTGTTTAACTTATTTTTAAACTTATTGTGTACATAATGTTGCTGCTACCGGCTCTTATGACCGAAAACTTCTGGACATCAGAAAAGAGATTATTCAGCGCCGACTGAAATAAACTTTTTCCTTTAACGAGTCCAACGAGAAGGATATACTGCTTTCACTGGAACAGGCCCAGATCCACGCCTTTTGCGTGGAGAAAATACGCCGGAAAAGGGGACGCAGATCGGGGATCCTGCTGAGAAGCCAGAGGCGAGCAAATAAACACCCATTGCCTTCCATTCTCCTTGCTAACGTGCAATCGTTAGAAAATAAAAAGTGAGGACCTACAATGAAGATTATCCTACCAAATGGGACATTAAAAACTGTAACATCTTATGTTTCACCGAAGCATGGCTGAACGAAGAAACGGACAATATAGAGCTGGTGGGATTTTTCATGCACCGGCAGAACAGAGACGCTACCTCTGGTAAGATGAGGGGTGGGGGTGTGTGTCTTTTTGTCAATAACAACTGGTGCGCGGTGTCTAATAATAAAGATGTCTCTAGGTATTGCTCGCCTGAGGTAGAGTACCTTACGATAAGCTGTCGACCACACTATCTGTCAAGTTCTGACCTTAGTTCCTTTGTGATGTCTTTGTTTTAGTATGGTCAGGGCGTGAGTTGGGTGGGCAGTCTATGTTATTTTTTCTATGACTTGGTATTTCTGTTTGGCCTGGTATGGTTCTCAATCAGAGGCAGCTGTCAATCGTTGTCCCTGATTGAGAAACATACTTAGGCAGCCTGTTTTCACCCTTGAGTTGTGGGTGATTATTTTCTGTTCTGTGTTTTTCTTCAACGTACAGGACTGTTTGTTTGTCTCCCCCCCCCCAGTGTTCAGTTGTTTCATTAAAGAATATGAACACTTACCACGCTACGCATTGGTCCTCCTCTTCTTCCACCCATGACAGTCTAGCCAGACACCTAGGTATTTGTAGTTGTCCACATAATCTAAGTCAGAACCATCCAGAATAGTGATGCTTGACGGGCGGTTGGGTAGCAATTGGTTGAAGAGCATGCCATTTCATTTTACTAGCATTTAAGAGCAGTTGGAGGCCACCGAAGGAGTATTGTATGGCACTGAAGCTCGTCTGGAGGTTTGTTAGCACAGTGTTCAAAGAAGGGCCAGATGTATACAGACTGGTGTCGTCTGCGTAGAGGTGGATCAAAGAATCACCTGCAGCAAGAGCGACAGCATTGATATATACAGAGAAAATAGTCTGCCCAAGAATTGAACCCTGTGGCACCCCCATAGAGACTGCCAGAGGTCTGGACAACAGGCCCTCCGATTTGACACACTGAACTCTATCTGAGAAGTAGTTTGTGAAACAGGTGAAGCAGTCATTAGAGAAACCAAGGCTGTTGAGTCTGCCGATAAGAATGCATTGATTGACAGAGTCGAAAGCCTTGGCCAGGTCGATGAAGACTGCTGCACAGTACTGTCTTTTATTGATGGCGGTTATGACATTGTTTAGGACCTTGAGTGTGGCTGAAGTGCACCCGTGACCAGCTCGGAAACCGGATTGCATAGCGGGGAAGGTACGGTGGGATTTGAAATGATCGGTGATCTGTTTGTTCACTTGGCTTTCGAAGACTTTAGAAAGGCAGTGCAGGATGGATGTAGATCTGTAACAGTTTGGGTCTAGAGTGTCTCCCCCTTTGAAGAGGGGGATGACCGCAGCCGCTTTGCAATCTTTAGGAATCTCAGACGATACAAAAGAGAGGTTGAACAGACTAGTAATAGGGGATGCAACAATGGCGGCGGATAATTTTAGGAAGAGAGGGTCCAGATTGTCTAGCCCAGTTGATTTTTAGGGATCCAGATTTTGCCGCTCTTTCAGAACATCAGCTGTCTGGACTTGGGTGAAGGAGAAGCGGGGGGGCTTGGGCCAGTTGCTTTTTGTGCTGGTCGAGGGCAGTCAAGTCTGGAGTGAACCAAGGGCTATATCTGTCCTTAGTTCTACATTTTTGGCTTTATCTGTCCTTAGTTCTACATTTTTGGCTTTATCTGTCCTTAGTTCTACATTTTTTGAACGGGTTATGCTTATTTAAGATGTTGAGGAAAGCACTTTTAAGGAACAACCAGGCATCCTCTACTTACGGATGAGGTCAATATCCTTCTAGGATACCCTGGCCAGGTCGATTAGAAAGGCCTGCTCGCAGAAGTGTTTTCGGGAGCGTTTGACAGTGATGAGGGGTGGTTGTTTGACCGTGGACCCATAACGGACGCAGGCAATGAGGCAGTGATCGCTGAGATCCTGGTTGAAAACAGCAGAGGTGTATTTAGAGAGCCCATTTAGAGGGCCCATGAAGGTGCCCATGTTTACGGATTTGGGGTTGTACCTGGTAGGTTCCTTGATATTTGGTGTGGGATTGAGGGCATCTAGCTGAGATTGTTGGACGGCCGGGGTGTTAAGCATATCCCAATTTAGGTCACCAAGCAGTACAAACTCTGATGAAAGATGGGGGCAATCAATTCACATATGGTGTCCAGGGCACAGCTAGGAGCTAGTAGGGGGTCTATAACAAGCGGCAACAGTGAGGGACTTATTTCTGGATCTCAAACTGTTTGTGCATAGACCTGGATAGTATGACAGAACTCTGCAGGCTTTTGCTTTATTGTTTTATTTGAAAGGATATGGCCCGTTATAATTCCCACTTATGTACATAGGATATATATGTATATATAATTTTAACATTAAAACAAAAGAAAATATCAATAATATTTGTCCAGCCTTTGCTGCTATGCTTGCAGATGTGCATAATATGCTGTGTATTCTATTCGGCCCGTGGACCTTTAGTTTGACATGTGCGCTAGCCTATTGGGCACGTTATGACTGACTTGTGATCATTGTCCTTGCTAATTTGTATTCGCATTCCCAGCCTTATTTACAGTCGTGCGTTTTTGTTCAAAATATTGAGTCATTGAAACTGAAACAGTGAATCCCGAATGTGTGGATGCAGCAAGCAATGTACCAGGCCATCTGTGATTTATAACCTGATAGCAGTATTTTTTGGGACTACCAAGAAATGTATTGGTGAATTATATGAATCATGCATTGAACTGCATCCATCTATTTTGCCAACAATGTCTTACTGTGTGTCATGTAAGTTTGAGTCCAATAGAATCTATTTTTAAAACCTCTTATAAAGTTGGTTTTGAAGCATCAACTGGGAATTGTATATTTTATATTATGAGTGTCTGTTTGTTTCATACCTGAAAGTAGTTAAAATTGTGTCAGCCACTGTTGTCCAGCAGCGCTTGATAACATACTCTTGGAGAGACTAAACTAATAGGATAACAGCCTACAAAATGGCACCCCTCTGGATACGTAATAAAACACCTAAACAACGACACTTTGGTCTCTATGACACACATTCTTTATAGCTCACTACACAATCTGCCCGTCCTGATGGTGTACTCAAGTAAAAAGAGAGACTATTTTCAAAGAATGGTCACAGTTTGGGAACTGAATGCCAATGAGGTACTTGGTGGAACAGAATGCAAATGTGTCCAAGTCTCCAGGTCCAGGTATAAGAGAGAGACGGAGAGAGAGAGACCAAGAGAAAGAGAGAGTTAAAGCCCCTGAGCCTTTAGCACAATGTTCAGTTTAGTTTCCCACTAAAACAAAATGTTCTTTTCTTTTAACATGTTCAGTTCCTTGGAGAGAACTACAAATATATCTTGCTGTTTTCTGCTGGTAAATGTGGAATAAATTCTCCAAGTGTATAAGCACTTTCTGACACCTGCTGATGTAAAAAGGGCTTTATAAAATACATTTGATTGATTGATTGAAATGTCCATCACCTGCTGTTCCTTAACTGCTAGCTACTCCTAAATATGAATATTATATAAAAGTCATGGGTTGAGACATACTGAATCTCCCACCTGAATCAAACAACTCCTACATGATGCCCCCTGGAATATCACCAAGCACAGCTGGTGAGCATAAAACTTTACTGCCTCTGTAATTGTACATTCTAATTTAATCTCCAATACATAAAAAACAGGTAAACACTGAAATCATAAATGTAGTGATCCGTATCACTTCCTCACAGGAGAGGCATTTGAAAGTAAACATATTTTTTTTCAAAATGTGTTTTTGAGCAGAAATGCCTTCTTGAACATGTGAACTTTCATGTGCCTTAATAACAAATGTGTTTGCCATCTGTAAATACTAATACAACTGTTAAATTATGAACCTAGTTGGTTTAGCCACAGAAAAGACAGGAACGCTCCCACTAGCCATGATTGGCTGAAATAATGGATGGGCTGGACATGCTGTTTGGATTGGTCTGCCATGTAGCACTCTTCTGTCTATAATGAGCTGCTCAGTATGTGTAGGTAATCCTTTCTAACTCAGATTTCTTTTAAAGATAGCTCTCTTTCTGGAGGACTGAGTTTTGAAATCAGTGGAATGCCCGGTGGAAGCAGAGTATGATAGCCAAGAGGATGGAGAAAATTCAGGCGTTTGATTGCAAATGCAGAGGGAGTCGAAGGCTGTTGTATAAAACACCTGTCTCCAGATTACATCTTCAAACTAAGGGCAACCATGGCATCCGTGACAGAAAGGGAGAAGCGTTCATTGTGTATACGGGTAAGAGAGTCTACCTAGCTACATTGTATTATATGTTTCTAATTTTGTCAGAAGTCGTTCTCATTGCAAGTTAAAGCAGCTAGCTAACATTACTGTACATGTATGAAATGTGTAGTAATATTATTCTACATCTAAACAAGACTCCACATGCAAGTGGCTATTTCACTGTACCTTTGACACTTTCTATATCCTGTGCATGTGACAAATAAACTTAGATTTGATATGATATAGTGTGTGTTTACCAGAGACGGTAATGTGAAGGACAACATGACCTGCACCAAAGTCAAATTAGGATTTAACGTTGGGCCAACGAGAAAAGTTCCAACAATTATCCAGTAGAATGCCCTGCTTTTAATTCATCACACTTACAACCGTAAGCTATATTTTCTAATTATCTTAACTATTAATTATATTAACTTGCAAATAATGACCTTGTTGTGATGAATGACAACTGTATACAGACATATTGATAGACGTAATATAAACCAGCCTTTAGTCTTGAAATCTTTGGTTGTTTACACATGTGAATCCTTAAAGAGATGGATGGGTGAATGGGTGTATACAAAGAAGAGCTCTCCAGTAGGTGTACCAAAACATTCAAGAGCCTTTTTCTCAAAAGTGGGGTTACAAGTTTATTCATTTTCAAAGCAGAATTACTTCCCCATTGTTCCTTACCTGTAGTGTATGATATTCAATTTTATAGCTCTGAGTCAATTTCAAATGTTGCTACATAAACCCGAATTGAGCTGGTCGGTCACATTTTACTATCCAATCCACCGGAGCCCATTCCCTTTGGACAAAATGGTGTTTCATCCTGGATGATCAGACACTCATCTGAGTGAGTGAGTGTCACTCTACCCTTAATAGAATTGTTTCAGCCAATAGTTGGCAGTGTTCTTGTGTTTATTTTCTCTAATAATATTGTCAGGGCAACAACATGCCGTAAGACCTAAGGGTTAGGATGACTAGTGGGGTTGTGACCAGAACGTTGCTGATTCAAGTCCCTGGTGCGGTACGCTGTTGTGGTGCCCTTGAGCAAGGTCGCTACTGTTTCAGCATACTACCGGTACCCAGTTGTGGAAACAAACCAAAAAAAACCAGTTTAAAAAGTACAAGTCTCAGAAGATATAAAAGTTTGCAGAGCAAGGTCAGGCCACTCAGTAGAATGGGATGGCTTCCTGCTAAAACCTTTTCAGCATTGAGAGGAGCATTCCCATTTATTTTATTGTTGACTTTGGAATCTCTTTGATCCTCCTCTCCCTAGTCCCTTTAGGCTATAGCTGTGTTCAACTCAACCCCCTACAATAGAATCAAGAAAAACTCAGAAAACTGTCAAATATTTCCTTACAGTACATCTTACAGTATTTTCTCAAACTTCTTCACATAACCATGTCTTCAAATATTTAAAAAAATATCTAATTAAAGATCATATTAAATGCATACACACCGCACACTGTATAGATGCATATCATCGATAAGATCCCATGTAAAGAATCCCATACCTATCACTTTCTCTCAGATCTCACTATCTGAATCTGTTTCTCTGTGTGTGTGTGTGTGTGTGTGTGTGTGTGTGTGTGTGTGTGTGTGTGTGTGTGTGTGTGTGTGTGTGTGCGCATGCATGTGTTGTGTTTGGTGCTTAGCTTCTTGACACAGCACTGTACTGTAGTCACTATGTAGGCTCCTCGTTGCTCGAAGTTAGCCGAGATAATTAAGGTTGAGGAAGGACAGCTCCCTCCAGTGCCCTAGAGCCTTGATCATGCTGGGCCCACTGACTGGGGCTATTCATTTGCACAGAGGAACACAGCGCGAACACAGGACATCTCCCCGGGGGAGTGATGTGTTGGGATAGTGGTGGCGTGTGTGTGTGTGTGTGTGTGTGTGTGTGTGTGTGTGTGTGTGTGTGTGTGTGTGTGTGTGTGTGTGTGTGTGTGTGTGTGTGTGTGTGTGTGTGTGTGTGTGTGTGTGTGTGTGTTAGGATGGGGCAGAGGGAGTAGGCTACTCAGCTAGTGTTTGATGCTGCCTCTCCACTATTTATGCTTTGCTGCAGTTGGTCTGTGTTTTTGTTTGAAGCTTTAGCAGTCGCCACACAGCAGACATCAACGCGCTCTATGAAAAGAGGTTTAGTTTTGAATTGGCTTTTCACCACCTTCTAGGCTACAGTCTGTAGTGTATAGTGGGGATGGATCCTCTTTGACATACTGTCTGTAATGTTCCCATTTAATGTTTCTGCCTGCTGATTGTCCACTACTCTACCTGCTTGCGTCTGTCTGAGTGCCTGAATTCCTAAATGTGTGTGTGGCAAATTCTGACAGCTAGTATGACTCGAGAGGAATATGAAGCTCCTGTTACATATCATTGTTCTGCAGTTGTTGCTCTTCTGAACCTCAGGGTCCTGCTGTTGTGTCAAGTCTCTCCCTCAGCATCTCTCTCTCTCTCTCTCTCTCCTCCCACTGAAAGAGGGACTCCTCACTTCATCTAAGCATCTGTGCTGTGATGAGAAACTCTACCTAGCAAACTAGGACACTCACTGCGTAATCAGCAAGAATCAGCAGGCAGCAAAGTCAAAAAAGAGAGAAGAAATCTGTTTGCAGTGGGAAGCACAATTTCGTATACTGAACGTGCAACTGCTGACAAAAGTAGTTCAGCCAGTAAATATTGTCCATATAGGCTTTTCTTTATCTACGATGTGTTTATTTATTAATGCCTCACCCGAATATCTTAAAGAATGTGGGAGAGGTGCATCAGAGTTTAAAACTGACGCTACTCCTACATACTGGGTCCATCTCTTCTGACACAGTATCTTAGCTGCCTTTTATTTTACTTATTTCTTCCCTTCCTTTTTCTACCCCTCTTTTGGTTCATTCACACTACAGAGTCAAGCTGAACCAAGCCGAGCCAAGCTGTACTCTGCTGATCTGCTTACTTATCCAACATAGTTGCTGTAAACAAGCACACTTAGAAAAAAGGGTTCCAAAAGGGTTCTTCAGCTGTCCCTATAGGATAACACTTTTTGGTTCCACATTAAAAAAAAATTGGGTTGCAGGTAGAACCCTCTGTGGTAAGGGTTATACATATAACCCAAAAGGGGTCTACCTGGAATCAAAAGGGTTTTTCAAACGGTTCTCCTCTGTGGACAGCCGAAGAACCATTTTAGGTTCTAGATTGCACCTTATATCTAAGAGTGCAGGAAAGGACAATGGGTGCGTTCGTAAATTGCCTCCAGTGTCAGAGTGCACTCTGGGACATTCATCAATTCAGAGTGTTGTCAGATTTTCAGTTTGTAAATTCCGAGCCATTCACTATTAGAGTGGTCGGAGCGCATACTGGACGCTCTGGCTGCTTGGGCTGAAGAGTAGGGTTGATCCAACGGCAGTCAAGCACCGAAGTTAACTGGCTGAAGTTGGCTAGCTTGCAATTTTACTTGCCCTAGCAGACCTGGTTATAGGGCTATACTCTTTGGAAAAAAGTGCTATCTAGAACCTTAAAGGGTTATTCGGCTGTCCTCATAGGAGAACCATTTGAAGAACCCTTTTTGGTACCAGGTAGAAACCTTTTGTTCCATACAGAACCCATTCCACAGAGGGTTTTGCATGAAACCAAAAATATTCTACCTGGAACGAAAAAGGATTCTCCTATGAGGAACTCTTTTTTTCTAAGAGTATACTGTATAAGTGTTAGTGATTGTAACTGTGTTACTGGCAACAATTGAATTGTGTTTTTTTATGTTAACTGAAACCTGTCTTAACAACTGGTTGTAGGTTGTTCGTAACTGCATCAATTATTCTGCGCTCTGAGACTATCAAACCAGAGTGCACTTATATCGCAGTAGATTGCCAGAGTAAATTTATGAATGCACCCAATGTGAAAAGAAATATCCAAGCCAGCATGGTACAGTTTTCAGGTTGACATGATCATGTGAGATGAGTATTTGTGACATAAACCTTCCTTCTCTCCCTCCTTTGCAGTGTGGAGCATGACTTCCGACTGCAGGAGGGGGCAGTGACCCGCACGTGGAGGGTAGAGGACCCTCCAGAGGTTTCCCTCCTGCCCACTGTGACCCCTCAGCCCACCACGCCACACCGCCAGGAAACACCCCTGCCGGTGACACTGGCACGCCCCCCTCACAGCGGCAAGAAAAGCAGGAAGAAGTGCTTCTGGTTCTTGTGAACTTTAAACTTTGGAGGGAGGGTGGGATAGGGAAGGACACAATGAATAAGGCCACTCCTTCTTAAGATTGTGAAGGACGGAGATGGATACAGTACTTTACATGCTTCCTCTATAGACTGTGAGGCTCTGAATGGTAGTGTGTGAAGTGTGCGGCCCTGATGTGGATGGAGAGAGAGAAAGAAAATGGAAGCTCAAAACAAGTGTGAGAAGAAGCAGTAAACATGAGAGTTTAAAAGAGATATAAAAGAGGTATAAAATAGATATAAAATATAAATAAAAGAGGTATAAAGAGAAATCAAACATAAATAACAGAGGTATAAAAGAAACATAAAAGTAGTTAAAGGACCTGGAAGAACCGTGGTGTGTAGATGAATGGAATCTGTGCTGTTCCTGGTGTTGGAACTGTTTAGAGTGAAGAGTGAAACGAACATGCTTGTGTTGTAGTTGCACCTCAATAAATGCCTCTTCAGCACCTGTGGTCAGTTTTAAGTGCAGGGAGGGAGGTACTGTAAAGGCAATTGTTGAAGTGAAAGTGTAGAAGATGAAAATAAAGGGTAAGGACAAAATGAAGGTCAAGAAAGTGAGGAGGTATAAAAGGCTAGGCCATGGTGGGATTAAAAAAGAGCGGAAAAGAATGAGTGTACAGAGAGAAGAGTGGAAGGATCCATCCGCATCCCTAATGGACAAATGATGGTTAGAACACCAGCTTTTATACCCTGAGACGTTTCAACAAATCAATTATTATGATGACCCTTATTCAAAACTTTTAATAGAATTGATTATACAAAAACCACACACATACATACAACAAGACAGGCTGAGAAATGCACCAGGAGGAAAAGTGAGGGGGAAAAAAACATATTCTACTGGTTGAATTGCTATATTTCAGATACGGATTACTGCTCTATAAAGTATTTTACAACAACTTGTTTGGGAATATTGTCATTAATGCTGTCATTGATTTTTTACAAGATTAAGTCTTGTGATGAGTCACAAGTTGGTATAGATTGTTAGCAGTGCTTTTTGTCGTCGGGTAACTACAGAACACCTGTTGCCTGGCCTAAACACAATTAGCGTTGTTACCTCGTACCCCTGCACATCGACTTGGTAGTGGTACCCAGTGTATATAGCCAAGTTATCGCTGCTCATTCGGTATTTATTCCTCATTATATTATTTTTCTATTATTTCTAATTGTTTCTTTCTGCATTGTTGGGAAGGCCCCTTAAGTAAACCTGTTGTTTACGAAGCATTTGACAAAAACAATTTTGTTTGAGCTCCACTGTTATAGCATCCCACTCTAGCTCTCTGTGAATTCCCACCGATCCTCTTTTACGCGTTTCTGCCAGTGGTTTATATTCAGCCAACATTGAACTGGGTGCCTTTCCATTGATTCTTGTGGCTCCCTGTTGGCCAAGGCAGCCTTGGTTCACAGAGATCATTCTCCTTCAGGGAACAGTAGTTATGGTCACAATGTTACATTCTTAGAATGAGGTCAACCGTGAAACGCCTGTTGACCTAAATGCAGGACCCTAAACATTTATGCATCTAATATGATTACGCAACCCAACACAAGGAGATGCAGAAGCAGTGCATCATATTTCCCCAGATGGCTGTGCAGACAGCTCACTTCTCCTGGACGCTGCAGGGCCCATCACACAAAAAGAAGCCTCATCTGCTTTAAGACTGCAAACAACGAAAACCACGCCAGATTCCTTGTTAGTGATGGTCTCTCTCATCGTGACACATACTTGTGTCAACAATGTACACAAATATTTGATAACAACAGTGTCATTTTGTTTTCTTCTAAATTCTATTCAATTGATTCAAATGATTCTACCCATCCCTATTTGATTCAAATGATTCTAACCATCCCTATTTGATTCAAATGATTCTACCCATCCCTATTTGATTCAAATGATTCTACCCATGCCTATTTGATTCAAATGATTCTACCCATCCCTATTTGTAACAGAAATGTAGATGCCAGTTTCCCAATAGAGACCAGACAGTGTTCTCTGAAGGAAGGAGAATGGAGTATTTTGTATGTGAACAGATGTAGTCTGGCAGATATAGCAGAGAGGGAATTGATATTTCAAGGCTTCACAGACACAACCCAACAGCCTAACTGTTTCAGGGTGCAACGCTCTGAACAGGTTTCAAGCAACATGCCCCTGTTTGTCGATAGATAGGACACTTGGCTGGACATTTGGAGAGAGAGAACTGGCATGTTTTGCTGCCACTGAGCACTCAGACATGGATCCTCACACAGTCACAGAGTCTCTCTCTCTCTCTCTCTCTCTCTCTCACTCTCACACACTCAGTCAGTCACTCACACATACACTACCGCTCAAAATGTTGGGGTCACTTAGAAATGTCCTTGTTTTTGAAAGGACAAATACATTACAGTGTCTAGTTTGAGAAACAGACGCCTCACAAGTCTTCAACTGGCAGCTTCATGAAATAGTACCCGCAAAACATTAGTCTCAATCTCAACAGTGAAGAGGCGACTCCTGGATGCTGGCCTTCTAGCCAGAGTTCCTCTGTCCAGTGTCTGTGTTCTTTTGCCAATCTTAATAATTCATTTCTATCGGCCAATCTGAGATATGGCTTTTTTTTTGCAACTCTGCCTAGAAGGCCAGCATCCCAGAGTCGCCTCCTCACTGTTGACGTTGAGACTGGTATTTTGTGGGTACTATTTCATGAAGCTGCCAGTTGAGGACTTGTGAGGCATCTGTTTCTCAAACTAGACCCTCTAATGTACATGTCCTCTTGCTCAGTTGTGCACCGGGACCTCCCACTCATCTTTCTATTCTGGTTAAAGCCAGTTCGCGCTGTTGTGTGAAGGGAGTAGTACACAGTGTTGTACGAGATCTTCTGTTTCTTGGCAATTTCTCGCATGGAATAGCCTTCATTTCTCAAACAAGAATAGACTGACGAGTTTCAGAAGAAAGTGCTTTGTTTCTGGCCATTTTGAGCCTGTAATCGAACCCACAAATGCTGATGCTCCAGATACTCAACTAGTCCAAAGGCCAGTTTTATTGCTTCTTTAATCAGGACAGCAGTTTTCAGCTGTGCTAACATAATTGCAAAAGGGTTTTATAATGATCAATTAGCCTTTTAAAATGCTAAACTTGGATTAGCTAACACAATGTGCCATTGAAACACAGGAGTGATGGTTGCTGATAATGGGCCTCTGTACGCCTATGTAGATAATCCATAAAAAATCTGCTGTTTCCAACTACAATAGTCATTTACAACATTAATAATGTCTACACAACATTAACAATGTCTACACTGTATTTCTGATAAATATTATGTTATTTTAATGGACAAAAAAATTGCTTTTCTTTCAAAAACAAGGACATTTCTAAGTGACCCCAAACTTTTGAACGGCAGTGTACATTCTGGGATGTTGCATCACACAACCTAACTCAGTTTAATAGAGGCCCGAGGCATACCAACTGAACTGTCCATCCTGCTGTGCTTCAGCGAGGTATACAAATCAAGTCAAATCAAAATGTATTTGTCTGTCACGACTTCCACCGAAGTCGGCTCCTCTCCTTGTTCGGGAGGCGTTTGGCGATCGACCTCACCGGCTTTCTAGCCATCGCCGCTCCATTTTTCTTGTCTTGTTTTCATACACACCTGGTTTTCATTTCCCCGATCAATCTACTTGTAATTTACCCTCTGTTTCCCATCATGTTTTGTGTGTAATTGTTTTCATGTCAAGTGATGTTCGTTAAGCTCTTTACTTTATTGTTCAATTTTTTGATCGCGTTTGTTGTGCTCCCGGTTTGGAACTATAATAAAGTGCGCTTTATTTAATCATACTCTGCTCTCCTGCACCTGACTTCGCCTTCATACACACCTTGACATTGTCACATGCACCGAATACAACAAGTGTAGATCTTACCGTGAAATGCTTACTTACGAGCCCTTAACCTACAGTGCAGTTCAAGAAGAGTTATGAAAATAAAAGTATAAGTAGATGTGCTTTTGCGGTGCAAGTACCACAGTCCTAAAATTATAAACACACATACACACACCCTCCCACCAACATACACACGCATCAGCCCCCTATAACACACACACAAACACCCCAACACACACAGACCCCGACACACATGTATTGTGCTTCTCTCAGAGAAAATCTCTCAGACAGAGCAACACAGTTGTTTCTCACCCACACATCCAGAGGCCTATCCCCATCTCTCTTCCCTGGCTCTGTGTAAGGAGTATAGAGTTGTCAGTCATTAATCCTGTACAGCAGTGAGCTGTAATCCTGATGACAGAGCAGGGTTTACAGAACAGAGAAGAAGATCTGAGGTCCGCCTGGAGGAAGGAACAAAGGGGAAGAGAGGAAGACTGGCTCGGAATGCACAAAAAGCCAGCCAGGTTGGACTGGAAAACGGTAAGGTAAGACAGATAAGGGTGATACACAAAAGAGTCCCCCCTCTCACGCCAATGCAGCTCTGCTCTGTCGGTGTGAGTTCCAAGGCAGTTGTCAGAGTTTATCAGATGGGCTCGGCTCTGTGAGGGTCATTACGGAGAAGCAGGAGGGAAGCAGGAGTGATGGGTTCAAATGGATGACCATAATGTCTGTTATCGAGACACTTCAAAGCAATGCCAGGGTCAAAGTTGGCCCAAGCGACGCAATCCAATGCAATGTGGCTAATAGGCTTCACTGACTCTGACTCGAGGCATCAGCAAAAGTGCATGAAGTCCATGTGACAACTGAGACTTCCCTTGTGCAGTAGGTGCTGGAGAGCAAAGCTAATATGAATCATTGGCCTAAGCTGTTAAATAATAGAGAAATGAAGTCTCACTTACATCAGATCATAACAGAGGACATAACAAATGTACCTTTATTAAACTAGGCAAGACAGTTAAGAACAAATTCTTATTTTCAATGACAGTGGGTTAACTGTCTGTTCAGGGGCAGAACAACAGATTTGTACATTGTCAGCTTGAAGATTTGAACTTGCAACCTTTTGGTTACTAGTCCAACTCTCTAACCACTAGGCTACCCTGCCTAGTCTCAGTCAATGTGATAAAAACTGCCTGGGTGTCAGAGGCAGACACATAGAAATCATACCAACCCCTGAGACAGTTTGCCAAAATGTCTAAGAAATTACGCGGAGCAAGCTAATGTCGATTATTATTTCCTAAATAGTGGTTTCATTAAATACACCCCTGGCTTGCCAAATGTCTAGATGTGCAAAAGATGAATGTGCAAGTAGAGATTCTGGGAGAAGAAAAAAAAAGTTTAAATAAGAGTATGGGGATGAAGTAGTTGGATGGGCTATTTACAGATGGGTTTATGTACAGGTGCAGTGATCTATGAGCTGCTCTGACAGCTGGTGCTTAAAGTTAGTGAGGGAGATATGAGTCTCCAGCTTCAGTGATTTTTGCAATTTGTTCCAGTCATTGGCAGCAGAGAACTGGAAGGAAAGGCGGCCAAAGGGGGAATTGGCTTTGGGGGTGACCAGTGAAATATACCTGCTGGAACGCGTGCTATGGGTGGATGCTGCTATGGTGACCAGTGAAATATACCTGCTGGAGCGCATGCTACTAGTGAGTGCTGCTGTGGTGAACAGTGAGCTGAGATAAGGCGGGGCTTTACCTAGCAAAGACTTATAGATGACCTGAAGCCAGTGGGTTTGGCGACGAATATGAAGCGAGGGCCAGCCAACGAGAGCATACAGGTCATAGTGGTGGGTAGTATATGGGGCTTTGGTGACGAAACGGATGGCACTGTGATAGACTGCATCCAATTTGCTGAGTAGAGTGTTGGAGGCTATTTTGTAAATGACATCGCCGAAGTCAAGGATTGGCAGGATAGTCAGTTTTACGAGGGTATGTTTGGCAGCGTGAGTGAAGGATGCTTTGTTGCAAAATAGGAAGCAGATTCTAGATTTAATTTTGGATTGGAGCTGCATAATTTGAGTCTGGAAGGAGAGTTTATAGCCTTACCAGACACCTAGGTATTTGTAGTTGTCCACATATTCTAAGTCAGAACAGTCCAGAGTATTGATGCTGGGCGGGAGGGTGCAGTTAGCGATCAGTTGAAGAGCATGCATTTAGTCTTACTTGCATTTAAGAGCCGTTGGAGGCCACGGAAGGAGAGCAGTATGGCATTGAAGCTCGTCTGGAGGTTTGTTAACACAGTGTCCAAAGAAGGGCCAGAAGTATACAGAATGGTGTCGTTTGTGTAGAGGTGGATCAGAGAATCACCAGCAGCAAGAGCAACGTCATTGATGTATACAGAGAAAAGAGTTGGCCCGAGAATTGAACCCTGTGGCACCCCCATAGAGACTGCCAGAGGTCCGGACAACAGGCCCTCCGATTTGACACACTGAACTCTGTCTGTGAAGTAATTAGTGAACCTGGTGAGGCAGTCATTAGAGAAAACAAGGCTATTGAGTCTGCCGATATGAATGTGGTGATTGACAGAGTCGAAAGCCTTGGCCAGGTTGATTGACTACAGTGGAGAGGGGAAACATGATAATATGATACTGAATGGTTAGCAGAAAGATATGGCATTTCATGCAAGATTTGAGTCTTGTGTTATAGCATGTGCTAAACTCATTCCACGGAGGGCCAAGTGTCTGTGGGTTTTCCCTCCCTTGTTCTTGACTGATGAATTAAGGTCACTGATTAGTAAGGAACTCCCCTCACCTGGTTGTGTATGTCTTAATTGAAAGGAAAAAACAAAAACCAGCAGAAACTATGCCCTCCATGGAATGAGTTTGAAACTGCTGTATTAGAGGCACACTAATACACTCACACATATAGTGGAGCTGGAGAATAAACTTTGCTTAACTGCAGGGGGTTAAACAATGCCCGGCACATCTCCTAGCAAAGGCAGAACAGCCGTACTTATCCGAGTGCCATCTACATGTGTACTGCCGCTGCAGTGGCTGTCACAGGTGCGCAGTGAATGATTCATTAAAAAGACGAGTTTCTAAGTCAACTCAGGCTCAGATTGGTTTAATAAAATATTAGCTAAATTCTCGCCTGCCTCCCCCCACATCAACGAAGTGAAGAAATACCAGGACATTAGTCAGTATATGTAAATAAAGCCCAGTTAAATAAATTGCTTTGAATCCCATGGTAATGCTGGTGTGATTTAGTGCTTCCAAGCCCTTTTAAGCATTGTGTGTTTGAGCGACAGACTGCATTGGACTGTTTCATGCATTGGATTTGTCTATTTCTTCTGCATCCGCTGATACCAATGGGGGATGAACTAGAGCCGTGTTTGTGAGAAAAGAGTGAATGCCGAAAACAGGTCTTCTCACAAAAACGTCTATAAGGTCTGAACAGTATGAGTTACCAACTATTGTGACCACAATATGAAAAGCTGATACTCTCACGAACATTAACACATACATGACATTTTGCTTAAGTCATTAGAATTGTATTTATTATTTGTATTTAACCGTTATTAACTAGGCAAGTCAATTAAAAACTCATTCTTATTTGTAGTGATGGCCTTTCAAGAGTCAAAATACCTCCTGCGGGGACGGGGGCTGGGATGAAACATTTTTCATGTAGGAAAAAATACACATCACGACAAGACACCACAACACTACTTAATTAAAGAGAGACCAAAGACAGCAACACAACATAGTAGCAATACAACATGACATTCCTCTTGCCACATGACCTTTGTTGTGGAGGTGTTCAGAAGAAGGTTAGGGGCA
Source organism: Oncorhynchus tshawytscha (assembly GCF_018296145.1). Taxonomy (NCBI): domain Eukaryota; kingdom Metazoa; phylum Chordata; class Actinopteri; order Salmoniformes; family Salmonidae; genus Oncorhynchus; species Oncorhynchus tshawytscha. The sequence continues at coordinate 15,825,584 of NC_056437.1, forward strand.
GAGAAAGCTTGTTGGACAATAAGAAAGCTTTGTTGTAGAGCATTTAAGGAGGTAAGCCTTTTGGATTAATAAACATTGTAAGACTCCAACAATCTGCCTCCTGTGTCTGCATCTGGGTCTTGCCTTGTGTCATGATAGTTCACGTCAAATCGTTTTGTGTTCTACTTGTAGCCCTGGTTGTTAGGCTAAATATGAGGGCAGGGTAAGCAGGTGAATGAAAGCAGTGAATTGTAGGTTTTTCAACCAGAGGATTCCCTGGGTATGAAAGAAGTCTGGCTTCCATCATCAGGAGGAATAAAGGGTTGAGGTATTCATTGTGCTGTGAATTACACTGCTCAAAAAAATAAAGGGAACACTAAAATAACACATCCTTCTTTACAGAGTTGAATGTACTGACAACAAAATCACACAAAAATTATCAATGGAAATCAAATTTATCAACCCATGGAGGTCTGGATTTGGAGTCACACTCAAAATTAAAGTGGAAAACCACACTACAGGCTGATCCAACTTTGATGGAATGTCCTTAAAACAAGTCAAAATGAGGCTCAGTAGTGTGTGTGGCCTCCACGTGCCTGTATGACCTCTCTACAATGCCTGGGCATGCTCCTGATGAGGTGGCGGATGGTCTCCTGAGGGATCTCCTCCCAGACCTGGACTAAAGCATCCGCCAACTCCTGGACAGTCTGTGGTGCAACGTGGCGTTGGTGGATGGAGCGAGACATGATGTCCCAGATGTGCTCAATTGGATTCAGGTCTGGGGAACTGGCGGGCCAGTCCATAGCATCAATGCCTTCCTCTTGCAGGAACTGCTGACACACTCCAGCCACATGAGGTCGAGCATTGTCTTGCATTAGGAGGAACCCAGGGCCAACCGCACCAGCATATGGTCTCACAAGGGGTCTGAGGATCTCATCTCGGTACCTAATGGCAGTCAGGATACCTCTGTGCGGCCCCCCAAAGAAATGCCACCCACACCATGACTGACCCACTGCCAAACCGGTCATGCTGGAGGATGTTGCAGGCAGCAGAATATTCTCCACGGCGTCTCCAGACTCTGTCACGTCTGTCACGTGACTCAGTGTGAACCTGCTCTCATCTGTGAAGAGCACAGGGCACCAGTGGTGAATTTGCCAATCTTGGTGTTCTTTGGCAAATGCCAAATGTCCTGCACGGTGTTGGGCTGTAGGCACAACCCCCACCTGTGGACGTTGGGCCCTCATACCACTCTCATGGAGTCTGTTTCTGACTGTTTGAGCAGACACATGCACATTTGTGGCCTGCTGGAGGTCATTTTGCAGGGCTCTGGCAGTGCTCCTCCAGCTCCTCCTTGCACAAAGGCGGAGGTAGCGGTCCTGCTGCTGGGTTGTTGCCCTCCTACGGCCTCCTCCACGTCTCCTGATGTACTGGCCTGTCTCCTGGTAGCGCCTCCATGCTCTGGACACTACGCTGACAGACACAGCAAACCTTCTTGCCACAGCTCGCATTGATGTGCCATCCTGGATGAGCTGTACTACCTGAGCCACTTGTGTGGGTTGTAGACTCCGTCTCATGCTACCACTAGAGTGAAAGCACCGCCAGCATTCAAAAGTGACCAAAACATCAGCCAGGAAGCATAGGAACTGAGAAGTGGTCTGTGGTCACCACCTGCAGAACCACTCCTTTATTGGGGGTGTCTTGCTAATTGCCTATAATTTCCACCTGTTGTATATTCCATTTGCACAACAGCATGTGAAATTTATTGTCAATCAGTATTGCTTCCTAAGTGGACAGTTTGATTTTGCAGAAGTGTGATTGACTTGGAGTTACATTGTGTTGTTTAAGTGTTCCCTTTATTTTTTTGAGCAGTGTATAATGACTAACTTACTATATTACTCATATGGCTAGCCCTGCAGCCACTTGCCACAGTAGCTAGTACGTTTTATTAGAGGGGTTGTGTAGGTAAAGTAACCTGGCCTATTGCCTGTGTATTAGACTGTATAAAGGACATATTTAAAGGGAGGGCTAAACCATTTTCTTTTAGCAGTTATTACTGGTTAAAAGAGTAGCAATAGCTGCTGAAACACAGTCTCAGACCGAGATGGTCCCTGGAAACACATTCAAATAATTGAACAATCCAAAGGTTTTAATAGCAAGCAACAACAGCTGAAAACAAAAACTAAAGACTTTCAGAATTTCAAAACTTCAATAATGTTTTGTGTGTATTTCCATTCAACAACTGACCCCTAGGGACCTGTACACTAGAGGTGCAATAAAAGTTTGCATTACAGCAATACTTTTTAAAACCAAATAAATAGGTAGGAGGACTGGTGCCTTAGTTACCTGTGGGGCAGTCAAGGTGCTCAAGAACACAGTTTAACAATTATTTCCAGAGGAATTTGCCATTTATTTGAAATGAATGTTTTTAAACATCAAAGTCAGTCTCTCCCAGTATATGTTATATAACTTCAAAGTGGTGTGACTGCTTGCCGAGAGGTGCATTTTCTTTGTTTTGTTCAGCTTTCATCCAGTTAGTTTTTTTTTCCCAAAGTGGAATACTAGATTAATACTCCAATTCAAAAGGAATACATTTAACTCAAAAAGGGAATTAATCTTCGAGCACAACTATTGCAAAACATTGAATACACAATGCAGAATTACAATGAATGATTCATATCAATAATAAATCAACATTGGCTCGATGATGAAATTATAATATACAGTGCCTTCGGAAAGTATCCAGACCCTTTGACTTTCTCAACATTTTATTAGGTTACAGCTTTATTCTAAAACTGATTAAATTGTTTTTTCCCCCTCATCAATCTACACACAATACCCCATAATGACAAAGAAAAAACAGTTTTTTAGATTTTTTTTTGCAAATTAATACAACAAACCCCGGAAATATCACATTTATGTACGTATTCAGACCCTTTACTCAGTACTTTGTTGAAGCACCTTTGGCAGTGATTACAGCATCGGGTTTTCTTGGGTATGGCTACAAGCTTGGCACACCTGTATTTGGGAAAATATCCCATTCTTATTTTCAGGTCTATCTCTGGCTGGGCCACTCAAGGACATTCAGAGACTTGTCGCTAAGCCACTCCTGCGTTGTCTTGGCTGTGGGTCGTTGTTCTGTTGGAATGTGAACCTTCACCCCCAGTCTGAGGTCCTGGGCGCTCTGGAGCAGGTTTTCCTCAAGAATCTCTCTGTACTTTGCTCCGTTCATCTTAGCCTCGATCCTGACTACTCTCCCAGTTCCTGCCGCTGAAAAACATCACCACAGCATAATGCTGCCACCACTATGCTTCACTCTTAGGGATGGTGCCAGGTTTCATCCCAACGTGACGCTTCGCATTCAGGACAAAGAGTTCAATCTTGGTTTCATCAGACCAGAGAATTTTGTTTCTCATGGTCTGAGTCCTTTAGGTGTCTTTTGGCAAACACCAGGCAGGCTGTCATGTGCCTTTAACTGATGAGTGGCTCCTGTCTGCCTATTCTACCATAAACGCCTGATTGGTGCAGTGCTGCAGAGATGGTTGTCCTTCTGGAAGGTTCGCCCATCTCCACAGAGGAACTCTGGAGCTCTGTCAGAGTGACCATCGGGTTCTTGGTCACCTTCCTGACCAAGGCCCTTCTCCCCCGATTGCTCAGTTATGCTGGGTGGCCAGCTCTAGGAAGAGTCTTGGTGGTTCCTAACCTCTTCCATTGAAGAATGATGGAGGCCACTGGTTTCTTGGGGACCTTCAATACTGCTGAATGTTTTGGGTACCCTTCCCCAGATCTGTGCCTTGACACAATCCTGTCTCGGAGCTCTACGGACAATTCCTTCGAAATCATGGCTTGGTTTTTGCTCTGACATGCACTGTCAACTGTGGAACCTGATATAGACAGGTGTGTGGCTTTCCAAATCATGTCCAATCAATTTAATTTACCACAGGTGTATATATAGATTTTTTTTTCTACATTTTCAAAAATTCTGTTTTCACTTTGTCATTTTGGGGAATTGTGTGTAGATTGCTGAAGAAAATGTTTTATTTAATCCATCTTAGAATAAGGCTGTAACGTAACAAAATGTGGGGGGTCTGAATAATTTCTGAAGTCACTGTATATATATATATACCATTCAAAAATTTGGGGTCACTTAGAAATGTTCTTGTTTTTAAAAGAAAAGCACATTTTTTGTTGATTAAAATAACATCAAATTGATCAGAAATACAGTATAGACATTGTTAATGTTGTAAATTACTTTTGCAGCTGGAAATGGCAGATGTTTTATGGAATATCTACATAGGCGTACAGAGGACCATTATCAGCAGCCATCACTCCTGTGTTCCAATGGCACGTTGTGTAAGCTAATCCAATTCATTTATCATTTTAAAAGGCTAATTATTCATTAGAAAACACTTTTGCAATTATGTTAGCACAGCTGTAAACTGTAGTCCTGATTAAAGAAGCAATAGAACTGGCCTTCTTTGGACTAGTTAAGTATCTGGTACATCAGCATTTGTGGGTTCAATTACAGGCTGAATTTGGCCAGAAACAAAGACTTTCCTCTGAAACTCGTCAGTCTATTCTCGTTCTGAGAAATGAAGGCTATTCCATGCGAGAAATTGCCAAGAAACAGAAGATCTCGTACAACGCTGTGTACTACTCCCTTCACAGAACAGCGCAAACTGGCTCTAACCAGAATAGAAAGAGGAGTGGGAGGCCCCGGTGCACAACTGAGCAAGAGGACATGTACATTAGAGTGTCTAGTTTGAGAAACAGACGCCTCAGAAGTCCTCAACTGGCAGTTTCATTAAATAGTACCCGTAAAACATCAGTCTCAACGTCAACAGTGAAGGGACGACTCCGGGATGCTGGCCTTCTAGGCTGTGTTCCTCTGTCCAGTGTCTGTGTTATTTTGCCCTTCTTCATTTTGTGTTTTTATTGGCCAGTCTGAGATATGGTTTTTTTTCCAACTCTGCCTAGAAGGCCAGCATCCCAGAGTCGCCTCTTCACTGTTGTCGTTGAGACTGGTGTTTTGCGGGTACTAATTAATTAAGCTGCCAGTTCAAACCCACAAATGCTGATGCTCCAGATACTCAACTAGTCTAAAGAGGGCCAGTTTTATTGCTTCTTTAATCAGGACAACAGTTTTCAGCTGTGCTAACATAATTGAAAAATTGTTTTGTAATGATCAATTAGCCTTTTAAAATTATAACTTGGATTAGCTAACACACATGCCATTGGAACACAGGAGTGATAGTTGCTTTAGCTATTCCATAAAAAATCAGCCGTTTCCAGCGACAATAGTCATTTACAACATTAATAACACTGTATTTCTGATTTTAAAAATGGCTTTTCTTTAAAAAAAAAGGACATTTCTAAGTGACCCCAAACTTTTAAACGGTAGTGTATATATATCAGCAAATCATTTAAAACATTATCACGTTCTGGGAATGGATTGAGAATCAAATGTTCATTCAGAGGGTGTCAGTTCAAGGTCTTCTTAAAGTGATACTTTGGGATTTTGGCAATTAGACCCTTTATCTACAACCCCAGAGTCAGATGAACTTGTGAATACCATTTGTTTTTCTCTGTGTCCAGCATGAAGGAAGTCAGACCTAGTTTTGCTAGTCAATGCTAACTACTGTTAGTGTTAGCGCAATGATAGGAAGTCTGTGGGTATCTGCTAATACCCATAGACTTCCAGTCATTGTGCTAATGCTAGTTAGCAATTGTGCTAGCACTAATTAGAAACTTTCTTCAAACTGTAAGCAGAGACATAAAATGGTGTCCACAAGTTCGTCTGACTCATGAAAAGTAGATAAACGGCCTCATTGCCAAAATCTCTTTAACACAATAAATGCTGGTTTTAATGGATAACAGATAGCGATAATATTCCACTGACGTGTAGATCCCAGTTTATCCACTACCACTGTCCTGAACTGATCCTGAATGAATAGGAGGGCTCAACCATCTCTGAGTCTGCCATAATTACATTGTTAGCATCATCTCAAGGACAGCGGTGTCAACTCCTCACTAATCAGGCTACTCGTCTGCCATACAAAGAAGCCTAGTCTAGGCCTAATCATACTGTGCAATTCAACATTTCGAAGGGAGGGATTGTGTCAGTCACAACATGTGTCCGTCACTAAATCCTTCATACGCTAGGCCATTTATTAACTCTTAATGCTGTATAAAGTATTTGTAAATGACAAAATTGTTGTCAATCAAATCACACATAGGCTCCATACACTGAGTTTACAAAATATTAGGAACACCTTCCTAATATAGAGTTTCACCCCTTTTTGTCCTCAGAACAGCCTCAATTCGTCGGTGCATTGATTCTACAAGGTGTTGAAAGCGTTCCACAGGGACATTGGGCCCATGTTGACTCCTAAGCTTCCAACACTCGTGTCAAGTTGGCTGGATGTTCTTTGGGTGGTGGACCATTCTTGATGAAACTGTTGAGTGTTAAAAACCCATTCACCCTCTGAATAGAAGAGCACATACACAATCCATGTCTCAATTGTCTCAGGGCTTAAAAATCCTTCTTTTACCTGTCTCCTACCCTTTGTCTACACTGATTGAAGTGAAGTTAACAAGTGATATCAGTAATGGATCATAGCTTTCACCTGGATTCACCTGGTCAGTCTATGTCATGGAAAGAACAGGTGTTCCTAATGTTTTGTACACTCACAGTATAGTGAAATCTGCAGTTTGACCAATAAGCCTAGTTGATTTTATCACCTGTGAGTGACTGAAAGAAGATTATGCAGGGCCATTGAAGATGGCAATCTGATATCTAGGCTAGTCTGCTTTCTAAATGAAGTCGGTCCTTCAATGGTAGATTCAACAGAGAAAGTATATTAACTGTAACTAGAGTCCAATATAACTAGAGTCCACTGGAGGTGTTATTGACACACTCCTACATAATTTAGCAGCTGCATGACGTCCTGCACACACGCAGGCACACACGCATAAGACATACTACATTTACATAAATACATATATATGAATATAATTGGACCTTTCACCTGTAAGGAATTCAGCAGAATCAGCAAACATGCAAAACAAAAGTGTGCATTCCATACTAAGTAGCTGACAGTAGTGGTCCTGTAACCTCCATGTCTCTGGAGGTGGAGTGGATGCAGCAGCAGGTGGTCCATCAGATGACCAAGAGGAACTCCAGAGCCAGTCACATCTACTCAGTCGATGTCAGGACTAAACACACTCATCTAGGCCCCACCCAACCTAACCAGACCCAGAACTAGACCCAGAATCAGAACCAGAATCAGAACCAGAGCTGGACCCAGACACTGGTCTTTAATGACCCCCAGTAGAGCATTCTGTTGTGCATTGTATTATACTATCCCTCCACTGAGCTCAGACGAGGGCACAGACTACACTGCAGAAATAATGGCCCCGTTGCAACACTTTTAAAATGGATCCTTTGTTCTTACCTTGAGGTAATCACTAATCTGACATGACATGATTGATGAGAGCAATGTAAAGTGAAACAGATCAGTGATTACCTCAAGGAAGAAAGGAAGGATACATGTTAAAGTCACTTGAAAAGTATTATTGATTACTACATTGTCGGGGTTAGAGCTTGCAAGAAAGGCTGTACTTGTGCATGTGAAATTAACACTTGAAACTTGGCCTTTGGTTTACAAACATGCTGCAGGTTTGTGTGCATGACCCACATATGCCCCATTGTTTTGTGTTTTGCGAGGACCCCTTCCAGTTATAACTATTACTAAAGTAATAGATAATGATCCGACTTAACAACTAAACATGATATTGCTGTGGGACTTGATTCTATTCAGCCACAAGAGCATTGGTGAGGATGGAAATTAGGCCTGGCTCGCAGTCAGTGTTTCAATTAATCCAAAAAGGTGTTAAATGGGGTTGAGGTCAGGGCTCTGTGCAGGCTAGTCAAGTTCTTCCACACCAATCTTGACAAACCATTTCTGTATGGACCTTGCTTTGTGCACAGGGGTATTATCATGTTGAAACAGGAAAGGGCCTTCCTAAAACTGTTGCCACGAAGATGGAAGCTCAGAATCGTCTAGAATGTCAATGTATGCTGTAGCGTTAAGATTTCCCTTCACTGGAACTAAGGGGCTTAGCCCGAACCATGAAAAACAGCCCCAAACCATTATTCTCTTCCACCAAACTTTACATTTGGCACAATGCATTCGGGCAGGTAGTGTTCTCCTGGCATCCGCCAACCCAGATTCAAACCCAGATGTTGAAGCGTGATTCATTACCCCAGAGAACGCATTTCCACTGCTGAGTCCAATGGTGGCAAGCTTTACACCACTCCAGCCGACGCTTGGCATTGCAAATGGTGATCGTAGGCTTGTGTGTGGCTGCTTGGCCATGGAAACCCATTTCATGAAGCTCCCGAAACAGGTATTGTGCTGACGTTGCTTCCAAAGGCAGTTTGGAACTTGGTAGTGAGTGTTGCAACCGAGGAGAGATGGTTTTTGAGCACTACGGGCATCAGCACTCGGCTGGCCCATTCTGTGAGATTGTGTGAGCCATTGTTGCTCCCAGAAATGTCCACTTCAATAACAGCACTTAAAGTTGACCGGGGCACCTCTAGCAGGGCAGACATTTGACAAACTGACTTGTTGGAAAGGTGGCATCCTATGATGGTTCCACATTGAAAGTCACTGAGCTCTTCAGTAAGGCCGTTCTAATCTCAATGTTTGTCTATAGAGATTGCATGGCAGTGTGCTCAATTGTATACACCTGTCAGCGGGTGTGGCTGAAATAGCTGAATCCACTAATTCGAAGGGGTTTGGCAAATGGCCCAAATGTAAAAGTCCAGAGCTGAGACAATATGCAGTCAAAGCTCTTGGCCGGGAGATTTTAAACGTCAATGCAGAGTATTAAAATGGAAGCTAAATGTCTGGTGTACTTTCGTCTGCAGACACCGCCTGGTTGATTTGTGAGTAAATAGGTTCGGACTGGTGTGATGGAAGAAAAAGCACCAGACTAGAATGGAGGAAAAAAGGCCAATTGATCACTAACATTTTTTTATGTCAGTGTATCTTAGGACCCCTTTGCCCGTCATGATGTCAATGGGAATGATGATGATCCCACAGCCAGATATGACTCCAGCCATGACGTCTGCGCGACAGGTAGCCTAGAGGTTTAAGTGTTGGGCCAGTAACTGAAAGGTCGCTGCTTTGAATCCTCGAGCCGACGAGGTGAAAAATATGTCAATGTGCCCTTGAGCAAGGAACTTAAGTCAAACTGCTTCTGTAAATCGCTCTGGATAAGAGTGTCTGCTAAATAAGTCAAATGTATATTACAATGTACAGATCGCTTATTGCTAGAGCCAGGAGTTTTCCTTGGTTAGGCCACATGGTGGAGGCAGATGCCAGGAGAACTGCCAGGTCTCTGACCTCCTCCCAGCCCGAATGCATTGTGCCAACTGTAAAGTTTGGTGGAGGAGGAAAAATGGAAGCGAAGGTAACCTTCCTAAATGACTACCACCCCGTAGCACTCACATCAGTAGCCATGAAGTGCTTTGAAAGGATGGTCATGGCTCACATCAACAGCATCATCCCGGATACACGATACCCACTCCAATTTGCATACCGCCCCATCAGATCCACAGATGACGCAATCTCAATCACACTCCACAGTGAGTCCATGTGACAGTTCATAGGTGGTGAGTCCATGTGACAGTTCATAGGTGGTGCGTCCATGTGACAGTTAATAGGTGGTAAGTCCATGTGACAGTTCATAGGTGGTGTGTCTATGTGACAGTTCATAGGTGGTGAGTCTATGTGACAGTTCATAAGTTCATCAAAAGTTCAGAGTTCTTTATTAGTCGCGTTTATAAAAGCATGAAATGTGTCCTTTAGCGCCAACACACAAGACAGAAAATGAAAATATAAAAAAATGACACATACTGTATATTCAGTAGTTCAAGTTCAATTTTAAAAACAGCACATATGGGTAAGGGAGGCACAGTATATTGTATATTGAAGAGGCATACATACTGTATGTACTGCAGGTCAGATGGTCCCGTAAAAATAGAATCTCTAGTAACACTTTCTTTGTATAGTCCATCTGTAGATGCTCTACAAACTTTCTACTAACCCTAACCCTTACCCTAACCATTATTCTAACCCTTACCCTAGCCCTAACTCTAACCTTAACCCTTACCCTAACCATTATTCTAAGCCTAACCCTAACTGTAAGTTTAGCAAGCAGTTGCTTATCAACAGATAGTTTGTTGATAGTATGACCATCTGCAGAGCATCTACGGATGGAAAATCTGGACTATCCAAATAAGTTCCAGTCTATTCCTATGGGTGATTCACCCTATGTATTGAATGCTAAGGTTATGAAGGTCCCTCCCCCTCCCATGTCTGTAGGTATTCGTATGCTGGAAGGAGATGTGATGGACATGGTGGAGGCCCCATCGCTGAGCTTCAGGCAGCAGCATGTTGATATCTACTCTGCCAGCTTGGAGCCGGGGGATGACGGGAGGACGGTGGAAGGACCTGGCCATCTCCTCTCCTCGCCTTAGAGAACGTCATACACACTGTAAGTGGGTGTGTTTGTTTGTGTGCGTGTGTGGGTGTGTACATTAGAAAAGTTGATTATCCACTGTGTGTGTGTGTGTGTGTGTGTGTGTGTGTGTGTGTGTGTGTGTGTGTGTGTGTGTGTGTGTGTGTGTGTGTGTGTGTGTGTGTGTGTGTGTGTGCATGCGCGCCTGAATGTTTGTCTGTGTGCGCCTTCGTGTGTGTGTGTGTGTGTGTGTGTGTGTGTGTGTGTGTGTGTGTGTGTGTGTGTGTGTGTGTGTGTGTGTATGTGTGTGTGTGTGTGTGTGTGTGTGTGTGTGTGTGTGTGTGTGTGTGTGTGTGTGTGTGTGTGTGTGTGTGTGTGTGTGTGTGTGTGTGTGTGTGTGTGTGTGTGCGTGTGCGTGTGTGTGTTTCCGCGTGTATATATGTATATTTGTGTGTATGAGTGTTTGTGTGTGTGTTTGTCTTAGCCTGAAAATGTGTTTGTCTGTGTGTTAGTCTTTTGCCTTGGGTTGTATGTTTACTTCTAGGATTTATCTTATCAATATGTAAATAACAGAAGATGCCCTTAGGCACAGATCTAGGAAGGATAAGCTTACGCTCCCCAAATCCCAACCTAAACCAATAATGATGGGAATTATAATCCTAACCTAAACCAATAGTGAGGGGAATAATAAACGTAACCTAAACCAATAGTGAGCGGAATAATAAACGTAACCTAAACCAATCATGAGGGAAGTAATAAACGTAACCTAAACCAATAGTGAAGGGAATAATAAACGTAACCTAAACCAATAGTGAGTGTCACGAGTCCGACCGAGGGTGGCTCCCCTTCCCAGTCGGGTGGCGCTCGGCGCTCGGCGGTCGTCGTCGCCGGCCTATTAGCTGCCACGGATTGTCTTTCCTCCCCCTCCTTGTATGTTTATTGTTAGCACCTGTTAGTGAGTCATTAGTTGGGCTTTATTAGACGGCCCGCCTGTTTCTTTGTGCGGGATTAATTATTGTGACCTTTGGTTATGTAGTAGAGGAACGTGTTTGTTCCTGGTCGTGTATTTTGCTGTACTGTTTTCGTCCCCCGTGTTTGGGGCATTTGGTTTTGAGCACCCAGTGTTGCGTTAGTGCATTAAAGAGCACAGTATTGCATTCTCTGTTTCCTGCGTCTGACTCCACACCCATGACACCCGGAGCGTTACAGAATCCCGCACCATATGGAATGGAGTCAGCAGGAGCAGCAGCCAACCATCTCCCATCGATGGAGGAACGGGTTCTCCACCACACCACCGTCCTCCATCGGATCGGATCGTGATGGATCATACGATGGAGAGAATGGACCGATGGGAGAGGAGTGGTCTCCTCTCTCCACCTTCGGCACCCCCGGCTCCGGACTCCCCATCTCCTGACTCCAGCCTCCGTCTGATGCTCCCGAGGGCTTATGATGGAGCGGCGGCGGGTTGCCAGGGGTTTTTACTCCAACTGGAGCTATACCTGGCCACCGTCAGACCCACTCCCTCGGGAGCGGAGAGGGTGAGTGTCCTCATCTCCTGCCTCACGGGTCATCCTCTGGAGTGGGCGAACGCAGTCTGGGAATGGCCCAGACTCAGCGAAGGAGCACTACCCAGAGTTTTCCCGCCGCTTCCATGCCGTGTTTGATCACCCTCCAGACGGCCGAGCGGAGGGAGAACGACTATTTCATCTCAGGCACGAGAAGAGGAGCGCCCAGGATTACGCGCTGGAGTTCCGGACCTTGGCAGCAGGATCTGGGTGGAACGACAGGGCCCTTATCGACCACTACAGATGTCCGCAGGGAGCTAGCGTGTCGGGACACCGCTCTTTCCCTGGATGAGCCAATCGATATGTCCATCCGATTGGACAATCTGCTGGCTCAACATCAAATACCTCCGGGAATGCTAGCTAGTTACCTAACGTTAGTTAGCTACTAATACATCAAACTTGCCAGGCGGTATATTAACTATCTGCTATCAAACTAACTACCCAACATTTATTGACTTGATTATTCACATCATTCTTAGCTAAGTGGTATAGGCATTGAGCATTTCAATGGACATGGTTAATTCTCGCTCTCCACTCCAATTTCAGAGCACTCTGAATGCTGCCAGAGTGAAAGGCTCTGAATTTACAAATGGAAAATCTGACAAAGCTCTGGATTTACGAATGCCCAGAGTGAACTTTGGCACTCCAGATTGAATTTACGAACACACCCGAAATCATAAAATGTCTAGCTAGGAATTTATTATGCTAAAAATCTAGCAAGAGGTTGCATAGCAACAGCATCAACTTCCGGTAGACAGGCGAAGTGCTAGTATGCTCAACTGAAATTATACAGTTTGTTTACAGTGAACTAAAATGAACTAATAGTGTATAGTATGTAGTATATACTCATTAAGTATGTGGTATACAGTATGTTAGTATGGGTATCCGAACACACCTATTGACTTGTCAAGTCTGCTTCTCAATGCATTCCCGGTGGTATTGCGATGTTGAGCCTTTGGGTTTAGAAACTCTATCATAAAATGTCACATGGTCGTGTCGTGCCGAACTTTGTCACACGACCATTAGACCCGATGACATGTTTCTGCATGTGATCTTAGCTAGCTAACGTCGCCATGTCATCGCCTACGAGTGGCGAGCGTAATCAGGGATTTTTATTGGAGAAGCAGTTTTTAGGCATCTTCATAGTAAACTATTTGATTCTACAGTCACACAGCATTACTGTTTCTATCTGCCAGGTAACGCTAGACCTTAAACAAGGCAGCAAGAAGGAACATTCTGGGACCTCAGTCTCCACCCAAGTAACGTACTTTCCTAAAGATATCATCACTGATATCTAACTGTATTGAGAATAATATAGGTAGGACAAGGAGGTTTTCCTGACTACATGATCTGACCAGTAACAACTCTGGGCCCTAGTTACATGCCTTAGTTACAGGCACTATAGTTACAGGTCCTATAGTTACAGACCCTAGTTACAGACCCTAGTTACAGACCCTATAGTTACAGACCCTAGTTACAGGCCCTATAGTTACAGACCATAGTTACAGACCCTAGTTACAGGTCCTATAGTTACAGGCCCTATAGTTACAGACCCTAGTTACAGACCCTAGTTACAGACCCTAGTTACAGACCCTAGTTACAGGCCCTATAGTTACAGGCCCTATAGTTACAGACCCTAGTTACAGGCCCTAGTTACAGGCCCTATAGTTACAGGCCCTAGTTATTGGCTAAAACTTGGGCTGCAAATATTTCACTGTCAGAGAAACTCCTGCCTCTATTTATAATGTACTGAGAATATTATTTTAGTATTACGACATTATAATATGCTATACAGACTTTTTAACTTGTGTATGTGTGACCCTGATCCAGCCCACTGCTGACCTGGAGTTCAAACCCCCGAGCTGACAAGGTACAAATCTGGCGTTCTGCCCCTGAACAGGCAGTTAACCCACTGTTCCCAGGCCGTCATTGAAAATAAGAATGTGTTTTTAACTGACTTGCCTGGTTAAATAAAGGTTAAAAAATTTTTTTTTTTAAATGTGCAGCACATTATTGTCAGAACGTTACAGGCCAGTCACCAGACCGCCCATGACTGGCACTACAACAGAGCTGGATACAAGGGAATCTGGTTTGATTGAATTTGATTGAATTTGTTCCCCATACTCTGTGCAAACCAAAAAATGTAATTTTTGGATAAAAAACGTTCCTGTTTTAAACAAGATATTTTGTCACGAAAAGATGCTCAACTATGCATGTAATTGACAGCTTTGGAAAGAAAAAACTCTGACGTTTCCAAAACTGCAAAGATATTATCTGTGAGTGCCCAAGAACTAATGCTACAGGCGAAACCAAGATGAAGTTTCATACAGGAAATGCCCCAGATTCTGAAGGCGCTGTGTTCCAATGTCTCCTTATATGGCTGTGAATGCACCAGGAATGAGCCTGCCCTTTCTGTCGTTTCCCCAAGGTGTCTGCAGCATTGTGACATATTTGTAGGCATATCATTGGAAGATTGACCATAAGAGACTACATTTACCAGGTGTCCGCCCGGTGTCCTGCGTCGAAATTATTGCGTAATCTCCAGGTCCATGCGCGTTCCATTTCTTCAGAGGATTAACTAAACTGCCACAAATGACATCATCGAATAGATATGTGAAAAACACCTTGAGGATTGATTCTAAACAACGTTTGCCATGTTTCTGTCGATATTATGGAGTTAATTTGGAAAAACGTTCGCGTTTTAATGACTTAATTTTCGTTTTTTTTCTTACCCAAACGTGATGAACAAAACGGAGCGATTTGTCCTACACAAATAATATTTTTGTAAAAACTGAACATTTGCTATCTAACTGAGAGTCTCCTCATTGAAAACATCTGAAGTTCTTCAAAGGTAAATGATTTTATTTGAATGCTTTTCTTGTTTTTGTGAAAACGTTGCATGCTGAATGCTACGCTAAATGCTACGCTAAATGCTACACTAGCTATCAATAATCTTACACAAATGCTTGTTTTGCTATGGTTGAAAAGCATATTTTGAAAATCTGAGATGACAGTGTTGTTAACAAAAGGCTAAGCTTGAGAACTAGCATATTTATTTCATTTCATTTGCGATTTTCATGAATAGTTAACGTTACGTTATGGTAATGAGCTTGAGGCTGTATTCACGATCCCGGATCCGGGATGGCTAGAATCATTAAGGGGCTTTCTTTAATTTATATTTTTATTGTAATTTTCTATTAGCATTCAAGGGAACATAGAAGGATTTAATGCAAAAAGGAAGAACCATGACTGTAAAACTACACAACAAATGACAAACAACCACATTTAGGCTTTCCTATCTGATTGGCTCACTAATTGCTTCATTGATTGAGCCTATTGGTTTGTTTGTGTATTCGTTCTTCCTTCCTTTCTTCCATGCATCTTTCCTTCCTACCAGCCATACTTCCTTCCTTCCATCCATGCATCCTTCCTTCCATCCATGCATCCTTCCATCCTTTCTTCCATGCATTCTTCCTTCCTTCCATCCATGCATCCTTCCATCCATGCATCCTTCCATCCATGCATCCTTCCATCCATGCATCATTCTGTCGTGGAAATTACCACCAGAGACACCTGAAGTCAGTCTTAAATTAATCATTCTTTATTAACCGCAAGCTGGAGAGGTCACTGTCAAACTTAGATGCATAAAGTACCGGTCTGAAGTGAGCTCTGCCGGGGCAGTCCCGTTAGTTATTTTATAAACTGCTTACACAGACAAACTACATAGGCATTGTTCATAGGGTTGGTTCCTGCATGTGTCTGGCACCGTATCCTATCTTAACTTATAGAATATATTCTGGGCGTTCTGCCAAAAGGTCTGAGGAGAGGGTCATGACCGTCTCCCCCTCATATCTCTCCCCACCACCTACAGGAACCAATGATTGTATGTGACAAAATGTACAATTCAAGGCTGTCTCCAGACTATACATTTTTCCTCCACACTTCCATCCTTCCATCTAGTCATTAATTTATTAATCCATTCATTCATTCATTGGCAGTCCAGACTGGTCCTCTCCCAGCATGTGTGTGAAGAGGCTTCCATCCAACACAGCAAGAACGGGACTGGCTGCTACCATCATGGATACAATCCTCTATTTTCTCTGAAGCATATCCATCTCCACAGATAATAATTAAGCACCATCTCTCTCTCTCTCTTTCTCATCCCCCTTTCTCTCCCCTCCCCCCTCTCGCTCTCTTCCTTCTCCCCTTCTCTCTCTCCACCCCCCTCTCTCTCTCTCCCCATCCCCCTCTCTTTCTTTCCCCCTTCTCTCTCACCTCTCTCCCCCTCTCTCTTCTCTCTCTCCCCATTTCTGTCCCTCTCTCCCCCTCTCTATCTCTGCCCCCTCTCTCTCTTTCTCCCCCTCGCGCTCTCTCTCTCTCTCATATAACACAACTATTTCTTCAGGCCTTGTGATGAGGTCTGTGTATGACTCCACTGGCTGCTCCAGCCATCCCCTGCAGCACGTTGTCTATCTGGAGCACGTCGTCATCCAAGTCACTAACACCCGGAGTCACAGAGGTGACCTATCCTCTCCAGGTCACTCATTTCACATGTATGGGCCAAACCGAGCTGAACTGTACTGAGCTGTCCTGGTTACACATCCACCCATAGTTGCTGGAACCGTGAAAACAACCATGTGAAAAGGGACTATCTGAGCCAACACAATACGGTTCAGGTTGGTATATTAGTGTTAAAAGGGTATTATACTGTAGTATGGTCACTCCACCCACTCATAACAAACCCTAAATATATTTTGATGATACTAACTGGCTAATGTGCTGAGTGAGTTAAAGTGATAGTTACTTCGAAATTAGTCTCTCCGATTTTTTCTTACCTAAAACGTGGTCCATGTCCCATACCATCTGCTGTATAAGCCAGATACATCCCTCAATGCCAAATTAATAGGACATGTAGAATCACACAACAGATGGCATGGGACGTGGACTCATGTGGACATTGGATGACATTGGGTATGAAAACGTACTGACAAACCTTGTATTTGGAGAGAATCAAGAAGTGACAGTGTACCAAGGCCTGTGTTGAATCTTGGTTTGGGTCACAGTGGCAGTATATCATGCAATGGTTGCGTTTTGGTCCTGGTCACAATGGCACTTATATGTAGGATCTGAGTGTACAAAACGTTACGAACACTTTCTTAATATTGAATTGCACCCCCACCTTTTGCCCTCAGAACAGCCTCAATTCGTCAGGGCATGGACTCTACAAGGTGTCAAAAGCGTTCACAGGGATGCTGGCCCATGTTGACTCCAATGTTTCCCACAGTTGTGTCAAGTAGGCTGGGTGGTGGAGAATTCTTGATACACACGGGAAACTATTGAGCATGAAAAACCCAACAGCATTGCAGTTCTTGACACAAACCGGTGCGCCCTGGCACTGACTAATATACCCCGTTCAAACGCACGTAAATCTTTTGAGAGACTCATCATCAGTCATACCTGGACTTTATTACTCCCTTGATTACCTACCCTTTATATAGCACTCTTTTGTTATCAGTCATCAGGTAGAATTCTTTATGTTTCTATATCAGACGCTTCTCTTGGTTTGTATCGCTCCATGTTCGTTATTATTAAACTCTGCACCTGGTTCCTGAATCCTTGCGTCTACGTTACAGAATACTACCTCAACAACTAGAAGCAGCAGTTAACCAAGACATCTGCCAGATGGTCGGCGAACAGGGACACCTCCTTCATCAACACCATGACATCTCCCAGATGGTCGGCGAACAGGGACACCTCCTTCATCAACACCATGACCAGCTGGCTCATTTGGGGACGGCGACGGATGAGGTAACCCACGTTCTTTCAACATTACTCAAGAGGCATCATCTCGTAAACAGTGGAGGATTCTCTATCACAAATCGACCCAGCGAGCCAGTAGTCGCGATGGCCATACATCTAGATAACCTTCTTCGGGGGCATTGGTACCCCCATCGCCTCTCTCCCTCCTCCGTTGATCATTCTGAGTCAGAACCTGAACCCATGGAGGTGGGGGCCACATGTCTCTCTGCGGCTGAGCGACGCCCTCGTAGACAGCTGGGGCTGTCTTGTTCATCCAACGAAGCCCACTTGTTCATCCAACGAAGCCTTCCGCCTACTAAAGGGTCGTTTGACCTCCACCCAACATCCAGATCCTTCGCTGCCCTTCATAGTGTTGGTGGACGCTTCAAAAGTAGGTGTGGGGGCTGTCCTGTTCCAACGTCAAGGTAATTCACAGAAATTGTATCCATGCGCATATTACTCAAAAAAGCTGTCTCTTGCAGAGACAAACTATGATGTTGGCGATCGGGAGCCCCTGGCGGTGAAGTTGGCATTAGAAGAGTGCAGATACTGGCTCGAGGGCGCCCAGGAGCTATTTCTCATCCGCACCAACCATCAGAACTTGGAGTACATATGGACAGCGAGGTGACTGAATGCTCACCAAGCCAGGTAGGCCCTTTTATTCACCAGATTCGATTTCACGCTGACATATTGCCCAGGTTAACAAAAACATCAAAGCCGATGCCCTGTTCCATCTCTACAATTCGGGAGAGGTTCCTGTCTTGAGTGCACCCATAATCCCACCCTCTCGAATCATAGCCCCCATGCTCTGGAGAACATAGATGTGGGCATTCGCAAGGCCCTGGAGAGGGAACCCACGCCTGCCACCTGTCCTCCTGAGCGCATCTATGTTCCCACAGGGATACTGGATCAGTTATTGACCTGGGTGCACACAGCTGTTGTCGCTGGACATCCAGGTATCACCCACACCATTCAAATTAAATCAAATGTTATTTGTCACATGCGTCGAATACAACAGGTGTAGTAGATCTTACCGTGTAATGCTTACTTACAAGCCCTTAACCAACAATGCAGTTAAGAAAATAGAGTTAAGAAAATATTTACTAAATACAATACAGGTTAGGGGTACAGGTTAGTCGAGGTAATTTGTACATGTAGGTAGGGGTAAAGTGACTATGCATAGAAAATAAACAGTGAGTATCAGTAGTGTGAAAAAACAACGGGGAGGAGCTGTTAAGGAGCCTTTTGGACCTAGACCTGGCACTCCGGTACCGCTTGTCATGTGGTAGCAGAGAGTCTGACTTGGGTTACTGGAGTCTTTGACCATTTTTTGACACCACCTAGTATATACAGTGCCTTGCGAAAGTATTCGGCCCCCTTGAACTTTGCGACCTTTTGCCACATTTCAGGCTTCAAACATAAAGATATAAAACTGTATTTTTTTGTGAAGAATCAACAACAAGTGGGACACAATCATCATGAAGTGGAACGACATTTATTGGATATTTCAAACTTTTTTAACAAATCAAAAACTGAAAAATGGGGCGTGCAAAATTATTCATCAGGTTTGCCACCACACTGCCAGGTCTCTGACCTCCTCCCTATAGGCTGTCTCATCGTTGTCGGTGATGGTGATGGTTAATGATGGTGCTGGAGTCGTGCTTTGACCTGCAGTCGTAGGTAAATAGGGAGTACAGGAGGGAACTAAGCACGCACCCCTGAGGGTCCCACATGTTGAGGATTCCTACCCTTACCACCTGGGGGCAGCCCGTCAGATTGTATTGATGTGAGCCATGACCAGCCTTTCAAAGCACTTCATGGCTACCGACATGAGTGCTACTGGGTGGTAGTAATTTAGGCAGGTTACATTCGCTTCCATGGGCACAGGGACTATGGTGGTTAGCTTGAAACATGTAGGTATTACTATTATTTCAGGGAGAGGTTGAAAATGTCAGTGAAGACAGTTGCCAGTTGGTCCGCACATGCTCTGAGTACACGTCCTGGTAATCCGTCTGGCCCTGCGGCCTTGTGAATGTTGACCTGTTTGAAGGTCTTGCTCACATCGGCTAAGGAGAACGTGATCACACAGTCATCGGGAACAGCTGTTGCTCTCATGCATGCTTCAGTGTTGCTTGCCTCGAAGTGAGCATAAAAGGCATTTCATCTGGTAGGCTCGCGTTACTGGGCAGCTCACGACTGGGTTTCCCTTTGTAGTCCGTAATAGTTTGCAAGCCCTGACACATCTGATGAGAGTCAAAGCCGGTGAAGTAGGATTTAATCTGTCCTGATTAAATCCTACTTCATAGTCCTATATTGATGCATTGCCTGTTTGATGTTTCGTCAGAGGGCAGAGGAGGATTTCATATAAGCATGCGGATTATTGTCCGGCTCCTTGAAAGTAGTAGCTCTAGCCTTTAGCTCGGTGCGGATGTTGGCTGTAATCAATTGCTTCAGGTTGGGATATGTGCGTAAGGTCGCTGTGGGGATGACGTCGTCGATGCACTTATTAATGAAGCCAGTGACTGATGTGGTGAACTCCTCAATGCCATCGGATGAATCCCAGAACATTTTCTAGTCTGTGGTAGCAAAAAGGTCCTGTAGAGTAGCATCAGCGTCATCTGACCACTTCAGTATTGAGTGAGTCACTGGTACTTTAGTTTTTGCTTTCAAGCAGGAATCAGGAGGATGTAATTATGGTCAGATTTGCCAAATGGAGGGCGATGGAGAGCTTTGTAAGCATCTCTGTGTGTGGAGTAAAGGTGGTCTAGAGTTTTTTCCCTCTGGTTGCACGTGACATAGAAATTAGGTCAAACGGATTTAAGTTTGCCTGCATTAAAGTCCCCGGCCACTAGGAGTGCCGCTCCTGGATAAGCATTTTCTTGTTTGCTTATGGCCTTATACAGCTCGTTGAGTGCGGTCTTCATACCAGCGTCGGTATGTGGTGGTAAAAAGACGACTATGAAAAATATGGATGAAACTTCTCTTGGTTGATAATGTGGTCTACAGCTTATCATGAGGTACTCTACCTCAGGCGAGCAATACCTAGAGACTACCTTAATATTAGACATTGCTCACCAGCTGGAAAGTACTGGTAGCCCACCTTGGCGCAGGAAGTCCCTCATTATGTCAATTCCTGTTCCGTATGTGCCCAATCCAAATACCCCCGGAACGCTCCAGCAGGGAAACTCCTTCCCGTGCCTCAGCATCCGTGGTCTCATCTGTCCATTGACTTTGTTACTAATCTCACCTCTTCTGTTGGTTTTACCACAATTTTGATGATAGTGGAAATATTCTCTAAATCATTACATTTCATCCCTCTCTCTGGTCTACCTACCACTCTTCAGGTCGCTGAGGCATTGTTCCAGCATGTCTTTCAGCGCTATGGCCTTCCCGGAGGATATCGTCTCCAATCGTGGCCCCCAATTCACATCACGTGTATGGAAGGCTTTCATGGAAAAGCTGGGGGTCACAGTCAGCCTCACTTCCTGGTACTGGCTTCAGTCTACGTTACAGTCTTGCCCATTCACCCTCTGAATGGCACACATACATAATCCATGTCTAAATTGTCTCAAGGCTTAACAGTCCTTCCTTAACCTGCCTCCTCCCCTTCATCTACACTGATTGATGTGGATTTAACAAGTGACATCAGTAAGGGATCATAGATTTCACCTGGATTCACCTGGTCAGTCTATGTCATGGAAAGAGCCGGTGTTCTTAATATTTTGTACATTCAGTGTATTACACAATGGCTGTGTTTTGGTCCAGGCCTCTTGACCACTCTACTGAAGGCTTCCAGAGATGGAAGTTCCTGACCACTCACTGCTGGGAGGAGAAAGCAGCTGGAGAATGGAGTATGGAGATCCTGGATACTACCTCTCAACAGAAGGATAACAGTGAATCAGGTCTGCCAAGCTATACTTTTACCACCATTCAATACCACAAAAAGTACACCAGATATCAAATAATGCAATTCGTGAGTAGGGCCCCTGGGTATTTCCTGATCATGTGACCATGCCAGGAAAAACTCAGGTCCCTAGTTGATCCTGGTCAGGTCATGTGATCAGGAAAAACGATGGTTTGTTTCCTCTCTTGTCCACAGGGAAATTGAGTGTTCTTTAGTGCTTTATGGCACCTCAGAGAACACATACTCCCTGCGGCGTGAGCAAGCCCGCTCAGCAGAGCTGCCAACTGATGGTGGTGACCTCACTGAGGAATACAGAGGTGAGTCACCTTACCCGCTGTCACAGAACAACTCTGGTACAAGACAACACACAATTATCACACCCTTTTATAGCCAAGCCAACGGAATCCAACTACTAATTGTAGCCTGTATCAGATTTATATGTGTTTAAGGAGTAGCTTTTCAACCTCTCTTTTGTAGTCCTATTTTCTTATCCATATCTCACAATATACCGTGCGGCTCTGCGGATTTGAAATCTGTAGGATGGAATATTCAGTATATGTCCCATGTGGAGACAATCCTAGTAATGCAACATCATCCAACCAACCAACGAGGCATGTGCTTCTTCTCTTATAGGATGTGTGTGTCTGCGTGCCTGGCAGGGTTCTGGTGTGACAGACGCCATTGTAAGAAGTACTTCCCTTCCTGTGAGAGCTACACGGGCAGTCACAGTGACCAGGGTGTCCCCATAGGAGAACCCTTTTTGACACCATCTGACCATGGGAACCAATGGCTGCATGGTCAGCTGTGGCAACAACTACTACCTGGACCACGGTATGTCCCGGGATGCATTCCAAATGACACCCTATTGCCTAAGTAGTGTGCTACTTTTGGCTAGAGTCTCATAGAGTTCTGGTCCAAAATAGGGCACTGTATAAGGAATAGAAGGCGATTTCAGAATTGCCCCCTATGTTGTGAGGCTGAGAGATGAAGACAGGTCTCCACCCACCAGTAGTGTAGGGAGGCCATTATATCTCCATTGTATGTCCCTATTGTGGTCCCATTTTGGGATCCTGGTGACTTGGGAGGGGTAGAGAATAATGTGTAGGCAGTTTTTTTAATGATATTATGCTGTATTGTTGTAAAAACAAGATGATGTCTCTACTGAACACATGCTTAATGAACAATGCATTTACGTCAACTGAAGTGGGCTTATATTTAGCAATATGAACACTTCTATTGTTGTGTTTTCCCTACAGATGTGAATGTGTGCAGGAAGCGCATTGGAAACTGCTTGAGATGCACCTCTGCGAACATCTGTACGGAACGCAAACCAGGCACAACCAATCCCTCTGATGACTCCTGAATTACCAACTCATGCATTTCTACTCCGTACACAGTGATTCTCCATCTCAGCCACAGAGAATACTAATTCACACACTCACAGAGATTCTAAATCTATTGCAAACAAAACAAACTCCTATCTTTGTCATATCATTTTGGAGTGTGTTCTCTGGGTCGGAACACTGAGCCTAGATAATGGTTGCTCTCTCTAGCTCCCTCTCTTTCTGACTCTCTTCTCTCTCCATCCCTCTCTCTCTCTCTTTCTCTCTCCATCCAGCTCAAATCAAATTTTATTGGTCGCATACACATATTTAGCAGATGTTATTGCTGGTGTAGCAAAATGCTTGTTGTTCCTAGCTCCAACAGTGTAGTAATATCTAACAATTCACAACAATACACACAGAGCTAAAAGTAAAATAATGGAATTAAGAAATATATAACATTATGACAAGTAATGTCTGAGTCCGGAAAAATACAGTATATATATATATATATATATATATATATATGTGTGATGTATAGACATTATGGACAGTATGTGGATTGAATATTTACATCTGTAGAATACATAGGATAGAATAGTGTATATAGAGCAATTGTTGAATAGGATGGTATTGACTAGAATATAGTATATACATATAAAATGAGTAAAACCGTATGTAAACATTATTAAAGTGACCAGTGTTCCAATATTAAAGTGACCAGTGATTCCATGTCTATGTACATAGGGCAGCAGCCTCTAAGGTGAAGTATTGAGTAACCAGGTGGTAGCTGGCTAGTGACAGTGACCGAGTTCAGGGCACAGTACCGGGTGGAAGCCAACTAGTGATGACTATTTAACAGTTTGTAGCGCGGCTTTTAATTATCCTTGGTTGGGGTCTAAGCAAATTATTTGTTGCGATTGCAAACGTAATAAGATGGTGGTCCGATATTTGACTATTATTTGCCATGACTACAAGTTCTGATAGGAATTCAGGGAACTCAGTGCCTTTGTGTTTCCCATGTAGAAGAGTATCAGGAAAGCCATGGAAGTGCCACGTGACGCCACGTGTCTGAAGTGTACAGGCCCAAAGACAGAAGACACCTCTAGGTGAGTCTATGGTGAGGACTGTATCAGCTGTAGCCCCTCTAGGTAAGTCGATGGTGAGGACTGTATCAGCTGTAGCCCCTCTAGGTAAGTCTATGGTGAGGACTGTATCATCTGTAGCCCCTCTAGGTAAGTCTATGGTGAGGACTGTATCAGCTGTAGCCCCTCTAGGTAAGTCTATGGTGAGGACTGAATCAGCTGTAGCCCCTCTAGGTAAGTTTATGGTGAGGACTGTATCATCTGTAGCCCCTCTAGGTAAGTCTATGGTGAGGACTGTATCATCTGTAGCCCATCTAGGTAAGTCTATGGTGAGGACTGAATCAGCTGTAGCCCCTCTAGGTAAGTCTATGGTGAGGACTGTATCATCTGTAGCCCCTCTAGGTAAGTCTATGGTGAGGACTGTATCATCTGTAGCCCCTCTAGGTAAGTCTATGGTGAGGACTGAATCAGCTGTAGCCCCTCTAGGTAAGTCTATGGTGAGGACTGTATCATCTGTAGCCCCTCTAGGTAAGTCTATGGTGAGGACTGTATCATCTGTAGCCCATCTAGGTAAGTCTATGGTGAGGACTGAATCAGCTGTAGCCCCTCTAGGTTCATTGAAGTGACATACTGTACAGTTCAGCCATGGATGTAAAACGGTGATGTAATATTATGTTCCTCTCTGACCTCTGTTGCTCTCTTCCTGTGTCATCCTGTCTGAGACACTTCTTTTTACAAATAAAAAGTGCATTCTGGTAACTTTCCACTCCCTTTTGGTAACATTAGAAAATACAAAAACACAATTGTCCAAGAGGATAAACAAAAAGGTCCAGCACTTTTTACAGGCAATGAAAGTTCCAGATTGTACTTTTTAAGAGTGACTGCCAAAGTTTCAAGTTTTGTTTGTCACATGCACAAGTAAAGTGAAGCATTGGAAGCAAATGTAGTTTAATAGTTAGGTGCTGTTGACTCATTGTCTCAGGTCTCTGGATGAGGATCTCTGTGTGCCCAGGGAAAGTACCAGTCTGATGGCAGTCCCACCTGTGTGACCACACCTGTGCCAAGTGCCTGGATGGAGGGCCTGCCAACTGCACCAGCTGTAACACTGGTGTGGGCAAAGGACAGCTGTCATTCAAACTGGCATGGTCCAGTGGACCTGTGCTCTTGCTCTGGGACAAACAAACACACCGTGCTTCTACATCTACACTGCTTGCTGTTTGGGGTTTTAAAGAGCTTGTTTGGGGTTTTAAAGAGGTAAAAAGAGCTTTATTTGATTGATCGCATTTATACCACTAACAAAATTATATTTGACTGTAACAGACTAATTTGTGTAATCTGTCTACCTACCTGCCTGCCTGTCTTTCAACATGATTCAACATGGACCGCTGACTGCGCTGTAACTCCTCCTACTACATCACTGATGGAGTCTGCAATCGACTAGTGTGGAGAAGGTGACAGACAGAGCCAGAATGTTGTGATGTTTGATGTTGTTATAATTTGTTCTGCATAACGTATGAACATGAAAAAGAAAAGCATTTCTGTCCCCATAGAGAATCGTAATTCCCCTTTTCACATCTTCCTGTGTTGCTCTATCTCTGTATGTCTATCTCTGTATGTCTGTCTCTGTATGTCTGTCGTCGTCACCCCCCCACACACACACCCTATCTCTCTCTTGAAGGTGAGGTGGAGGATCCAGATTGGGCTGACTGTTTGGCCTGTGAGGAGGGCTGTAAGAAGTACTGTGTAAGTTAGTCTATCCCATGTAAACCTTTCCTGAACTCCTATCTAACAGTTTGAGCATGGTTGTTGAGGCCCATGGGGAGAGAAGTAGGATGAGAGGATGTTCCTCAGATAACCCCAGGCATTGCCTATCCTGCACTGACAGATTTTACAAGTAAATAGGAATGGAAATGTTACGAAAGATGTTCTTAATCTTAAAGCTGGAATCTGTAACGGTGAAACTGTCACCTCGGTTTGCGATATTACAACAACCAAGAAGTTACTTCGAACAACAAACAGTTTTATTTTTTCACTCCCTGCTGCTGTTATCTTGGACCAGGTGTCTCTTGAAAATTATATATCAATTTTAAACTAACCTTGATAAATAAAGCTTGAATAAAAAGTATAATTGCACGCACAATAAAAGAGCAGATAGTGTACAGCTATGGGCCTCTTCTTTGTTTCAGCAACAAAACAAAAACAATAACAGTGGTGCTGTTTCCCTTTATGTGGATTTAATGTTAATGAAACTCCCCTTATATTATCAAATGTGACCCCAACTCTTAATTAATGTGTGATATGTAAAGCTATGGGTAAGTGTGGAAGATGACACAAACCAACCTCTCCCATGGGTTTAAATTCCAAGATGGCTACTACAAGAACTGCCCAGCGAAGACATACAGCATAGAGGAGGAGATGACCTGTGTGCCGTGTGATGAGAAGTGTATTAGCTGTGACGAACACGAATGCTACTGGTGTCAGACCGACCTCTTCTTATCAGGTAAGGATTGGGTGTGCGTGTGTGTACTATTGTGTGTGTTCTTGAATGTTTTAAGGTATGCTCTGTTCCACCCAGAGGGGAAGTGTGTGCCAGAGCATCCAGACGGTTTCTACGGAGATGAGGACACCCAGGAGTGTGAGGAGTGTCAATCTGACTGTGTGACGTGAAACGGTCCCAACATTAACGATTGTGTGTTGTGTGAGGAGGGAAAGAGCCTGGAGGAAGGGGAGTCTGAGGAGGGGAGGAGCCTGGAGGAAGAGGAGGGGAGGAGCCTGGAGGATGGGGAGTGTGAGGAGGAGAGGGGCCTGGAGGAAGGGGAGTGTGAGGAGGAGAGGAGCCTGGAGGAAGGGGAGTGTGAGGAGGGGAGGAGCCTGGAGGGAAGGGGGGAGGAGCCTGGAGGAAGGGGAGAGAGGAGCCTGGAAGAAGAGGAGGGGAGGAGCCTGGAGAATGGGGAGTGTGAGGAGTGGAGGAGCCTGGAGGATGGGGAGTGTGAGGAGGAGAGGAGCCTGGAGGAAAGGGAGTGTGAGGAGGAGAGGAGTCTGGAGGAAGGGGAGTGTGAGGAGGAGAGGAGCCTGGAGGAAAGGGAGTGTGAGGAGGGGAGGAGCCTGGAGGAAGAGGGTGTGAGGAGGGGATGAGCCTGGAGGAAGGGGAGTGTGTCTCTGACCAGGAGTCCTGCCCTGCTAACACCTTCCTCAGTGGTGAGATTTAAAGGATCACTTTACTGGAAAAATAACCAGATAAGGGGGTATTCAGAAGTTCACCTATTCTGCAGAAAACCACTTGGTACGGAGTGAATATTACCACACTCGCAGGGCAATTTCATATATGTATTTCATTACACAGGTTATTGTTAGATGATTGCTAATGACTTGGCAGTCTTGACTTTACCCTGCAAGAGAGTTTGTCACATTGATGATGTACCTTGCTGCAGCGAAGGCATTTTGTAACAGCAACTTTTTAATCCCACCGACTGTGGTTGTAGGCTATGATTATAATGAGAATCATTCGTTGGTACTTTGTGATCTTTCCCCTGCAGGGGAGGAGAGTGTGAGGCCTGCCATGCTTCATTTGACTCATGTTCAGGAGAGGAGGAGAACCAGTGTAAAACCTGTGTAAATGGTCTGTCATACCATAGTTCTGCCTGTCAATTTGTCAGTGTGTGTAGTGTCAGACTGTGCGTGTAGTGTTTGTTTCCTGTGAGGTCAGTTTAACCCTGTGAAAAGAGAAAGATAAGCACATCTCACTAGTTCAGTTGCAGTCCTCTGACTGCATTAAAGCATTCCATTATTTCTGACCGTGGCAGTGTGTGTTCTGACCGTATCCTCCCTGTGCTCCTCTCAGGGCGGTTCCTGTCGGCAGAGCAGGTGTGTGTGTTGAAGTGTCCAGCGGGCTCGTTCGCCAGCAGGCTGAGCTGTGTGTGTGTGCAGTGTGTGGACACGCAGCGCTGCTCCTGCTGTCAGGTGGTACGCAAGGCCCCACTCCACCTGCAGGATGGACAGTGTGTTCGTCAATACCAGAAGTTAGAATCAATGATGTATAGTATATAAACCCTGGAATGCTGATGCTATGTATTGGCCATTGAGAGACTTTGAAGCCTTCAGTCAGCCATATTGGCACTCTCCAGACGAAGCAGTCCTATATAGGAATGAATGGAATTCTACAGTATTTCAATTAAATATTTCATGACCAAAGGTAATGAGGTTAAGAATTAATTAAATTCAGGAGAGGACCAGAATTGAATGCAACCACTAACTAGTTATCTTGAATTTACAGTAGCTCCCTAGCAACTCAACAAGCACCAGCTGATACCAACCTCCACACCTGTTTGCAATGCTTTAACTAGTTGCCTTTAAGTGTACGTTCTCTAATTCTCTCTTTCTCTTTCTCCCGGCCACATGCAAGCCGCGTGGCCCGCTCCTTGGTGGACCTGTGAGGCCGTGCTGCCAATCGTCGCTTCTGAGTCCTATTCAACCATCAGTACAATAATTCATTTTGTAATACAATACATTCATTTCCATTCACATTAAGGGTAATTGATAAAAGCTGCTTGGCACTCTTCATTATGCCATTAATTAGTGTGTCCAGGGTCATGTGTGACACACTTCATGGGACTGCAGGCCACACAGTATCATATTGCATACTTTTTTTAATGGTGTCCGTCCAGCCATGATTGTTCTCACTTGTTATTTTGCTCTCTTGTGCCCCTTTACTTCCACTAAACTACTTCTCCCTCTTTCCGGTTGGTTGGCTATGGCTGCCCCTCCTGCCGGGACCACAACCACCTCCACCCATGTTGCCTACCGAATGATGGCACCACTCAGCCGAGAGCCACCATGACATCCCCTGATACATCTGCTGCATATTCATTCCAACACCACCAACTCAGCCTCAGCCTCAGATAAGGCCTCAGACTTCAACCCAGGCCCCCAAACCATTTTCGGATGTGGCTTCTCTCCCAGCCTCCGATTACGACTTGGCATCCGACACAGCCTAAGTCCTTGCAGCTACAGTTCCCCCTGATGGCCCAGCAGGCCAGCTTTCTCACTCCCCCGTTTCTAATTCCTGACACAGCTACACGTTCCTCTCCCCTGTCTTTTTATTTATATTTTTTAATTTCCCCTTTATTTAACCAAGTTCTCATTTACAACTGCGACCTGATGACCGACCTGCGACCTCTCACTGCCCCGGTCTCCATGCCGGCAGTGAACTACCTGCATCCAACAGCTGCTCTGGCCCCCCAGCTCCCTTTCCTCTTGCTACTATTTTACTCTGGTCCCACTGGACCTGTGACTGTTGCTCAGGCAGTGGCTCACTTACCCTCTGCCAGCGATGGACTATCTCTCAGCATACTGCTTCCTCTACTCCCCTCTCATGCTCTGTCTCTGCTGGCCATTGCCTGCTCTAGCCTCTTGACTACATCTTCACAGCCTCTGGCTCCTTTTGGGTCTCACTGGCCCTGTGACCGTTGCTCCGGCAGTGGCTCACCCACTATCTGCTAGTGTTGACCTCTCTTTCCCTCCTTGTCTCGCTGACTCCTGGCTACCTTGCCAATCTTCACAGCCTCTGCCCCCTCCTCCCACTCTCACTGTCCCTCTGCACTGTCTCCCCTCTCTGCCAGGAATGACCTCTCACTTCCCCACCTACTCAGTTATGTGCTCACTGCCACCACAGCGGTCCGGTCCCTGGCCCTCCTAGTCGCGAACCTGTCCCAGTTCAGTGAAACAACCGTCTCGCTGTTCCAGTCTTCACTGCTGGCCACTCTGGCCTCCTGGCTACATAGCCTGCACCATCACAGCCTCTTGCAGCGCTCCCCTTCTCAGGTCCAGCTGGCGCCGTGTCCACGGCTACAGCAGCGGCTCATCCCCTCTCTGCCAGTGACGACACTCTCTTCCCCCCCAGGGATCACTAGCCCGGTGAGTGCTGCAGCGGCTCACCCCCTCTTTCTGCCAGTGAGGTCCTCTTCCCACCTTGGGCTGGCCTGTGACAGCTGCTCCCATGTTGACACAATCTCCCTCTCCACCAATGACTACCTCAAACTTCGCCACTTGTCCTGTGACCACCACCCCTGCAGTGCCTCAACTTCTCAGCCAGCGATATGTGCCTGCTCCCCCCCTCCTGTGGCTTGGCCCCTGCTTCCCCCCCCTCCTGTGGCTTGGCCCCTGCTCCCCCTCCTGTGGCTTGGCCCCTGCTCCCCCCTCCTGTGGCTTGGCCCCTGCTCCCCCCCCCTTCTGTGGCTTTCTTTCTGTTCAGTGAGCTGATTGCTTTGATGTTTTCACTGCTGGCCCCAGCCCTGCCCTCTGGCTCACCATTCCCTCTACTTGGGACTCCAAGCCAAACTCTACATTCCACCCTCTGGATCTTTCATCTGCTGCCCTTGGATTCATTTATCTGGTCCATGCTCATTCCTGACATCATTCCATTTCCTTATACATATTCTAAACCCATTTCAGTGTCTGGTTCTTAAACTCATCAACATGTATTTGTCATTGTAGTGGGTACCGTAACATTACTATTCTAAAGAAATGCATGTTTTATTTGTATGTTTAGCTCACATAATTTTAATTTAAAGTAGGCATTAAGGTGTACCAAAACATTTCTGAAGGTCCCCAAGAATACAGTGCCCTCCATTCTTAAATTTGGAGTTTGGAACCACCAAGACACTTCCTAGAGCTGGCCGCTAGGGGCCAAATTGAGCAATCAGGGGAGAAGGGTGTTGGTCAGGGAGGTGACCAAGAACCCGATGGCCACTCTGACAGAGCTTGAGTTCCTCGTGGAGATGGGAGAGCCTTCCAGAAGGACAACCATCTCTGCCACACTCCACCAAATCAGGCCTTCATGGTAGAGTGGCCAGACGGAAGCCACTACTCAGTAAAAGGCACATGACCGCCTGCTTGGAGTTTGCAAAAATTCATCTAAAGGACTCTGACAATGAGAAACAAGATTCTCTGGTCTGATGAAACCAAGATTGAACTCTTTGGACTGAATGCCAAGCATTACGTTGGGAGGAAACCTGGCACCATGCCTACAGTGAAGCATGGTGGTGGCAGCATCATGCTATGGGGATGTTTTTCAGTGCCAGTTACTGGGAGACTAGTCAGGATTGAGGGGAAAGATGAATGGAGCAAAGTATAGAGATCCTTGATGAAAACCAGCTCTAGAGCACACAGGACCTCAGACTGGGGCGAAGGTTCACCTTCCAACAGGACAATGACCCTAAGCACACATCCAAGACAATGCAGAAGTAGTTTCGACACTAGTCTCAATGTCCTTGAGTGGCCCAGCCAGAGCCTGGGCTTGAACCCGATCAAACATCTCTAGAGAGACTTGAAAATAGCTGTGCTGCGACGCTCCCCATCTAACCTGACCGAGCTTGAGAGGATCTGCAGAAAATAATTTGAGGAACTCTCCAAATACAGGTTTCCCAACCTTGTAGCGTCATACCCAATAAGACTCGAGCCTGTAATCGCTGCCAAAGGTGTTTCAACAAAGTACTGAGTAAAGGGTCTAAATTAGGGTTGGAAACTTTCTGGTAAATTATTGGAATTTCCCATGGGAAATTAAGCCCTGGAATTTTGGGAATTCTGCTTAAATTAATCAAAAGTTAGCTTTTGACAGTGAACCTTTTTTTGTGGGATACACAAGGCAATTCTAGGTCTTATGGCATATTTTGGTTAAACTATCCCCAATTCAATGGAATTGCAACCCTCTGCATGCACATGTGCAGTGCGTTCTTCTATCACGTGTACAGATGATTCTCAAGATCTTGCACACTAATGAGATGCTATTGAGCCCACACTACTACACTGAGCCAAGGACTACATTCTTTCTGGTAAGTTTTGATTAATACTGGATGGGGTGAATATATTTTATGACATGATTTTTTTTGTTAACTAGTAAATATTAGCCGACAGCAAAGCGTGTTGTAATTCATTTCTAACTTTTTAACATGTTCTGCTAGTTAGTTTTTGCTACCATGTGGGTTTTAGCTTGCTTGAGCCTGCTAACTGAGTGTTATTTCACTGGTTTCTATACATGTTTCATTTTAAAACATTTGTCTTAAAATGGAGTTGTTTAAACTTTGTTTGACTCAATTTTTTTCTAATCTTTACAGGAAAATGCCATGGGCACTATCTGATGTGTGGAGACATTTCACGCAAGCTAATGTAGAAGGATGTATATGTGTACATTTGCAAATACTGTGCCAAATCATATGTGAAGAATGCAACAAAGATGCAGAATCATCTGGCCAAGTGCATAAAGTTCCCTCAGTGCTCACAACAAGCAACCTCTGACAAAAGTCCCTCTACTTCTATTCAAGGTGAAAATGATGAATCAGACACCTTATCGATAGCAACAGCTCATGGTCCTGCTGGAATCAGAAGTTTTGACTCGATGGAGGAGCGTAGTCAGAGAAATGCTGATGAATGTCTTGCTCTGTATGCAACTGGTTCACCTCTGATGCTCACAGGCAATGTGTATTGGAAGAGATTTCTGAATGTTCTTTGCCCAGCATACACCCCTCCAACCAGCCATGATTTATATACTCATTTGCTGGATGCAGAGTTCAATAGGGTTAAAGTGAAGGTCAAGCAAATCATAGAGAAAGCAGACTGTATTGCAATCATATCAGATGGGTGGTTGAATGTTCTTGGGCAAGGAATAATTAACTACATCTCCACCCCTCAACCAGTATTCCACAAGAGCACAGACACAAGGGACAACACACACCGGTCTCTACATTGCAGATGAGCTGAAGGCAGTCATCGATGACCTTGAACCACAGAAGGTATTTGCACTGGTGACAGACAGCTGCTAACATGAAGGCTGCTTGGTCTAAGGTGGAGGAGTCCTACCCTCAATCACACACATTGGCTGTGCTACTCATGCATTGAATCTACTCAAGGACATCATGGCACTGAAAACAATGGATACTCTACAAGAGCGCAAAGGAAATGGTTAGGTATGTGAAGGGACATCAAGTTATAGCAGCAATCTACCTAAACAAGTAAAGTGAGAATAAGAGCACCACATTGAAGCTGCCCAGCAACACCCGTTGGGTTGGTGTTGTCATGGTTGACAGTCTCCTGGAGAAGGAGTCTCTACAAGAAATGGCCATATCACAGTCTGCCGATATGGACAGCCCCATCGAGGGTCCTCCTGCATGATGTATTTTGGGAGAGAGTGGTAAGCAGCCTGAAACTCCTGAAACCTATAGCAGTAGCCATTGCACGGATTGAGGGAGACAAATCCATCCTATCTGATGTTCAGACTCTGCTTGCAGATGTGAGAAGAAATCCGTACTGCCCTGCCCACTTTACTGTTGCTCCAAGCAGAGGAAACTGCAGTTCTGAAATGCATCAAAAAGCGTGAAGACTTCTGCCTGAAGCCCAAACACGCAGCAGCATACATGTTGGACCCCAAGTATGGACCCCAAGTATGGACCCCAAGTATGGACCCCCTGAATCAAAGAAAATACTTTTCAGATTCACACCCTGTTTGTATATCCGCCTCTCCCTTGTCATCCTCAGCTTTGGTCAGGATTATGAGAACTGTGATGGTTCCTGTCTGGACTGTAGGGGGCCTGATCCATACAACTGCACTATTTGTCCTGCCCATGCCATCCTCACAGCCGGGGGGCTCTGTCTGAGCGAGTAGAGGGACTCCACAGCATCGGGAGTGCTGCAACTACAGAGACGAGGTGGGCTCTGTTCCAACATCCCGACTAGGCATACCCCTTAGAGCAGACCAGGGTTTAAACACTATTTCAAATGGCTTGATTGAGCATGCCTGGTGCAATAGAAGCAGTAGAAAAACAAATTGAAATCTATTTGTCACAATGCTTTGTTAACAGGTTTAGACTAACAGGGAAATGCTTCCTTACGGGCCCTTCCTAACAATGCAGAGGCCCAGTCGGTGTAATTCACAGATGGCTGGATGGGCCGGGTTAGATATGTTAAATACATGGATCAGGATGGAACGATCTACATGAAGTTCAGGTACGGGCAGCCAGGGGATAATGACGAGAGCTATACATTTTGCTGAAGGGTGATGTATCTTTAGCAGGATTTTTCTCTTTCTGCCTCATCGCTCACGCTCTCTCGTTGAATCGCTCTTTCTCTCAGAGCTTGCAGCCATCTTATTTGTCCTTGTTTGACATAAAACACAAAGATATTTCATGTTGAGGTGTTTTAATAAATGCTGTTCATACACAAAATTGTGTAGGTTGTCAAATACCAGTTATTTTTAACATTTAGGGGAAAAGTATATTCTTTGACTTTATGGTTTATTTTGTCTGACTTTAACCACGGCCCCTGAAATACAATATCATGCGCAGTGAAATCAGTTTCAAAATATTATTCCTCTTTTGTAATTGTGGGAGTGTTTAAGTTCAATACTTTAAATCAGTTATGGTTTTGCCACTTCAAATAACATTGACAACATTTTGTTGTGATACAAGCCATGTGTCACTATCATTGTTATTTAACTAGGTAAGTCAGTTAAGAAAACATTCTTATTTACAATGACAGCCTACCGGGGAACAGTGGGTTAACTGCCTTGTTCAGGGGCAGAACGACAGATTTCTTTTTTACCTTGTCTGCTCATGTAACAGTATAATTTTAGACCGTCCCCTCGCCCATACCCGGGCGCGAACCAGGGACCCTCTGCACACATCAACAACAGTCACCCAAGAAGCATCGTTACCCATCGCTCCACAAAAATAATAAGGATGCAAATTCATCACTGGCCATTTCATTCACAAATGAATACAACTGACATTGGCATAGATGGCACGTGAGGAAAAACACAGAATTGCTCAGCGTAAAACTATTTATTGATTTCGTGTTCCATCATATTACACACACTGTTGAAGGCCATCATTCTGAGGAAACATGCATTGACACACACGTATACACCCACACGTGGGATGCGAAATTGTGCTTTACAGAGACCCATGCTGCTCTCTCTATCCCACTCTGAGGTCATATCCTGTTTGGTGCAGCACGAGCCCTAGACGGTGAATATGTAGAAAGTCTGACGGAAACACACAGACACAACACACACACACACACACGGCACGCTCGACTTATAGGACAGGTATCTGAAAGGACATGCTCTCACAATTTACTGACAGCTTGTTTTCACACATTACCACATGGTTACACACAGAAATATATTTCTATGGTTACACACGGCATCCTCTGTATTTCAGATTAATTCAACGTGAAAACATCTAGAGATTTTAGTGGTAAAACACTTTCATCAAGATCCAGAGTAATAAGATC
This sequence comes from Oncorhynchus tshawytscha, assembly GCF_018296145.1. Lineage (NCBI taxonomy): Eukaryota > Metazoa > Chordata > Actinopteri > Salmoniformes > Salmonidae > Oncorhynchus > Oncorhynchus tshawytscha. The sequence continues at coordinate 15,861,045 of NC_056437.1, forward strand.
AACAACAAAAAAGATTGAGACGTGTAACTTGGTCATTTCCTAAGGGTACTAGGTTTTATCATGCCATCGATATGTCAGATTGATTTTGACATACCATCGTTGATGTGCTGTTGTCTCAAGGACATAATGACTTGTCTAAATCCCAGATGGACTAACATTAAAGGTAGACTCAGCGATGTGATTTAGATGCAGAAAGTCAACAGCATAGTGGGTCAATTTCCGCAAGAACTAAGAGCAATGAAGCGTGAAACTCAAACTTCCCCGCTGTTTTGGTCCTGTGGCTGTGGCTACCATGCTGTGGACACCGTGAAGCGTGCACCTGCACAGATACTGTGAAAGTCAAGTCTTGCATCTCGCTCCTTTCAATATCTGCGGTGCTGCTCACGGCCACATCAGTCCACTGAGTCTACCTTTAAAGGATGATATATTATTGCTTCACTGCTGCTCATGCATTATTACCAAAGTACAACATTAACTTTGATGCTAAGAATGGAAGTATGTACTGTACTGTGAGAGACCATTTGTTATTCTGTCCTTAACAAACTATCATGTATGTGGATTTACAGTGTCAAGCATCTTAGTACTGATCCTGGGCAACCCACTTGTGTGCAAATTCTGTTACAACCCAGCACACACACCTGATTATTCAACTAATCATCAAGACCTTGGTGTGCTATCAGGTGTTAGTGCTGGGAAGAAACAAAACAGTGCACCCCTGTGGGTCCCAAAGACCAGGATTAAGAAACCCCTGGTGCTAATCTAAAGTCTGTCAATTGTGTTGTAGATTCATGTTATGGTGATGTTATAGGATACTGCGTCTGAGTGCTAACAGTGATTATGGACTGTTTTCATAGTCGTCTCCGTGTCTGACAAACACACAGGAATAGTACATCAGTCTTACTGTTTCTAGTGTACGAAACATTCAGGAGTTCTAAAACAATGTGAAATTCCATGTTGAAGCGAAGCCACAACCATCCATTTCCAGTGTCGTTGAACACCACTGTCTAGGAGCTGTTCGTGTTGGTTTTATCGGCTCTGCAGAGGAAGAGAAGCCAATGAAACACGCAGTAATGTTAGAGGTAGCATCCCAAATAGCAAACTATTCCCTAATATAGTGCACTGCTTTTGACCAGGGCCCTAAAGGGAATAGGGTGCCATTTTGGGACGCAACCTTAGTGTTTATATGAAAGACAGACAAGCCAGACAAGGCCATCTCTCTTCAGACTGCACTTAAACAAGTAGCTTTAGTGGTCTTACTGACTCTGGTCTCCCAGACGTTGGCTCAGGTCCCTGGAGGAAGCTGCTCACACTACAGAAGAAAAAGGAAAACAAGTCAGAAGGGAATCTGGGGTGCAGTGGTAAATATATCCAAGGGCTACATTCTATGGACCATATTGAATCAATGGTATTCCTTGTGGGGAAGGCTGAACCAAATATAGTCAAATGAGTATGTTTCTCATTGGAATTCTACATCTCTTTCTCAGACTCATCTCATTCACCATCTGTGATATATCACCATAATTAATCATCAATAAACCATAGATTATGGTAATACATGGAAGACAAATGCTTTGCGGGATACATTTATCACATTTCCATATTACTACAGTGTATGAAAGTAGTCAGAACAAACACACAAGTGAGAAGGCTGATCCAACCTAGAAGCCTTTCTGATCTTAAACAGGATCATGTGATAGATGGGAGTCTAGTTAAGAGAGAACAGACATGGGGGGGTACATAGTTTCTGTTTCTACAGCCGTAATAATAAGGGAAGGGAGTCAATGCTTACGTCGAGCTCAGCGCCGCTTCCTTCAGCTCCTCGTCAAGGCTAAGGGGTGAGAGTTGACAACAGAAGATAGTCAGTTACAGTGAAGAGGAGGAGAGGAGAAGAAGGGAGAGAGGGATGTGTAGACTGGGCTCACCTAATGATGCACTCTGGGATGTGGACATACTCCATGGGGATGAGTTCCTGCAGCTCAGCCAGGCTGTTCACGTACTTTATCTTATTGCTGAACTTGGTGCTGTGACAAAACACACAAACACACTCCTGCTATCTTTATCTACCAGATTATTTTATTTGAACAGAGAAATGTACACTGAGTGTACAAAACATTAGGAACACCTTGAATATTGAGTTGCACCCCCTTTTGTCCTCAGAACAGCCTAAATTCATCTGGTCATGGACTCTACAAGATGTCAAAAGCGTTCCACAGGGATGCTGGCCCATGTTGAACCCAATGCTTCCCACAGTTGTTTCAAGTTGGCTGGATGTCCTTTGGGTGGCGGACCATTGATACACACAGGAAACTGTTAAGGGTGAAAAACCCAGCAGCGTTGCGGTTCTTGACACAGGCCAGTGCACCTGGCACCTACTACCATACCACGTTTAAAGGCACTAACATCTTTTGTCTTGCCCATTCACCCTCTGACTGGCACACATACACAATCCATGTCTCAATTGTCTCAAGGCATAAAAATCCTTCTTTAACCTGTCTACCTCCCCTTCATCTACACTGATTTAAAGTGACATCAACAAGGGATCATAGCATTCACCTGTTCAGGCTATGTCATGTAAGAGTAGGTGTTTTGTACACTCAGTGTATACCATGCTTTCGTGAAGTATTCACACCCCTTGACATTCTCCACATTTTGTTGTGTTAGAGCCAGAATTTTAAAATGGATTAAATTGAGATATTTTGTCACTGGCCTACACAAAATACCCCATAATGTCAAAGTGGAATTATGTTGTTAGAATTTTTGTAAACAAATTAATTAAATATGAAAAGCTGAAATGTCTTGAGTCAAGTATTCAACCCCTTTGTTATGGCAAGCCTAAATAAGTTCAGGAGTAAACATTTGCTTGACATGTCACATAATAGTTTGCATAGACTCACTTTCTGTACAATATTTTTACAATATTTTTTGAATGACTTCCTCATCTCTGTAACCCACACATACAATTAACTGTCAGGTCCCTTAGTTGAGCATTGGATTTCAAACACAGATTCAACCACAAAGGCCAGTTAGGTTTTCCAATGTCTCGCCGCAAAGAAGGCACCTGTTGGTAGATGGGTAAAAAAAAGCAGATATCGAATATCCCTTTGAGCATGGTGAAGTTATTAATTACAATTTGGTTGGTGTATCAATACACCCAGTCAATACAAACATACAGACATCCTTCCTAACTCAGTTGCTGGAGAGGAAGGAAATCACTAAAGTAATACTGCAAAAAAATTGGCAAAGAAATTCACTTTTTGCCCTGAATACAAAGTGCCATGTTTGGAGCAAATCCAATACAACACATTACTGAGTACTACTCTCCATATTTTCAAGCACAATGGTGGTTGCATCATGTTATGGGTATGCTTTTTAAAATGATTTTCTTATTTCACCTTTATTTAACCAGGTAGGTCAGTTGAGAACAAGTTCTCATTTACAACTGTGACCTGGCCAAAATAAAGCAAAGCAGTGCGACAAAAACACATGTGATTAACAAACGTACAGTCAATAACACAATAGAAAAGTCTATATACAGTGTGTGCAAATGTAGTAAGATTTGGGAGGTAAGGCAATAAATAGGCCATGGTGGCGAAATAATTACAATTTAGCAATTAAACACTGGAGTGATAGGTGTGCAGAAGATGAATGTGCAAGTAGAGATACTGGAGTGCAAAAGAGCAAAAAATAAATAACAATGTAGGGATGAGGTAGCTGGGTGGGCTATTTACAGATGGGCTGTGTACAGGTGCAATGATCGGTTTGCTGCTCTGACAGCTGATGCTTAAAGCTAGTGAGGGAGATATAAGAATCCAGCTTCAGTGATATTTGCAATTCGTTCCAGTCATTGGCAGCAGAGAACTGGAAGGAAAGGCGGCTAAAGCAGGAGTTGGCTTTGGGGATGACCAGTGAAATATACCTGCTGGAGCGCGTGCTACGGGTGGGTGCTGCTATGGTGACCAGTGAACTGAGATAAAGCAGGGCTATACCTAGCAAAGGCTTATAGGTGACCTGGAGCCAGTAGGTTTGGCAACGAATATGACGCGAGGGCCAGCCAACAAGAGCATACAGGTCGTATATGGGGCTTTGGTAACAAAACGGATGGCCCTGTGATAGACTGCATCCAATTTGCTGAGTAGAGCGTTGGAGGCTATTTTGTAAATGACATTGCCGAAGTCAAGGATTGGCAGGATAGTCAGTTTTACGAGGGTATGTTTGGCAGCGTGAGTGAAGGATGCTTTGTTGCAAAATAGGAAGCTGATTCTAGATTTCATTTTGGATTGGAGATGCTTAATGTGAGTCTGGAAGGAGAGTTTACAGTCTAAACAGAAACCTAGGAATTTGTAGTTGTCCACATATTCTAAGTCAGAACCGTCCAAAGTAGTGATACTAGATGGACGGGAGGGTGAGGGCAGTGATCAGTTGAAACGCATGCATTTATTTTTACTTGCATTTAAGATCAGTTGGAGGGCACAGAAGGAGTGTTGTATGGCATTGAAGCTTGTCTGGAGGTTTGTTAACAGTGTCCAAAGAAGGGCCAGAAGTATACAGAATGGTGTCGTCTGCGTAGAGGTGGATCAGAGAATCACCAGCAGCAAGAGAGACATCACTGATGTATACAGAGAAAAGAGTCGGCCCGGGAATTGAACCTTGTGGCACCCCTATAGAGACTGCAAGAGGTCCGGACAACAGGCCCTCCGATTTGAGAAACCAAGGCTGTTGAGTCTGCCGATAAGAATGCGGTGATTGACAGAGTCGAAAGCCTTGGTTTCTCAAATCGGAGGGCCTGTTGTACGGACCTCTTGCAGTCTCTATAGGGGTGCCACAAGGTTCAATTCCCGGGCCGACTCTTTTCTCTGTATACATCAGTGATGTCTCTCTTGCTGCTGGTGATTCTCTGATCCACCTCTACGGCTGTGTACAGGTGCAATGATCGGTTTGCTGCTCTGACAGCTGATGCTGTTGAGTCTGCCGATAAGAATGGGGTGATTGACAGAGTCGAAAGCCTTGGCCAGGTCGATGAAGACGGCTGCACAGTATTGTCTTGTATCAATGGCGGTTATGATATCGTTTAGGACCATGAGCGTGGCTGAGGTGCACCCATGACCAGCTCGGAAACCAGATTGCATAGCGGAGAAGGTACGGTGGGATTCGAAATGGTCGGTAATCTGTTTGTTTACTTGGCTTTTGAAGACTTTAGAAAGGCAGGGTAGGATAGATCATCCCCCCCGCGGCCGCTTTCCAATCTTTAGGGATCTCAGACGATATGAAATAGAGGTTGAACAGGTTAGTAATAGGGGTTGCAACAATTGAGGTAGATCATTTAAGAAAGAGATGGTCCAGATTGACTAGCCCAGCTGATTTGTAGGGGTCCAGATTTTGCAGCTCTTTCAGAACATCAGCTATCTGGATTTGGGTGAAGGAGAAATGGGGAGGCTTGTGCAAGTTTCTGTGGGGGGTGCAGAGCTGTTGATCTGTGTAAGGGTAGCCAGATGGAAAGCATGGCTTGTTAAAATATTCGATTATCATAGATGTATCGGTGGTGACAGTGTTTCCTAGCATGAGTGCAGTGGGCAGATAGGAGGAGGTGCTCTTATTCTCCATGGACAGTGTCCAAAAACCTTTTGGAGTTTATGCTACAGGATGCAAATTTCTATTTGAAAAATCTAGCCCTTGCTTTCCTACCTGCCTGTGTATATTGGTTCTTAACTTCCCTGAAAAGTTGCATATCGCGGGGGCTATTCAATGCTAATACAGTACGCCACAGGATGTTTTTGTGCTGGTCAAGGGCAGTCAAGTCTGGAGCGAACCAAGGGCTATATCTGTTCTTAGTTCTACATTTTTGAATGGGGCATGCTTATTTAAGATGGTGAGGAAAGCACTTTTAAAGAATAACCAGGCACCCTCTACTGACGGAATTAGGTCAATTTTCTTCCAGGATACCCAGGCCAGGTCGATTAGAAAGGCCTGCTCGCTGAATTGTTATAGAGAGCGTTTGACAGTGATGAAGGGTGGTCTTTTGACGACAGAACTATTACGGACGCAGGCAATGAGGCAGTGGTCGCTGGGATCCTGGTTGAAGACAGCAGAGGTGTATTTAGAGGGCAGGTTGGTCAGGATGATATCTATGAGGGTGCCCGTGTTTACGGATTTGGGGTTGTACCTGGTAGGTTCCATGATAGTTTGTGTGAGATTGAGGGCATCTAGCTTAGATTGTAGGACGGCCGGGGTGTTAAGCATATTAAGCATATCCCAGTTTAGGCCACCTAATAGTACAAACTCTGAAGATAAATGGGGGGCAATTAATTCACATATAGTGTCCAGGGCACAGCTGGGGGCTGAGGGGGGTCTATAACAAGCGGCAACAGTGGAGACTTATTTCTGGAAAGGTGGATTTTTAAAAGTATAAGCTCGAACTGTTTGGGCATAGACCTGGATAGCATGCCAGAACTCCGCAGGCTATCTCTGCAGTAGATTGCATCTCCACCCCCTTTGGCCGTTCTATCTTGGCGGAAAATGTTGTAGTTGGGAATGGAAATTTCAGAATTTTTGGTGGCCTTCCTAAGCCAGGATTCAGACACGGCTAGGACATCAGGGTTGGCTGAGTGTGCTAAAGCAGTGAATAAAACAAACTTAGGGAGAAGGCTTCTGATGTTATCATGCATGAAACCAAGGCTTTTACGTTTACAGAAGTTAACAAATGATAGCGCCTGGGGAATAGGAGTGGAACTGGGGGCTACAGGGCCTGGGTTAACCTCTACATCACCAGAGGAGGAGTAGGATAAGGGTACGGCTAAAGGCTATAAGAACTGGTCGTCTAGTGCGTTGGGGACAGAGAATAAAAGGAGCAGATTTCTAGGTGTGGAAGAATAGATTCAAGGCATAATGTACAGTATGTATGTTAGGATGTGAGTACAGTGGAGATAATCCTAGGCGTTGACTGACAATGAGAGAGGTTTCGTCTCTGGAGGCACCAGTTAAGCCAGGTAAGGATTTTTTGTGTGTGTGGGACAAAAGAGCTATATAAGGCATTTTGAGCGGGACTGAGGGCTCTACTGTGAAATAAAACAATAGGAACTAGCCAAGACAGCAGTGAGACAAGACATATTGAAATTAGAGAGTGGCATAAAGCAATCACAGGTGTTGATCAGGAGAGCTAAGACAACAACGAGTAAATGGTGATGAATGGGCAAGAGCAGGTCAGTTAGGTACATACGGGACCTGAGTTCGAGGCTGGGGCTGACAGGTAAACAAATGAGGTACCGTGTTATTGAAGCAGTCCAGGGGCCATCAGCTGTGTAGCCGAGTGATCATAGGGTCAAAAGAGCAGCAATAGGTAAGTCGGGGTGAGGTTCGCTAGTCACTACTACGCTAGGTGAACAGGGGACACAGCGTTCAAAAAAGCTAGTGGGCCGGGGCTAGTAGATGGTTCTTTGGCGACATCGTAACAGAATAGCCTGTTGAGACCACATCGGGCGATCACGTCGGCAGTCCAGTCGTGATGGATTGGAGGGGCTCCGTGTCAACAATTAAGGGACCAGGCCAATTGGCAAAGGAGGTATTGTAGCCCTAGAATTAGCTGGTCGAGCGGCCTAGCTCGAGGCTAGCTCAAGGCTAGCTGCTGCTGCTTCAGGACAGAGGTGTTAGCTAACAATAGCCACTTGTTTGCAGCCAGCTAGCTGCGATGATCCTGTGTAATGATCCAGAGCGGCAGGAATCCGGTGATATGGTAGAGAGAAACAGTCTGATATGCTCTTGGTTGATATCGAGCTGTGCAGACTGGCAGGTGTTGTCTGAGCTAAAGCTGGCTGATGACCGGGAAAAAGATGAAGACTGCTAGCCGTGGCTAACAAAGACTAGTAGCTAGTTAGCTGGCTAGCTCCTGATGGAAGTTCCAGTTATAATAAATAAAAATAGCAGATCTGTACTACATTGGATGAGGTGGGTTGCAGGAAAATATATTTAGTTCGTAGATAGAAAGTGAGATTAAGATATATATACGAAAAAGACCGGCTATTTAAACTGGTTAAGACACGAGAACATAACAAAGACATGGATGCTTGTGATTGTTCAGGATAAAAAATAAACGTAATGGAGCGAGGCACAGGCAGAATCCTGGAGGAAAACCTTCCACCAGACACTGGGAGATGAATTCACCTTTCAGCAGGTCAATAACTAAAACACAAGGCCAAATCTACACGGGAGGTTTTTACCTAGAAGACAGTGAATGTTCCTGAGTGTCCTGGTTACAGTTTTGACTTAAAACTGCTTGAAAATCTATGGTAAGACCTGAAATTGGTTATCTAGCAATGATCAACAACCAATTTGACAGAGCTTGAAGAATTGTAAAAATAATGATGGGCAAATGTTGCACAATCTATGTGTGGAAAGCTCTTAGAGACATCCTGAAAGACTCACAACTATACAACTATAATCACTGCCAAAAGTGATTTAATATATCAAGATATACTAGTTTTCCTTTTCTTTTTTTTTTCTTTTTTTTCTTTTTACAAATGTTAGAGTTTTCTTGTACTTTGACATAAGAATATTTTGTGTAGCTTGTTGACCAAAAAAATGACAAATCAATTTTACTACCACTTTGTCACAACAAAACGTCATGGGGGTGTGAATCATTTCTGAAGGCACTGTCTACATGTGTTTACCTTATGAAGGGCCTGGTGATGGCTAGGATGGTCCGTATAAACCAGGACGGGTGGACAATGATGAAGGATTTCAAATTCTTCCTGAGCCTGTAACCAAACATTCATAAAAATTATCATATTGAGTGTTTGTGTGTGGTGGCATGATACAATGTTATTACTGTTGAACACATGGGGTAATACAGTTGAAGTCTAAGTTTACATACACCTTAGCCAAATACATTTAAACTCAGTCAGGAATTGTGAAAAATACAGTTTTTCACAATTCCTGACATTTAATCCTAGTAATAATTCCCTGTCTTAGGTCAGTTAGGTCATCACTTCATTTTAAGAATATGAAATGTCAGAATCATAGTAGATATAATTATTTATTTCAGCTTTGATTTCTTTCATCACATTCCCAGTGGGTCAGAAGTTTACATACACTCAATTAGTATTTGATAGCATTGGCTTCAAATTGTTTAACGTTTCAGGTAGCCTTCCACAAACTTCCCACTGTCACACCCACACTTTTAATCTTGTCTAGGGATTTTGTATGTTTATGGGGCTGTTTCCTTTCTAGGTATATTGTATGTCTATGGTTGCCTGGATTGGTTCTCAATTAGAGGCAGCTGTCTATCGTTGTCTCTGATTGGGAACCATATTTAGGCAGCCATATTCTGTGGGTACTTTGTGGGTGATTGTTTCCGTGTCTGTGTTTGTTCACCACACGGTACTGTTTCAGGCTTCAGTTGTTCACGGTTCGTTTATTGTTTTGTAGTGTTCAGGTTATTTCATTAAAAACAACTATGGATACTTACCACGCTGCATATTGGTCCGATCCCTGCTACACCTCCTCTTCAGACGAAGAGGAAGAAATCAGCCGTGACAGAATTACCCACCAAAACAAGACCAAGCAGCGTGGTGACAGGCAGCGGCAGGAGGAGCAGCACAATCAGGACTATTAGACTTGGGAGGAGATACTGGACGGAAAAGGACCCTGGGCACAGCCAGGGCAATATCGCCGCCCCAAAGCGGAGCTGGAGCCATCTATTTTGTGAAGTGCACCCGTCCCTCCTGCAGCAAAGCACCCCCACAACATGATGCCCCGTGCTTCACGGTTGGGATGGTGTTCTTCGGCTTGCAAGCCTCCCCCTTTTTCCTCCAAATATAACGATGGTCATTATGGCCAAACAGTTCTATTTTTGTTTGATCAGACCAAAGGACATTTCTCTAAAAAGTACAATCTTTGTCCCCATGTGCAGTTGCAAACCGTAGTCTGGCTTTTTTTATGGTGGTTTTGGAGCAGTGGCTCTTCCTTGCTGAGCGGCGTTTCAGGTTATGTCGAAACAGGACACATTTTACTGTGGATATATACTTTTGCCTGTTTCCTCCAGCATCTTCAGAAGGACATTTGTTGTTGTTCTGGGGTTTGATTTGCACTTTTTGCACCAAAGTATGTTCATCTCTAGGAGATAGAACGCGTCTCCTTCCTGAGCGGTATGACAGCTGCGCGGTCCCATGGTGTTTATACTTGCGTACTATTGTTTGTACAGATGAACGTGTACCTTCAGGCATTTTGAAATTGCTCCCAAGGATCAACCAGACTTGTGGTGGTCTACAATGTTTTTTCTGAAGTCTTGGCTGATTTCTTTTGATTCACCCCTGATGTCAAGAAAAGAGGCACTGAGTTTGAAGGTAGGCCTTGAAATACATCCACAGGTACACCTCCAATTGACTCAAATTATGTCAATTAGCCTATCAGAAGCTTCTAAAGCCATGAAATCACTTTCTGGAATTTTCCAAGCTGATTAAAGGCACAGTCAATTTAGTGTATGTAAACTTCTGACCCACTGGAATTGTGATACAGTGAATTATAAGTGAAATAATCTGTCTGAAACAATTGTTGGAAAAATTAATTAATTAATTGACAATTAATTCTACAAAGTAGATGTCGTACCCAACTTGCCAAAACTATAGTTGGTTAACAAGAAATTTGTGGAGTGGTTGAAAAACTAGTTTTAATGACTCCAACCTAAGTGTATGTAAACTTCCGACTTCAACTGTAAATACATGTTAATCCTATCACATTTTATCCCGTGGTCCTGATTCTATCCCCTTGCACTTTTTCATACTACAAATATAATTAATCCATCCATCTACTCATCCATGAATCAAACATTGTAAAAAGCAATCTACCTCCTGTCAATCATCTGGTAGCACTTCTTGAGCCAGCCCATTCCAGGCATCCTCCTGTGGGGCGTGGCTCCGTTCAAATAGACAATCATATAGTCCTCTGCCACCATCAGCTCCAACGTGCTGATCACATACCTGCCGGCAGGGCAAACAGCAGGCAAGTACACATCAAACTACTATCACTGACTTCGCTGATAACTACTTTATTGAGGGAAAATGTACTTACTACCACTGTGATATGAGTTTGCCTCACCTAGCTATCTTAAAATGAATGCACTAATTTGTAAGTCGCTGTGGATAAGAGCATCTGATAAATGGACAAAATGTCAAATGTAAATCAATCTAATCACTAGATTTTAGTGTATGATTTAAAACATGTCCAAAGAGTAGAGAAACATCTGAAATATCACTGAAATGAAGAACAAGAGAGGAGTATGACAGTGAACAATTGGAAGGTACATGCAGAATATTTACAACATTGCTCTTCAAGTTATTTTTCTTGGAAATAAAGACAGACAAGAACTTAACCATAAAACGCAATTAGTTATCAGTATATCCATCAAAACATCTACACATAATGTGTGTATTGTTCGGTCACAGGTCTACGTTTCGAACCAGGGATAGGGGAGTAAGGTCGGGAAACATTCCGATCCACACAAGATCTGAGTAATAGCTTGCTTGACATTTAAAGGTAATTTCAGATTGAGCTGAAATATTCAGCATTTATAGTGAATGTGATCTCCGCGTGCATCACCTTTAGAAGGTGCCTAAGTCAGTACTAAGGAGAGTGAGGATAGGTGCAACTTACAGGAAGAGGTTCTCCATGACTTCATGGTAGTCCTCACTGTCACTGTCTGGGAGGAAACACGCTGCAAACACTATTATGGCGTTCACTCCGTTTCCATAGTACCCTGATGAAGGAAAAACAACACTTCAAAAGAAATATTAAAATATTGCCCACACTACAACAGTTTACAAGAGTACCCTGTCTCAGAGGCTAGATCGTGGGTTGGGTCTGGGTTGGGTGGGGTAGGGTAGGGTGTTGTTGGGTGAGGTGTTTGGCTGTTTCGTTTCTCAGTTTGTTTGTATTTCTCTCTGTCATCTGCCATCGGTATGTCAGTGTATGTCTGAATATTACATTTTTTTACCTGTAATTAAGTCCCATTACATTCCATGAAATTAAAATCTGTTTTGTATGGGAGACCCCATCAAGAGAAAGGAGGTAAAATAAGGTATATAAAAAAAGAAGGTATGAAAACACTAAACAACAATCAGAACTTTCCTGTACCTCCATGGGATATAACTCTCTGGTAGGGCTCGATGATCTTCATGTTGATGCGGTGTTCCTGCTCTCCGATGACCACGGCCCTCCACAGCTTCGCATCCTGACGCTCCTCCGCTGCACTGCACGTAGGAATCGGCTCGCACGGCTCTTTTGATGTGTTGCGATTGGCTGTCGGGGGTTCTGGTTTGGGGAAAAAAAAACAGAAACACAGCTAGTAGAAAACACAGACATACTATAAATCCAACAACAAACATTTTATTACAGAGAAATTAGGTATACGAAATAAAATGTTCATTTTCATTGATAGCTTGATAGCTTCCCAAGTGGTGAAATATCTTGTTTGGTATATTAGACTGTCTGAAATGGACCTATACTGTAAAGTGTACTTAAGAGTGCCATTTGGGACGTACTCCTAGACTGACTCACCCTCCCAGTCCAGCTCATTGTCGGTGTAGTCCAGATAGTCTGTGTCGTCAGGCGTATCCAGGTCGTCCACATTAATGTCCAGGTCATCGGGTGTCTCTAGGGCGTCGTCTTCACTCTGGTCCAGTGAAAGGCTGATACGCGGGGCGGAGAGCTTCTTCCTTTGGGAGGGGCCACCCGGCGTGCCCTGCAGGGGCAGCGAGTTGGGAGGGGCTACAGGGAGAGAGGGGGAAGAGTCACTGTACATGTTAGAATGATCCATCTGTCTCTCTTCATCACTCCTTATCTCTTGTGGAGTCGTGTGTTATGGCATTTTGTCTGGTTGTCTTGTGCTAAAGAACATTTGGACTTTTAAATGATATAGCAGTAAATGTGCATTAGGAATGAGTTAATGTGTCTGTATGAGTAACTAGCCTCATCATGCTGCTGTATGTAACTGTGAGAGGGTGCCTAATTAAGTAAACTGACAGCTCAGTCCTGCAGGTAGCCAAAGAGTAATGATGGAATAATAACCTATCACACACAGAGTTGCCAGTGTCTAACTGAGGCTCACCTGGTCTGCCCTCGGCCACCTCTGAGCTCATCTTACTGTGAGATGCCAGGTCCATACCCTCATCACCCAGTGGGACCTGAAGAGAACACAGAGACCAATGATATACTGAATATAGACTCAATAAAGAGTGTGTGTGCGTGCGCATGTGTGAGTTTGTCCATGTCAGAGAAGGCTGGTGGGAGGAGCTAACTCCTCTGGTTCAACTGTGTGTGTGTGTGTGTGTGTGTGTGTGTGTGTGTGTGTGTGTGTGTGTGTGTGTGTGTGTGTGTGTGTGTGTGTGTCATTATCTAAACAACAGGGCTTTCATTTCTTGCACCACAAAGAGAGAATAGATTTTTCACTTCAACAGACAGGTTACAAGGTCCCAAACCCTCTACTGTGGTCCTTCAACCTCTACATTGCTGGGGAGAATCATCATCCATCATCCAAAATAGTCCCTATACTACGAAATCATCCACAATAGTCCCTATACTAAGACATCAAACATAGACACAGACACATGCATACACAGACACACACAATAACATATGCACTATACACACACTTACACATGGATTTTTCTACTGTAGATATGTGGTAGTGGTGGAGTATGGGCCTGAGGGCACACAGTGTGTTGTAAAATCTGTGAATGTATATGGGGACTGCCTTGGCAGCAGCTAATGGGGATCCATAATAAATACAAATACTAAGACATCATCCACAATAGTCCCTATCCTAAGACATCATCCACAATATTGCCTATCCTAAGACATCATCCACAATAGTCCCTATTCTAAGACATCATCCACAATAGTCCCTATCCTAAGACATCATCCACAATAGTCCCTATCCTAAGACATCATCCACAATAGTCCCTATCCTAAGACATCATCCACAATAGTCCCTATACTAAGACATCATCCACAATAGTCCCTATACTAGAACTATTGATACTGCGTACCAGTGAGAGCTTGACTGTGTTTTGTGTTTGCTCATACACACACAGTGAGTGAACTCAGTTGGGAATACTGTAGTACACACAGTCACACAGTCACATCTCCTACAGGCACACTGTCTTAAAGGATTGTGTCTCTATCATTGCTGCTGGGATGATTTGAATTTACCCCACTAGAGGGGAGAAGGGGAAGAAGGGGAGAGGGAGAAAATGGGGAGAAGGAGAAGAGGGAGGGTGGATGAGGGTCAGAAAAGGAAGGGGAGTAGAGTGGAGGAAGAGGAGTGGGAGGGAGAGGGAGTAGAGGGGAAGAGGAAGAAGAGGGGGAGAGTGGAGGAAGAGGGGAGAGGGAGATGAGGGAGGGGAGTGGAGGAAACGGGGGAGATGGGGGGTGGGAGGGGAGTAGAAAAGAGGAATGGGAGTGGAGGAAGAGGGGGAAAGGGAGATGGGGGAGGGGTGGGATGGGAGTAGAAAAGAGGAATGGGAGTGGGGGAGAGGGAGATGAGGGAGGGGTGGGAGGGGAGTAGAAAACATGAATGGGAGTGGAGGAAGAGGGGGAGAAGGAAAAGAGGGAGGGGAGAGGAGAAAGAGAGGGAGAAGAGGGAGGGGAGTAGAGAAAGAGAGGGAGGAGAGGAGGAGAGGGAGAGGGAGAGGGAGAAGAGGGGGGAGTGGGAGGAGGGTTGGGGTAAAGGTCGTCAGATCTCTCCTTCTCTGTGAATCATCCATCCGTTTATTGCAGGAGGAGGCGGAGAGAGGGATGGGGAGGTAGGGTAAAGCTGTTACATCATCAGCAGCCCATTCTCCTCCCTCTCTCCTCCCGTTCTCTTCTCTTCCCTCTCTCCTCTTTTCAGTCTCTCTGCTGATTCAAATGTCCACACGCTCACTCGAGCACAGATTAGGCACAGATGCAAATGAACCAACCTTCACGTGCACTCACGTGCATGAAAATACTGAACTGATCCTAGTTTCTCTTCCAGACGGGAGAAGAAAAATCTGATTGCATTGGCAAATGCAACAAACAAAAAACATGCTGATTAGAATAGCTGAATTCTGAACAGAAAAGATGAATTACATACTGCTGATTCACACACACACATACACACAGACAAACACACATATGGTCGGTATAGCAAGACCAGCATCAGCTGCTTTGCTCCATGGACGGCGATGAACCACCTAATACACACACCGCAGCACAGCAACACAGTGCTGATGACAGCAGCCCCTCCCTCTCTCTCCCTCTCTTCCTGTCTCTAGAAAAGAAATACATCTCTCTCTTCTCCCTTTTCCTTTATTCTGCATCACATTTAACCCATCCACTCACCACTACTGGGGCACAGGAATCTCTGTCCTTCTCTGTCTCAGAGCATGGATTTCAGCTGTGTCTCCCTTTTTGTCTTTATTTTCCTCCCAGGCTCTTGATAGAGATGCTCAGCTTGCAAACTGCTCACAGCTTCCACCATTTTGTGGTCACATGACCCAGGCTGGCACCAAATAAAGGCAATCCCCTGCGTCTCCAGTTGTGCGTGCGTGTGTGTGTTATTATTAGAGGCCAACTGAGAGGAGTTGTAAGCCCAACTGCGCAGCTAAAAGAGGTTTTTATTATCCCTCAGGGCTAAAAGAGAAACAATGAGTTGAAAGGAAACAGTATAATTAAAATGAATCCCTTGCTTTCACTATTTAAGACAATCGATGTATTTTAGAAGCCATTCCATGTTATTTGATGAATCTAAATAAATCGATCAGACAATATTGTAAATACGTAGCAGTGCTTTATGATGAGCATTAAACTGTATGACTACCACCTTTACTAATGTTCTAATTTTACGACCATTTGCTAGTTCCACCCACTATAAATGTTCAGTTATAACTACATCATGTCTGGTCACCTTAAATTGCTTCAGTGTCTCCTAAATAAACACACCTACCTACAGTCTCATCTCTCATATTCTCCATGTACAGTATCTGCCTTATATATATATATATAATACACTATCTAAGGATAACAAGCACTTGATATTTCAATCAAACAATAGAAAAGAAATACAGCACCTCCTCACCTAATGCAATCAAAAATAAAAATATATAAAAAAACAGGAAGATCAAACAATAGCCAGTGTCTCCTACTACACAATAGAGATGTGGAACTTTAAAATATGAGCAGGGCTTTCAAGTATACAGTAAATAGTTGCAAACACTGGTTGTTAAACGACAAAACATAATTCTACATAGTTGGAAGACTTTTCCTCTGAGGAGATCCTCTTTGGACGGGCGCATGTTTGTTTGTTTAGTCACTCACCTCTGTTCTTGGTCTCGGTCTCACCAGTTAAACAGGAAGAGATAGGAGTCTGAAAGTACAGCACACATGACTGCTGCCTGTTTGGTACAAAGGTCGTTGCCACGATGTCCTGCCACCGTCATACCTGTGTGTGTGTGTGTGTGTGTGTGTGTGTGTGTGTGTGTGTGTGTGTGTGTGTGTGTGTGTGTGTGTGTGTGTGTGTGTGTGTGCGTGTGCGTGTGTGTGCGTGTGTGTGTGTGTGTGTGTACGTGTACGTGTGCGTGTGCGTGTGCGTGTGTGTGTGTGTGTGTGTGTGTGTGTGTGTGTGTGTGTGTGTGTGTGTGTGTGTTAACACCAGAGCTTGACTTGTGATGAAAGAAATGCAGGAGCTGTCTTTTCCCAAGTCATCCATTAGACTATGTTCACTGAAATTCACAAATGACATTATGCTATAGATACCTCTGATTATTCACTGTTAATGGTTAATACATATTTTCCTTGACTTCTCCATGACTTTTAACTACATTTTCATTCATATTAATATTATATATAGCTTACATGAAAAAGTAAGCATTACTGACACTGGAAAAGTGGTGTGTCCAATCCCATGTAGACCTACCACCTCCTACCATTGTGCCCTTGATCAAAGCACTTAGCCCCCACATAGAACTGCACTGTTAGTCACGTTGTCAACATGTGGTCAACCCTCCATCTGGAGAGCTCCTGGGTGTGCAGGCTTGGCTTTTTCAACATTACAACCAAATACATTTGTCTTTATAAAATTATTAATGTGTTGTGGAGATCTATGCACAGAAAGTTATTTGTCAATTAGGATATTCTTAGAATATTTTCTAATGATGATCGCAGTTATATTGCTTCTGTTTAATAGAGGGGAATCCCAGTTTTCTAACAGTGAAGAATTATTTAGGTTATGCAGTGCTGGTGGAAAGACACCAACGAAATGAATGCTTAGTTAGCCAATTCAAAACAAACCTATAGCTATCTAGTTAGTCTGTCATTATTTTATACCTGCTGCTAAAATTTGGTTTTCTCTCACTCCTCGGGAACCGCCCACTCGCACTGGGACACAAGCAGCACCACAGACATGCACTGAAGGGTCAAAACGATAATGGCTGATATGTCGTTTTTTTATTGATTGATCATATTTATACAAGTGTGGTTTCATGAATTACCTGAACAATTAGGAAACTAATTTCCATGACTTTCCATGACCTTACAAACCTGATTTGACCATTTGGAACAGCGCATCATGACATTCAGGTTGGCACATTTTCAATCTGCGCAATCTCCAACAGTGTACTGTCATTCACTGAGTCACAGACTAGCGGCAAATACATTTGAACAGAGGAATCAGAAAATGAATGCCCACTCTACATTGTTATTAAATGAAGATTCCGCCTTCATTCTGCATTGATTATTTGTTTTGCCTTGGTGTGTGAATCTGGGCCAGCGATAGGCTACTTGCTTTGGTATGCAATTTCCCAAAATGTAAAGTGCTGCTATGGTGTTCTGGACATCTCCAGCCCAAGTCAAGCACTGAAATACACAATCTGGCTGTTCAAAAAGCCAATAATGAGGTGACGTACTATTCCTTATTATAACCCTTCTATTATATATTAAAGCAATAAGGCACAATAAGGCACACTAAGGGCTGTTCTTATGCATGATGAAATGCAGAGCGCCTGGATACAGCCCTTAGCTGTGGTATATTGGCAATACCCAAAGTTCCTTATTGCTATTATAAACTGGTTAAACATAATGAGAAGAGTAAAAAATAAATGTTTTGTCATACCTGCTTTCCGCCAATCAATCCACCCAGTTTATAATAAATTATATAGACTATCATGAACTATTACAATATTAAACCACAGGTTAGTTCCCTACTCTACATGTCCTGTGAGAAATGAGACAGAACTCTCCATAGGGTCGATTTTAATGATTTATTGCTAAGATACCTGCACAAACATTAACAAACCAGTGACCATTCCAGAATCCTGTGAATGTGTTGATAATTGTGTTGATAATTTATTTGAGGTTTTATAGATACAAAAAAGGAGGAAAGTGTCAATTATAAAACATACACAATGTGAAACGCACCTATTACAACACAAATGTAAACTAAGGAACTTTGACTCTGTAGGCATATTTTCCCTTTACTTCCTCTTAACCTGCAGGAACTGTGCAGGCAGGATCGGCAACATTCTTCCCAGGGTATTTTTCTCATCAACCATGTCATACAGATGGGATAGCCTACTGATACCCCATCTCATAATATGGTAGACTTTCAGGAGACTGTCTGTTATTTCTTACAATTCATACTTTTTACAATCAAATTCAATCAAATGTATTTTATTAAGCCCTTTTACATCAGCAGTTGTCATGAAGTGCTTTACAGATACCCAGCCTAAAACCATAAAGAGCAAGCAATGCAGAAGCACAGTGGCCAGGAAAAACATGGTTGTTCTTTGGGGTTTTAGGCTGGGTGTCTGTATAGCACTGCGACAACTGCTGATATATAAAAAAATATATATATATATATTTATATATATATATATACACACACAACCATTCAAAAGTTTGGGGTCACATAGAAATGTCCTTGTTTTTGAAAGAAAAGCAATTTTTTTGTCCATTAAAATAACATCAAATGTATCAGAAATACAGTGTAGACTTTGTTACTGTTGTAAACGGCAGATTTTTTAAAATGGAATATCTACATAGGCGTACAGAGGTCCATTATCAGCAACCATCACTCCTGTGTTCCAATGGCACGTTGTGTTAGCTAATCCAAGTTTATCATTTTAAAAAGCTAATTGATCATTAGAAAACCCTTTTGCAATTATGTTAGCACAGCTGAAAACTGTTATGCTGATTAAAGGATCAATACAACAGGCCTTCTTTAGACAAGTTGAGTATCTGGAGCATCAGCATTTGTGGGTTCGATTACAGGCTCAAAATGGCCAGAAACAAAGCACTGTCTTCTGAAACTCGTCAGTCTATTCTTGTTCTGAGAAATGAAGGCTATTCCATGCGAGAAATTGCCAAGAAACTGAAGATCGTGTGCAACGCAGTGTACCACTCCCTTCACAGAAGAGCACAAACTGGCTCTAACCAGAATAGAAAGAGGAGTGGGAGGCTCCGGTGCACAACTGAGCAAGAGGACAAGTACATTACAGTGTCTAGTTTGAGAAACAGACGCCTCACAAGTCCTCAACTGGCAGCTTCATTAGATAGTAACTGCAAAACACCAGTCTCAACATCAACAGTGACTCCGGGATGCTGGTCTTCTAGGCAGTTCTCGGAGTTCCTCTGTCCAATGTCTGTGTTCTTTTGCCCATCTTAATTTAGTATTTTTATTGGCCAGTCTGAGATATGGCTTTTTCTTTGCAACTCTGCCTAGAAGGCCAGCAACCCAGAGTCGCCGCTTCACTGTTGACCCGCAAAACACCAGTCTCTATGGAGAGTTCTCGATGTCAACTCTGAGCAAGAGGACAAGTACATTAGATTCACAATAATTGTATGTTATTTTAATGGACAAAAAATGTGCTTTTCTTTAAAAAACAAGGACATTTCTAAGTGACCCCAAACTTTTGAACGGCAGTGTAAATCACAATGGTACTGAAGTCCTGCTATAGTAAGAAAGTGTGTTATTCACGACCACAGCTATTCTGTAGCAAAACTGTAACCCCAAACTAAAATAACATGTTTGTAGCATATAACCGTGACCACACTAGTCCTAAACCCCTAACCCAAACCGATCCAGGTTTTCTTGGAAGACTGTGTCCCTGACAGCTTTGGAGACAACTCTGATGTTCTCTGTATCGGTAGCACAGGTGAAGTGGTTGTACAGAGATTTGTGACGCCCTATGTGCTGCTCTTTGTACATGTTCAGGATGAACATCTTAGCAGACTCTGCATCTCTCTGTGGACCTTTAAAAAAATACATTTATGAAAAAGAATGTTTGTAAAATACACTGGGAATCGCTTCGTGCATAATACGGTCAGAGTTGGGGTCCCTTCCAGTTCCCATCACTTGAATTGGATATGGACTCTGTTTTTTTATATATAGGAATGAACTCTAATTCACTGGAATTTAGGTGGAATTGACCCCAACAATGGATATGTAAAAGATATTGACACACACCTATCAAGGCATAACTATCCAGTGTACTTAGGAAAGTACTCAGCAAGGTTGGAGTATAGCCTGAATATACAACTAAATGTATGACTACCAGTGTACTAGTCTAGTGTACTAACCAGTGAACGTTGAGAAGTAGTCTGCTAAGTTGGAGTGTAAGATCTTGTCTGCTAGGAGGTCTGTTTTGTTGAGGAAGAGGATGATGGAGGACTCCTGGAACCAGGGATAGGTGACGATGGTTGTAAACAAGGCTTTGCTCTCCTCTAATCGATTCTGCAAGGAACATAAACACATAGGAAGATTCAGATCATGTTCAAATGTGTTATTGGTAGAATAATATATGTCTAAAAACACTTAGGCTTGGAATGAAATTGAACCCTCCACATTGAACCCTCCACATTGAACCCTCCATAATCTTTGATTATACACTACTGTGCACGTACACAATGAAGGGAGTCTACCTGGCTGGTAGTGGTAGTACATTTTACAGTACCCCAAATCATTTATTTGACTTTATGTGACCATGGGAGAAACATCTCACCACATTGGCGCTCTCATAGAGAACCTGGTCGTACTCGCTGAGAGCCACCAGGAAGATGATGGAGGTGACCCTCTCAAAACAGTGGATCCACTTCCTCCTCTCTGACCTTTGACCTCCAACATCCACCATCCTGGAAAAAACAACACGGAACACATCTCAAATCACACTCTATTCCAGCTATAGGGAACCACCTTCAGGGTGTCATTTAAAATGCTGACATGGGGAATACTTCCTTCCCTCATTCCCTCCACTCTTCCTTGAAGTAATCACTGGTCTAACATTACTAAATAAGTGGAGGTAAGAGCTCAACTACAGTACATAGCTTTCAAAGATGCAAACAAGTTAGATCAGAGATTACTGGAAGGAAGGAAGGAAGGAAGGAAGGAAGGAAGGAAGGAAGGAAGGAAGGAAGGAAGGAAGGAAGGAAGGAAGGAAGGAAGGAAGGAAGGAAGGAAGGAAGGGTGGGTGGGTAGAAAAAAGTATAGTAGAAGTATATAAACAGAACCATAGCCTCAGTGGACAACAAGGCTCTGACACCATTACTCCAATAGAGAGATTACTGACCTGAAGATGACAGTCTTGAGGTCAAAGGGGTACTCTATGATGCCAGTGGTAGGGACCCTGACCCTGAGGATATCCTGCAGAGTGGGGAGGTATGAGGGCGCAGCGATTCTGTCCAGGTCACTCAGGTAACTGTCATGAAAATAACATTGGAAAATGCATTGGCAGTGGCACATACTTTGCTAAATACCCTAACACTAGATACCTGACTTATTATGGAGTGCATAGTCATATCTATCTATCTATGGATACAGATCACACATTTGGCAGATTCAAGGAGCTGGGACTTGTTGAGGTTACATGCATGTATACCTGAGCTTGGACTGAGTGAGTGGGTAAAAGACAAATCTCACTATTTGGTAGAGTCAGAGAGCTGGTACTCCCTCCTACGCTCGTAGCACTTCTGCATGCCCTGGTCACTCCACAGTCTTCTGATGCCATCCACCTGCCATGGTTCCAGGTTGGTCAATATGTCTGCCTCCACCCTGCTCAGCTTGTCTGCATGGCTCTGGAACACACAGAGATGTCGTTTTAGACATGACAATAAAAACCTATTCATAGAGTAGATGTTCCTAGAGATTGATACTTAAACTTATGAACCAGCAAGCCCCTTTAGAAAAACACAATCATATGATACTGAATCTTCTGACAAGCTGCTTGCAATGTTCTGGTGATCTTTGAAATCAATCCGTAGGGTCTTCATGGCTTGGATCATTTTCTGAACAGCAATGACGATGTTCCCGTACACCAGCTTGGTGAAGCCTCGCTTGTCCTCCTCGGAGTAGCCCGTCCCATGGATGATCCTCATCTGCTTGATGAAGGTGCTCTTCCCACTCTCACCAGTCCCTGGGAAAGGAGAGACATGAGTCTGTGAATGTCGGTGTGTGTCAGGATTGGGCTCAATTTACAATGGAATTGAGAGTGCCTCACAAATCCCAATTCAATTCTTGAATTTATGTAGTAAACAGGATAAAGAATTTCAATTCAAATTTGAATTAAAGACTTTCACAAAATTAAATTATATTTCCTATGAAATTCAAAATGCCTCTTCTAAATTAGGTGTAGTCTATACAAATAAACATATTGTACATAAAACATCAAACATGTTGTTATACACATGCATATCAAATATTGATGAAACAATTGATTTTCAGGTCAATCTTAGAAGGAATGACCAGCGAAAACAAACATTTACGCAAATATTGTACTAATTTCCTGTTTTTGGGACTACAAACTGTCATGGTCTATTGGAGTCAATTGCAAAATTGTGAATTGAGCACAACCCTCAGTGTATGTGTGTTTCGTTTTACTATCCTTGTGGGGACCAGAAGTCCTCACAAGTATAGTAAAACAAGGAAAATATTTTGCCGGTCTCCACAAGGAAAAAAGGTATTTATGCTTATTTTTGAATGGGAATCAATTGTTTGGTCCAGACAAGGATAGTAAAACAAATGTGTGTGTGTGTGTGTGTGTGTGTGTGTGTGTGTGTGTGTGTGTGTGTGTGTGTGTGTGTGTGTGTGTGTGTGTGTGTGTGTGTGTGTGTGTGTGTGTGTGTGTGTGTGTGTGTGTGTGTGTGTGTGTGTGTGTGTGTGTGAGTTTATGTACGCATGTGTGTACGAGAATGTGTGTGTTACATGTGGGTGTGTGTTACATAAAGGTACCACTTCATCCACATGTATTATTGGCCAATAATATGACCTTTAGAGCAGGAATACATTGAGAAGTTTGTTAACTAAAGCTGAAGGATAAGATTGGTTTGACCTTTCTTCAATGTCCTGTAATACTTAACGCATTCCTAAAATAACCTAAGAACAATCCATGTTTTGATAATAAGTAGTAAAATGCACCGTGTGAAAATGTTGCAATAGTGCAGTAGGCCTTCATGTAGCTATTACAATAGTGCAGTAGGCCTTCATGTAGCTATTACAATAGTGCAGTAGGCCTTCATGTAGCTATTACAATAGTGCAGTAGGCCTTCATGTAGCTATTACAATAGTGCAGTAGGCCTTCATGTAGCTATTACAATAGTGCAGTAGGCCTTCATGTAGCTATTATAATAGTGCAGTAGGCCTTCATGTAGCTATTACAATAGTATGGTGTGGCTAGTAATCATTTCACTATGAGAAATTCTGACATTAAATTGCATTGTAGTTGGCCTCACATGACTGTTGCATTAAAATGCAAGCCAGGATCAACTACTGCCACTTGTCCACATACCACACATAGCCAGCCATAACTGCTGATCAGAGAGTTAAAATGTGCTAGATGACAGTTTGGATAGAAGAGAGATGCAGGTGAGATAAGTGTGACGTAGGATAGAGGCTTTCAGAAAGTGCTTCTTGGTCCCTCTCCAAGTAGTTTTGAAGGACTGTTCTATGAATGATAATGCCCACTCACCATCAGTCGCCCCTAGATTACACATTCAGTCACACTTTGTACAGCACATTTAAACTATGTCATGCAGAGGTACAGACAGTCATTTAAAAAATGTAGCCTACTGTTATTCGACTTGACTGTAATTACTCTGCCAGTAATACTCACCTTTTTCAGGGCTGAAAATCACCAAGACAAAAAGTGTAGCCTTGTTCTGAGTGTCTGCTCAATTATCTACTGGTTTAATAACAGGTTTCTATGTGGAGAATGGGGTTTGGAGTGACTCATACCTATTCAACTGCCCAGGGCTTCTCTGGAGAACAACTATGATAAGAAAACTTGTCCTGTCAGGGAAGATGCAGCCTACTATTCCATAGAGGTGATATATAGACTAGATGTTCATCTCATGGTGCAGGACGGGATGGCTGCTGTTTTACGGGTCCTAACCAATTGTGCTATTATAATATTTTTTTGCATGGTTTGTAACAAATTTAGTCCATAATGTTTCTTCTAATTTCTCTTATGACTGAAAATAGCTTCTGGATATCAGACCCCCTGTATATAGCCCAGTGGCTGCTGAGGGGAGAATGGCTCATAATAAAGGCTTGAAATGAGCAAATGGAATAGCATCAAACCATGTGTTTGATGTATTTGATACCATTCCACAGATTCTGCTCCAGCCATTACCACGAGCCCATCCTCCCCAATTAAGGTGCCACCAACCTCCTGTGATATAGCCTTGTTATTGTGTTACTTTTATTATAATAGTTTCTTGCTAGCCATGATTGGCTGAGATAATGAGTGCCGAAAGATGAATTTGGATTGGTCTGCCATATAGCATGCTTCTGTCTATTTGAGCTGGTCAGTAGGTAATCCTGTCAAAAGCAGCTTTTTTTTAAAGAATTGCGTATTAAAACTTAACAAAAGAGTTGACTATGCAAGTATTCATTTTATTAGAACTTCACTGCAACTACTGTTCAGATTACTCTCGTCTGAGTGTGCCAGAGTGCAGAATAATTTATGAATTTAATAACGCTCAACAATGGTTGAATATGGCCGGTGTCAGTAAATCGGCAAAAAAGTGTAGTTAAATTGTTGCCAGGAGCACAGTTACAGTTACCAACACTGGTTAACATGAAAACAGTCTAAAAAACTCTGCTAGGGTGAGTGAAATGGTCAGATTTTGGGTGGGGGCTAAAGTTTAAGATGATTCTTATGGCATTGTACATGGTCAGTGTGAACCAGAGTGATAAGACACAACAACGGGCCAAGCAATGGAAACGAAACAGGATGTCTTATACATTCATCCATGTATACGGGTAAGAGTCTAGCTACAGTTTCAGATATTATACGTTTCTAATTTTGTCAGAAAGTTGCTAAAGCATACTGTTAGCTAGCTAGGCTTGCTTGCTAACATTGGCTTGCTTGCTAACATTACGTTTATGATCTGTATGTAGTAATGTTATCTCAGAATGCCAATTCGCATTGCTAGTTATAGCCTAACTAGCTAACATTGAACCTATTTGGTTAACTTTAGCTAGTTATGACAATCGGTTTGTATTGCTAGTACTCTATGGATTAGGATTATGGTTCAATGTTTAGCTAGCATGTCTAAACAAAAGACTCCACTTTGCCAGATGATTACATGACCCATCAAGTTAGCCAGGTATGTCTGGCGGTGATTACAGCCAACTATTGTATTATAATGCCAAAATATTTGTATCTGGAATTTGTCTTTCAGCATCAGTAGAACACGCCTGACTCTCCTCCACCAGTCATACAAGGAGAATGGTCTAATGCCTCCCATCAAAATAAGAGCTGGCCCAAGCAAGCACAGGTTACACCTGAAGAATGAGGACGAGTGGTGAACTTCATCAACAACTACGCAGAGGATAATGCAATAGTATTACCAGGACACAAACACTTTGGTGGAAATCTGCTGCCATTCCATGTGACAAAAGCAGCAGTGTGGAGTCTCTATAAGGAATTGATGGCAACACTTGGTATGTGAAGCATAAGCAAAACGTTTTGACTATTTAATTGACCTCAAACAGATTGGCACTACTTTTATTGATCTAACATTATTTCTGTATTTTCTAGAGGTGTGTGTAGTCGGGCTTTATGATTTTAATTTCCAGTTTCCAAGATTATGTTTCTGTATACAGTGCTGCTGCTCTTTACATTTGTAGGTAAGTGAAACTTACCTGATAATGATGCATTAAAACATTATCTTATGTTTTACATTACATTTTCTTTTCATTAACTTAATATTATTTTGTTGTTTGCACTATCATTCTGGACCCTACGCAGCCAGGTCCCATCTACTTTTTAACTCCTTGCAAGTGTGGCTTGTTTGGTGTCTGCTGTGAAGAAATACCACAACGAGTCAACTACTTGATTGATGAAGGCATGACATCCAGCAAAGGCATCAGCACAGTCAACTACAAGCCTTATTTCTTCACCAACTACGGAGTTGGGGAAAAACACACATGCCTAATTTGTGATAACTGCAGTGGCCATAACAAGAACAAGTTTGTGCTCTGGTATTGTGTCTGGCGGACTGTGCACAAGCTCCACCACAGTCTGGACCTTCACTTCCTGATCACAGGCCACACCAAGTTTGCCCTCGACTGGGGCTTCGGCCTCACCAAAGCAGCGCTTCAGAAAGACCAGAGTGAACACTTTGTCTGAGATTGCTGGTGTTGTGAAGGACAGCACTGTGACAGGGGTCAACGTCCCACAGCTGGTTGGACTGGAGGATGGTACGGTGCTGGTGGAAAAATACTGTATGGCTGGCAACGACACGTGACTCTGTACTCCGCTGCCACAGTTCAAGTGGTACCAGGACTTCAGGTGAATATTATTTTCATTGCATTGTATGAGGTTATTCTTCTTATCTAAACTTGGAAGGTGAATTGATGTTGTGCAAGGTTGTAATTTCTTAACTTTTTTTGTTATTTTCTGTTTTAGAGTTTTGATGCTCTGGAGCCTGGTGTTGTTGTCGCCAAGGAGTGTTCGGACTCAGTCAGGAACCAGGTTTCAGCTGCTGCGGTACCGGGGCTCCAAGTCAAGGTCCAAGAGGCTTCTAAACAGCTTCTACCCCCAAGCAGTAAGACTCCTGAACATCTAATCAAATGGCAACCCAGACTATTTGCATTGCTCCCCCATCATCATCCTGTCTCAGCCTCCAGTATTTATGCTGCAGTAGTTTATGTGTCGGGGGGCTAGGGTCAGTTTGTTATATCTGGAGTACTTCTCCTGTCCTATTCGGTGTCCTGTGTGAATCTAAGTGTGCGTTCTCTAATTCTCTCCTTCTTTCTCTCTCTCTGAGGACCTGAGCCCTAGGACCATGCCCCAGGACTACCTGACATGATGACTTCTTGCTGTCCCCAGTCCATCTGACTGTGCTGCTGCTCCAGTTTCAACTGTTCTGCCTTATTACTATACGACCATGCTGGTCATTTATGAACATTTGAACATCTTGGCCATGTTCTGATATAATCTCCACCCGGCACAGCCAGAAGAGGACTGGCCACCCCACATAGCCTGGTTCCTCTCTAGGTTTCTTCCTAGGTTTTGGCCTTTCTAGGGAGTTTTTCCTAGCCACTGTGCTTCTACACCTGCATTGCTTGCTGTTTGGGGTTTTAGGCTGGGTTTCTGTACAGCACTTTGAGATATCAGCTGATGTACGAAGGGCTATATAAATAAATTTGATTTGATTTGATCACCTCATTTACACCGCTGCTACTCTCTGTTATTATCTATACATAGTCACTTTAATAACTCTACTTACATGTACATATCACCTCAATTACCTCGACTAACCGGTGCCCCCGCACATCGACTCTGTACCAGTAACCCCTGTATATAGTCTCGCTCTTGTTATTTTACTGCTCTAATTACTTGTTCCTTTTATTTCTTATTCATATTTTTTTAAATGCATTGTTGGTTAGGGGCTTGTAAGCATTTCACTGTAAGGTCTTCGGCGCAAGTGACTAATTGACTAATTTGATTTGTTTTGATTTGATTTATAGCATTTCTTTCACATGACCCAGCAATTTAGTGTGTCTGGGTAAGCGTCATCTAATATTTATAAAATATTTTTATCTGGACACTTTGTGTTTGCCTGGAATTTTTCCTTATTGTAGGTGACTACTTTTTCCACTGTTAGTCTTAATCTTTACTACACTACTCACTGTTTTGCACATGACCTCCCATGTGAATCCTTAAAGAGATGGGTGGGGCTGGCTTAAGAGGGTGTGAACAATGCTGAATGGGTGTAGACAAAGGAGAGCTCTCTGGTAAGTACCAAAACATTCAAAAGCTATTTTCTCAAAAGTGAGTTTACAAGTTTGTCAACTTTCAAAGCAGAATTACTTTCCCATTGGTCCTCAAATGCAGTGTATGATATACCATTCTGTAGCTCTACTTGTCTCTACTTGTATCCAATGCAAAAAACACAATTTCAAATTTGCTACCTAATACCGATTTGAGCCAGTCGGTCACCTATTTCTTATTGATCTATTAACTAATTTACCGCCAAAACTCCATACACCAAAACACGCTGACATATCAGGCAGTCCTTTTAACAGCTCTTACACTAAAAAGGGATTATCATTGTTTTCACCATTCCACAGTATTATTCCAACCTCATTCCACAGTATTATTCCAACCTCATTCCATAGTATTATTCCAACCTCATTCCATAGTATTATTCCAACCTCATTCCACAGTATTATTCCAATCTCATTCCACAGTATTATTCCAACCTCATTCCACAGTATTATTCCAACCTCATTCCACAGTATTATTCCAACCTCATTCCACAGTATTATTCCAACCTCATATCACAGTATTATTCCAACCTCATTCCACAGTATTATTCCAACCTCATAGTGTGGAAATATATTTAAAACCCAGAGAATCTAGTTTTTGACTGCACTGGGTCTTTAAATGGCACTGATCTATAGCAGAGTAAAGACAAATCGAGTTTAAACTAAACCACAGATGATGGGAACCATTTGAGGAAAGTCAAATGTTCATTTGCAAGATTAAAATAATTGTCAAAACGCTATCTAGACTAGGCCTATTCCTCTAACAATTTTTTTATGATATAAAATCAACTTGGAGTAGCGTAGTTAACTATACCTCGCGCATAAAGTTGCCGAATAACCAATTATACATAGCATACGCCATGACTCACCTAAAAGCAACAACTTTATCTCGCGGTGAGATTCTCTCTTGTCCCGGCGAAGCTGTCTCTCAATCTCCTGATGTATCTTATTTCTCTCCAATTCTTCAGCCGACATACAGCATTCACCCATATTGGTGCCGTGTTGTAGCCGTCCGTAGATAAAGTGAGGTAGATGGATAATAATTTTTATTCCAACCAGGGGGATGCGGGTCAAGATAACGTCCTCCCTCCCTGTCAAAATGCAGAAGTCATGCTTACGTGTAGGAACCGAGTCGCATTCCTAACATGCATTTAAACCAGAAACAGGTGATATAGGCCAGGGTTTCCCAAACTCAGTCCTGTGTTGTTTTTTTGCCCTAGTTGATCAAGCTTCGATTATTTGAATTGTTTTGAATTATTAATCAAATGGCTACCTGGACTATTTACATTGCTGCTACTCACTGTTTATTATCCATGCGTAGTCACTTTACCCCTAACTACATGTACAAATTACCTTGACTAACCTGTACACCACAGATTGACTCGGTACCCCCTGTATATAGCCTCTTTATTGTTATTTTGTGTGGCTTATTATTTATTTTTTTACTTTTGTTTATTTAGTAAATATTATCTTAAACTACATTGTTGGTTAGGGGATTGTAAGTACAAATTTAATGGTAAGGTCTGATTTTGATTTGAATTGGCCATGCATTTTTAGGGCAAATAACTAAATCTCTACCCAGGGAGGGGGGCAGGACAGAGTTTGGGGGAAACCCTGATGTAAACTACTGTAGTTCTCTTCTCCATTATATAGTTTGGGTTTGGAAACAACTGAAACCTGGGGTATTGTGTAAACAAACCCCTCCCACACACACAAGTTGGGTTGTAATTATTTTCCATTTTACAGGTAAGGTAACTGTCACCAAGTAGGGTAAGCTTTTCCCCATAAAAACTGGGCTGTTCTGTTGATATTGTAAACCCACTGGGTTTATAGGAGTGTGCCTGCCAGTTGAACAATGCAACAATGACCTCATTACATTTGACTTTTTAGTAATTTAGCAGACACTCTTATCCAGGGTGACTCAGTTAGTGCATTCATCTTAAGATTGCTAGGTGGGACAATCACATTTTTTATCTAAATGTCCTCATAAAGGAGTAGCCTAGCCTAGTATGATTCTTGCCCTATGAAGCCTACGGGAAAGTTTCACTATGATAGCACCCACCTCGGTCTCTTTTGGTGCCAATAGTATCCAGCTGCAGCTGACACTCATACATCCTATAGGCCTATGTCCCTGTCAGTGTGCACCACATTGTATCCATGACAGAAAAGCCCCTTCTGTAAAAATGTTCTCTAAATCAGCAGCAGGACATCCATCCCTGCAGCGATGCTGTCTGACCAGATGGATATCACTGAAATGATTTGAGAGGCTAAACTCTCACAGCTAGGAAAAGGCAGACAGACATTAAATGCCATGACAAACAATGAGTGGCAGCATAAACTTCCAACAGTACGGTGTACTCTATGCCTTAGATTCTAATGGTAATCGCCACAGAAATATACACAGTAGCTGAAAAAAGTGCGGAGAAGGATGTTGCATAAATTGTAATGATTTATTCCGTCACTCCTAATTTCAAAACATGGACAAAATTGCTCCGAAGATAATTTGACATAAATGTGAAATATATATGCTTTATTGTCAATCGAGACTTTGAAATGGCACATGACGTCAGGGTGTGTGAAGATTGACACAAATCGAAAACCTTGATTAGTTCTTTAATTTATATAAAAATGTAAGTTCTTATTTTTACTCTCAAATTACATATTTATGATTCAAAAAATGAGTTCAAGAAATGAATGCCTGTGTACAAAGCAGGTCATTGGACCCAACATTCTCATTCAGCAGGTAACAATTGCAACACTTTTCATTTTACAGGACCTTAAAACAGAAAATCACTGTATCAGTTTGTATTTACAAAGTGCAAGGAGACATATACTACATATGGGGAATCATTTTCAGCCCTTATCAGAAATAATCTTGAAACCAGAGAGTGATTCGATAACTCATTAAAGTTTAAAATCCCTAAACTGAAACTGTGCCAAAGCAATACAGTACATCTCCACTGAGAAAACAAAGGACTGTCAAAAGGCAGATGTTATGTATCAACGATAGACCTTGTGTAAATATGATAACAATCCCTCATTGGATGAGGAACAGCATCAAGATGCACTGTTTAGTGGGAGCTAATATGCTTATTTTATAACACTGGTAGCTGACATATCCAGTATCACAACTGAAAAGTGTTGATAGTCAAATGCGTTTTGGCTGAAATTTGATGGTACAGCGTCAGATTTCACCCTTTTGTAGAGGGTGTTCAATCAATAGAGGTAATATTAATTTGGCAACACTTAGCTATACACCAATAGAAAAACAACAAAATGTGTCAACTGTGCAAATAATAGCTGTTTACTAGTTTACGTGTTCTAGGTGATGATTATGACTGTTTCTTCTATCCTCTGACCTAGAGAATGACTACTCATTTTAAATACGGAAACAATGTATTTAAACCACGTCTCAATATAAAAAACACATTATAGACTGTGCAGTGTTTGGGGCCTTCATGGGGTCCTTCTGCGTGAGGTGGGGAGGGCATACATCTACATTGTTTTATGTAGTGGCAATGCACCCCTGCTAAATGCATATAGGTGAAACACTAGTGTGACTATGACCCGCTGGAGGATGTAATGTGATGTGATTCATAGCAGTTATCTAAATGTCCACCAGACTTTCTGTGACAAGAGAGCCGTCGGTCAACAGTCCTCAGAGAGACACTAGGCACATAAAAGCACTTTTTAACTCTCATCTGATGAAATGTGTTATAATGTGTTTTAAACGGTTTACAAAGAGTTCTCAATAACTCTCAATGTACACCAGAATCCTCTATCCTCAAAAAGGCACGGTGATATTCATCATCACGATGCACCTCGTAAACAAAATCAAAAGATACCCATAAACAAAAAAATAATGCATTGGTGAACAGTTGAAATAATACAGTCATTTATGTAAATTCTCTGTAGGGTTTCACCATAGTGAAAGACAACCAGACATACTGAAGTAGTCTATCTGTACTATGGCTCCAGGCCCTGGTCTCTGGCTGCAGCTTTTGGAGTCTGTAACTGCGGTGGGCTGGAATCTTTAAACAAGGTTGTACTCCTTCACATTGCATTAAAGAGTCTGTAACTGCGGTCGGCTAGAGTCTTTAAACCAGGTTGTACTCCGTAAAATTCAGCTGGATTCTTTAATCCAAGTTGTACTACCAGATTCAGCTGGAGCCTTTAAAACAGGTTGTACTCCTTCAGATTCAGCTGGAGCCTTTAAACCAGGTTGTACCTACTTAAGATTCAGCTGTAGCCTTTAAACCAGGTTGTACTCCTTCAGATTCAGCTGGAGCCTTTAAACCAGGTTGTACTACTTCAGATTCATCTGTAGCTTTTAAACCAGGTTGTACTACTTCAGATTCAGATGTAGCCTTTAAACCAGGTTGTACTACTTCAGATTCAGCTGGAGCCTTTAAACCAGGTTGTACTACTTCAGATTCAGCTGTAGTCTTTAAACCAGGTTGTACTCCTTCAGATTCAGCTGCAGAATGAAGTCCTTGACGGCGGCAAAGACAAATCGAATGTTCTCCGTGTCGGTGGCACAGGTGAAGTGGGAGTAGATTTTATCGCAATCTGGATTCAGGTCCACAAACATCTTCAAGATGAATTCTCTTCCTGCCTGTGGGTCCCGCTGGGGCCCTGAGGAGGAGGAGATATGATTAGTTATATGATTCATGAAATAATGGCACATCAGTTAATTTAACTCTTATATCAATCTAAACCAATATATTAAATATTGTTTCATATCTGGTGAAATGAACAAGGTATTGACCCAGCAGCACAGAGGGAGGGTGTTTGAAAGTGTACTGCCCACCGATTGTCTTAACTGGAACTGTGTGTGTGTGTGGTTTGAACATTGATTGTTTGCGAATCGCCTTCGGTGGCCACAGGGACCAAGAGGTTACAAATTGCACCGCCAAGGATCGATTACAGGCCATAAGGGGCAAGGTCTTGTAAATGGTGTTAGACGGCTGCATCATATACATACAATAGTTTATTTATGATGTGCATTGTATATATGGTTTATTTAGGGTGTTTTTATCTATAAAGTATACTGGTAATATGATACAGGGCCAGCGCAAGCACACCGTTTTTAAATTAGGTTTTATAGTAAAGACATGTAATTTAACTGTAAAAATATATTACCGTGTAATGTGGAATGAACACAACCAGTCATGATGTTGTCATCTGATTGTCAAACAAATTACTTAAAGTAGGTAGCCTTCGCACTTTTGTCCAAAATAATTCCAGCATCTGAACAGTGCATCTGGACAGTTCACCCCCCAACTTTCTCAAGTGGCTAAAACTATCTCACTGGAGAAAGCATCTGAGCGAGCGAAACAGCACCTACGCGAAACAGCACACCTCTGTCTTACTAGATGTAGCCAATGTACTGTATCTGGCGCTGTCTGACCCCCAATAAAGTATGACATGCTACTCCTTCATGGGGGGGGTCAAGTGCAAGTGCTGGTTCATTTGTTACTGTGCATTCAGAAAGTACACAAACCCCTTGACCAACAATGCAGTTCAAGAAAGAGTTAAGAAAATATTTACCAAATAAACTAAGTAAAAAAATAATAAAAAGTAACAATAAAATAACGAGTCAGATTTTTTTTATTTTATTAACTAGGCAAGTCAGTTGAGAACAAATTCTTATTTGCAATGACGGCCTACACCGGCCAAACCCGGACGATACTGGGCCAATTGTGCGCCGCCCTATGGGACTCCCAATAAAGGCCGGTTATGATACAGCCTGGATTCAAACCAGGGTGTCTGTAGTGACGCCTCTAGCACTGAGATGCAGTGCCTTAGACCGATGCGTCACTCGGGAGCCCCCAAATCATGTCCAATCAATTGAATTTACCACAGGTGGACTCCAATACATTTTTAGAAACATCTCAAGGATGATCAATGGAAACAGGATGCACCTGTGCTCAATTTCGAGTCTCATAGCAAAGGGTCTGAATACTTAAGTAAATAAGGTATATATGTTTTTTATTTTTAATACATTTTCAAAAAATTCAAAAAACCTGTTTTCTCTTTGTCATTATAGCGTTGTGTGTGTGTAGATTGACAAGGAAAAATGTGTATTTAACAGCTTAGAAGAAGGCTGTAATGTAACACAATGTGGAAAAGGTCAAGGGGTCAGAATACTTTCCGAATGCACTGTATATTGTACTTTTACATATATTGTACTTTTTAAAATCTAAATGTCCTCATAAAAGGAGTAGCCTAGCCTAGTATGATTCTGACCTATGAAGTCTACAGGAAAGTGTCACTATTAGAGCACCCACCCTGGTCTCTTTTGGTGCCAATAGTATCCAGCTGCAGCTGACACTCACATATCCTATAGGCCTATGTCCCTGTCAGTGTGAACCACATTGTATCGTAGACAGAAAAGCCCCTTCTGTAAATATGCAATTAGGGTTAAGTGCCTTGCTCAAGGGCACATCAGCAGATTTATTTCACTTAGTCCATTCAGGGATTTGAACCAGCAACATTTTGGTTTCTGGCCAAACGCTCTTAACCACTAGGTTTCACATACTGAGACAGAGGGGTGCTATTTTGTCGCCTTTCCTTCCAGTTCTCTGCTGCCAATAACTGGAACGAACTGCAAAAATCACTGAAGCTGGAGACCCATATCTCCCTCACTAGCTTTAAGCACCAGCTGTCAGAGCAGCTCACAGATCACTGCACATAGCCCATCTGTAAACAGCCCATCCAACTACCTCATCCCCATACTGTATTTATTTATTTATCTTGCTCCTTTGCACCCCAGTATCTCTACTTGCACAATAATCTTCTGCACATCTACCATTCCAGTGTCTAATTGCTATATTGTAATTACTTCGCTACCATGCCCTATTTGTTGCCTTACCTTACCTCATTTGCACTCACTGTATATAGATTTTTCTTTTTTCTACTTTATTGTTGACTGTATGTTTGTTTATTCCATGTGTAACTCTGTGTTGTTGTATGTGTCGAACTGCTGTGCTTTATCTTTGCCAGGTCGCAGTTGTAAATGAGAACTTGTTCTCAACTAACCTACCTGGTTGCATTGGTAGTTTATGATCACATTTAGCTGGTCCATGCAAATTGAGCTTGTCTTTCTTTCATTAAATACATTAAAAAAAGGAGTTCTTACCATCATATTCAGGGAAGTAATCCACCAGATGTGAGAACAAGATTTTCTCCTGCATTAAGTCAATCTTATTCAAGAATAGAATGATTGAGGAATCTTTAAACCACGGGTAGGTTATTATTGTCCTGAACAATGCTTTGCTTTCCTCCATTCGATTCTGTGGAAAGTAAAAAAAAACACAATGTTAGAGAGACAACCTGTATTTGCCCTTCTTTTGTTCTAACTCCATGTTCGTAAATTCAATCTGGAGTGCCAGTGTGTGCCCAGCGTGCGTAAATTAAGAGCGTTGTCATTGTCCATTTGTAAATTCACAGAGTTTCGCTCTTGGGGAGTCCGCTCTGGCTGAGGAGTAGGGCTGATCCAACCGCTCTGATATGGATCCAGATTCCTATCAAAAGGTTGAACATGCGTATCGTTACGATCCTAAGAAAATCCATACGTAAATTGTTAGGATTGTAAGAAAAGCTATGCTTGAAACATGAACGTAAGCGTGAAATTTTATCTGTTGTTTGGTTCTTATTTTTCAGAGTAAATAACTCACAGACACTTGAAGCTTGACCAAGCTTAATTCTTCCCAAAGGGTCGACACAGCTGTATTCAGACAAAAACATTTCTCACCATCATATATATATATATATATATATATATATATATATATATATATATATATATATATATATATATATATACACACACATACACACACTCCACTTCAGACACCCCTCTTCCTCTCCAATCCTTACATCTTATGGTTCGACAGGAAGAGGGTAACAGGATACTAAAACCATTATTTCTCCCTTCAGGGGATCTGACCTGTCCTCCTGACCTCAACCCCTCCTTCGCCTAATCCACAGATGTCCTCTTGTATCACCTATCGCACTCCCATGACTCTCTCCCGTCCACCCAGCACATTCCACAGCCACTCTGTCTTTCTACAGCTCTCACTCCTTTATGTACTATGCGTCTGATCGATCATATCTTTAATATCTCAATGGTCAATGTTTAGCCCAAATCCAACACTGTGAACATTCAAAAACCATGTTACGATTACGGACTAACATTTTAGGTTTTGCACTACTGCACTATTTTAGCACTACAGGGTGCACTACTGGGTGACCTGAAAAGTCATAGTCAATAAGATAATAATACTTTTAGCAAAAAAAAATCTTTCATTTACAATCTGTAGAAACTATGGAAAACTTTTGTGAAACAGCACAGTTTAAAAATATATGGCAAATAGTAAAGAAATATAAGGGAGGTGTTGAAAGGGGATAGAATGCAGGCGGACCATCAGATAATTGGCTTATACATTACTCTTACTGAATTTCCACGTAGGCGAGGATATTTGAATTTTAATCAAAGCCTATTGGATAATAACTTGTTTTTAAATAGGACAGAGGAATATATAACAGTTTTTTTTTTTTTTACATAACATGGGTACAGCAAATATGATTTTTCTATGGGACACTTTAAATGTTCCTTTAGAGGCCACGCAATTCAGTACTCATCTCTAAAAAGCAATTTTGGTTAAAGGGTTTTGAGCCCTGCAAAATGACCTCCAGCACGCCACAAATGTGCATGTGTCTGCTCAAACGGTCAGAAACAGACCCCAT
Source organism: Oncorhynchus tshawytscha (assembly GCF_018296145.1). Taxonomy (NCBI): domain Eukaryota; kingdom Metazoa; phylum Chordata; class Actinopteri; order Salmoniformes; family Salmonidae; genus Oncorhynchus; species Oncorhynchus tshawytscha. The sequence goes on from NC_056437.1 coordinate 15,898,066, forward strand.
GAGGGTGATATGAGGGCCTGACGTCCACAGGTGGGGGTTGTGCTTTACAGCCCAACACCTTGCGGGACGTTTGGCATTTGCCAGAGAACACCAAGATTGGCAAATTCGCCACTGGCGCCCTGTGCTCTTCACAGATGAAAGCAGGTTCACACTGAGCACCTGTGACAGACGTGACAGTCTGGAGACTGGTGACCAAAACACCAAAACATCACTAGAGTGAAAGCACCGCCAGCATTCAAAAGTGACCAAAACATCAGCCAGGAAGCATAGGAACTGAGAAGTGGTCTGTGGTCACCACCTGCAGAACCACTCCTTTATTGGGGGTGTCTTGCTAATTGCCTATAATTTCCACCTGTTGTCTATCCATTTGCATAACAGCATGTGAAATTTATTGTCAATCAGTGTTGCTTCCTAAGTGGACAGTTTGATTTCACAGAAGTATGATTGACTTGGAGTTACATTGTGTTGTTTAAGTGTTCCCTTTATTTTTTTGAGCAGTGTATGTATAGACTTAGGGTGGAGTCATTAAAACTAGTTTTTCAACCACTCCACAAATTTCTTGTTAACAAACTAGTTTTGGCAAGTCGGTTAGGACAGCTACTTTGTCCATGACACAAGTAATATTTCCAAACAATTGTTTACAGACAGATTATTTCACTGTATCACAATTCCAGTGAGTCAGAAGTTTATATACACTAAATTGACTGTGCTTTTAAACAGCTTGGAAAATTCCAGAAAATTATGTCATGGCGTTAGAAGCTTCTGATAGGCTAATTCACATCATTTGAGTCAATTGCAGGTGTACCTGTGGAACGTACTTTGATGTGAAAAGTACAAATCAATCCCAGAACAGCCAAAGACCTTGTGAAGATGCTGGAGGAAACAAGTACAAAACATAACCTGAAGGGCTGCTCAGCAAGGAAGAAGCCACTGCTCCAAAACCGCCATAAAAAAAGCCAGACTACGGTTTGCAACTGCACATGGGGACAAAGATCATACTTTTTGGAGAAATGTGCTCTGGTCTGATCAAATAAAAATAGAACTGTTTGGCCATAATGACCATCGCTATGTTTGGAGGAAAAAGGGGAAGGCTTGCAAGCCGAAGAACACCATCCCAACCGTGAAGCACGGGGGTGGCAGCATCATGTGAGGGTGCTTTGCTGCAGGAGGGACTGGTGCACTTCACAAAATAGATGGCATCATGACAAAGGAAAATTATGTGGATATATTGAAGCAATCAGTCAGTAAGTTAAAGCTTGGTCGCAAATGGGTCTTCCAAATGGACAATGACCACAAGCATACTTCAAAGTTGTGGCAAAATGGCTTAAGGACAACAAAGTCAAGGAATTGAAGTGGCCATCACAAGGCCTGACCTCAATCCCATAGAAAATGTGTGGGCAGAACTGAAAAAGTGAGCAAGGAGGCCTACAAAACCCTTTGGTATTACCTGGATTTCCACATAAATTGGTGAAAACATGTGAACTGATCTTCCTCTAAGTCACAACATTAGACAAACACAGTGTGCTTAAACTAATAACACACAAATTGTTGTATTTTCCCTGTCTATATTGAAAACATAATTTAAACAGTATGTGAACCCCTAGGTTAATGACTTCTCCAAAAGAAAACTGAAGTCAGATGTCAGCTAACCTGGAGTCCAATCAATGAGAAGAGATTCGAGATGTTGGTTTGAGCTGCCCTGCAATATAAAAAACTCACCAAATGTGAGTTTGCTATTCACATGAAGCATTGCCTGATGTGAACCATGCCTCAAACAAAAGAGATCTCAGAAGACCTCAGAAGATTAAGAATTGTTGACTTGCATAAAGCTGGAAAGAGTTACAAAAGTATCTCTAAAAGTCTTGATGTTCATCAGTCCACAGTAAGACAAATTGTATATAATTGAGAAAGGTCAGCACTTTTGCTACTCTCCCTAGGAGTGGCCGTCCAGAAAAGATGACTGCAAGAGCACAGCGTGAATGCTCAATGAGGTTAAGAATAATCCTAGAGTGTTAGCTAAAGATTTGCAGAAATCTCTGGAACATGCTACATCTCTGTTGACGAGTCTACGATACGGAAAACACTCAACAAGAATGGTGTTCGTGGGAGGACACCATGGAAGAAGCCCCTGCTGTCCAAAAAAACATTGCTGCATGTCTTAAGTTCGCAAAAGAGCACCTGGATGTTCCAGCAAAATATTCTGTGGACAGATTAAACTAAATTTGAGTTGTTTGGAAGGAACACAACACTATGTGTGGAGAAAAAAAAGGCACGCCAACATCAAAACCTCATCCTAACTGTAAAGTATGATGGATGGAGCATCATGGTTTGGGCTGCTTTGCAGCGTCAGGGTCTGGACAACTGGCTTTCATCGACGGAAAAATGAATTCCCATGTTTATCAAGACATTTTTCAGGAGAATGTAAGGCTATCTGTCCACCAATTAAAGCTCAACAGAAGTTGGGTGATGCAACAGGACAATGACCCAAAACACAGTAGTAAATCAACAACAAAATGGCTTCAACAGAAGAAAATACGCCTCCTGGAGTGGCCCAGTCAGAGTCCTGACCTCAACCTGATTGAGATGCTGTGGCATGACCTCGAGAGCGGTTCACACCAGACATCACAAGAATATTGCTGAACTGAAACAGTTTTGTAAAAGAGGAATGGTTCAAAATTCCTCCTGACTGTTGTGCAGGTCTGATCCGCAACTACAGAAAACCTTTGGTTGAGGTTATTGCTGCCAAAGGAGGGTAACCAGTTATTAAATCCAAGGGTTCACAGTTTTTCCACCCTGTACTGTGAATGTTTACACGGTGTGTTCAATAAAGATATGAAACGTATCATTATTTGTGTGTTATTACTTTAAGCAGACTGTGTTTGTCTATTGTTCATGACCAATTTATGCAGAAATCCAGGTAAATCCTTAAGGGTTCACATAACTTTTCTTGCCACTGTATGTGATATCAACAGATAGGTATATTTTCTGGGTGATTTCTATATTGACCAGCTTTCATCAAGCTGCCCACTCAAGAAAAAGTTTTAAAAACTGGTTTGGGTTATCAGTCAACCTACCAGGGTAGTTAAAAACAGCATAGGAATGAAATCATCAACATGTATTGATCAGATCTTTACTAATGCTGCAGGAATTTGCTTGAAAGCAAGATCACAATATAGTTGCCATATCTAGGAAAACCAAAGTTCCAAAGGATGGGCCTAATTGTCATGTTCTGACCTTAGTTTTTTTATTATGTCTTTGTTTTAGTATGGTCAGGGCGTGAGTTGGGTGGGTTGTCTATGTTCCTTTTTCTATGTTTTGGGATTTCTGTGTTTGGCCTGGTATGGTTCTCAATCAGAGGCAGCTGTTTATTGTTGTCCCTGATTGAGAACCATATTTAGGTTGCCTGGTTTCACTTTTGAGTTACGGGTGATTATGTTTCCTGTGTCTGTACCACACGGGACTGTTTTGATTTTCGTTTGTTCATTTCACGTTGTTGTTTTGTATTTTTGTAGTGTTCAGTATTATTATTAAAATGGACACTTACCACGCTGCGTATTGGTCCGATCCTTGCTACTCCTCCTCAGAAGAGGAAAGCCGTTACAGTATCACCCACCACCAAAGGACCAAGCAGCGTGGTAACGGGCAGCAGCAGCAGCGATCTCAGGACTCCTGGGTGGCAAAGGACCCTGGGCACAGGCTGGGGAATATCGCCGCCCCAAGGCAGAGCTGGAGGCAGCGAAAGCTGAGAGGCGGCGGTATGAGGAGGCAGCACGGCAGTGCGGCTGGAAGCCCGAGAGGCAGCCCCAAAAATGTATTGGGGAGGGCACACGGGGAGTGTGGCTAAGTCAGGTAGGAGACCTGAGCCAACTCCCCGTGCTTACCGTGGAGAGAGATGGACCGGGCAGGCACCGTGTTATGCCGTGAGGCGCACGGTGTCCCCGGTGCGCAGGCATAGCCCGGTGCGATACATAGCAACGCCTCGTATCGGCCGGGCTAGAGTGGGCATCGAGCCAGGTGCCATAAAGCCGGCTCAGCACATCTGGTCTCCAGTGCGTCTCCTCGGGCCGGGGTACATGGCACCAGCCTTACGCATGGTGTCCCCGGTTCGCCAGCACAGCCCAGTGCGGGCTATTCCACCTCGCCGCAATGGCCTGGCTACGGGGAGCATTCAACCAGGTAAGCTTGGGCAGGCTCGGTGCTCGAGAGCTCCAGTGCGCCTTCACGGTCCGGTCTATCCGGTGCCATCTCCACGCACCAGCCCTCCGGGGGCAGCCCCCCGCACCAGGCAGTCTCTCCATCTCCTCCCGTCTGTCCTGAGCTGCCGGAGTCTCCCGTCTGTCCTGAGCTGCCAGAGTCTCCCGTCTGTCCTGAGCTGCCAGAGTCTCCCGTCTGTCCTGAGCTGCCAGAGTCTCCCGTCTGTCCTGAGCTGCCAGAGTCTCCCGTCTGTCCTGAGCTGCCAGAGTCTCCCGTCTGTCCTGAGCTGCCAGAGTCTCCCGTCTGTCCTGAGCTGCCAGAGTCTCCCGTCTGTCCTGAGCTGCCAGAGTCTCCCGTCTGTCCTGAGCTGCCAGAGTCTCCCGTCTGTCCTGAGCTGCCAGAGTCTCCCGTCTGTCCTGAGCTGCCAGAGTCTCCCGTCTGTCCTGAGCTGCCGGAGTCTCCCGTCTGTCCTGAGCTGCCGGAGTCTCCCGTCTGTCCTGAGCTGCCGGAGTCTCCCGTCTGTCCTGAGCTGCCGGAGTCTCCCGTCTGTCCTGAGCTGCCGGAGTCTCCCGTCTGTCCTGAGCTGCCGGAGTCTCCCGTCTGTCCTGAGCTGCCAGAGTCTCCCGTCTGTCCTGAGCTGCCGGAGTCTCCCGTCTGTCCTGAGCTGCCGGAGTCTCCCGTCTGTCCTGAGCTGCCGGAGTCTCCCGTCTGTCCTGAGCTGCCGGAGTCTCCCGTCTGTCCTGAGCTGCCGGAGTCTCCCGTCTGTCCTGAGCTGCCGGAGTCTCCCGTCTGTCCTGAGCTGCCGGAGTCTCCCGTCTGTCCTGAGCTGCCGGAGTCTCCCGTATGTCCTGAGCTGCCGGAGTCTCCCGTCCGTCCGGTGCTGCCGGAATCTCTCGTCCATTCGGGACCCGTGGCTTGGGTCCCCAGTCCGAGGTCGACGGCGAGGGTCGCCGCGTTAACGAGGCCACGGAGGCGGGCAAAGAGGCAGAGAAGGACTATGGTGGAGTGGGGTCCACGTCCCGCGCCAGAGCCGCCACCGCGGACAGCCACCCACCCAGACCCTCCCCTATAGATTTAGGTTTTGCGGCCGGAGTCCGCACCTTTGGGTGGGGGGGCGGGGGTACTGTCACGTGACCTTCGTTCTTTTATTATGTCTTTGTTTTAGTATGGTCAGGGCGTGAGTTGGGTGGGTTGTCTATGTTCCTTTTTCTATGTTTTGGGATTTCTGTGTTTGGCCTGGTATGGTTCTCAATCAGAAGCAGCTGTTTATTGTTGTCCCTGATTGAGAACCATATTTAGGTCACCTGGTTTCACTTTTATGTTGTGGGTGATTATGTTTCCTGTGTCTGTGTTTGTACCACACGGGACTGTTTCGATTTTCGTTTGTTCATTTCACGTTGTTGTTTTGTATTTTTGTAGTGTTCAGTATTATTATTAAAATGGACACTTACCACGCTGCGTATTGGTCCGATCCTTGCTACTCCTCCTCAGAAGAGGAAAGCCGTTATACATTATATTATACACAATATTAGTGTAAGAGGTCATACAAGAAGTTTTGTAGTGATTCCTATATTATTGATGTAAAGAATATGTTGGTCCGTGGTGTGTAATGAGGAGCAAACAGACACTGCACTTGACACATTTATGAAATTGCTTATTCCAGTTGCTACTACGCATGCGTCTTTTAAGAAAATGACTGTAAAAACTGTTAAATCCCCGTAGTGTCACGCCCTGGTCTAAGTATTTTGTGCTTTTCTTCATGTATTGGGTCAGGCCAGGGTGTGGCATGGGGTTTTTGTATTATGGTGTGTTTTGTCTTGGGGTTTTGGTGTGTATGTATTGGGATTGTAGCTAGTGGGGTTATCTAGCAAAGTCTATGGCTGTCTGGAGTGGTTCTCAATCAGAGGCAGGTGTTTATCGTTGTCTCTGATTGGGAACCATATTTAGGCAGACATATTCTTTGAGTTTGTCGTGGGTGATTGTCCTTAGTGTCGTTGTTCCTATCTCTTTATTTATTTACACAAGTATAGGCTGTTTCGGTTTTCGTTACGTTCTTTGTTTTGTAGTGTTTTGTGTTTATTCGTGTTTCACGTTGTTCATTAAACATGGATCGCAATCTACACGCTGCATTTTGGTCCGACTATCCTTCACACCTAGAATACCGTAACAGAATCACCCACCACAAACGGACCAAGCAGCGTGTCAACAGGCAGGAGCAGCCCAAAGAGGAGATGCGCTATAAGGATTTCTGGACATGGGAGGAAATCCTAAACGGAGAAGGACCCTGGGCTCAGCCTGGAGAATATCGCCGCCCCAAAGAAGAACTGGAGGCGGCGAAAGCGGAGAGGCGCCGGTATGAGGAGGCAACACGGCGACTCGGAAGGAAGCCTGAGAGTCAGCCCCAAAAATTTATTGGGGGGGGGGCTCAGGGAGAGTGTGGCAGAGTCAGGAGTCAGACCTGAGCCAACTCTCCCTGTTTATCGTGAGGAGCCAAGGAGGAGACCAGAACCAGAGCCGGTGTTGGAGGTGAGCGAAGCAGAGACTGTGAAGGAGTTAATGGGGAAATTGGAGGAGAGAGAAATGAGGGAGTTGCTGTGTTGGTGCTTTTTGCATGGAATTCGCCCGACAGAACGTGTCGGGGATTTGATGGCACCTGGGTTAGCGCTCCATACTCGTCCTGAGGTGCGTGTTAGTCGGCTGGTGAAGTTGGTGCCAGCCTCACGCACCAGGCCTCCTGTCCACATCCCTAGCCTTGCACGTCCTGTGCCAGCACTGCTCTCAAGATCTCCAGTACGCCTTCACGGTCTAGCCCATCCTGTGCCACCTCCACACTCCAGCCCTCCGGTAGCAGCTCCCCGCACCAGGCTTCCTGTGCGTGTTCTCGGTTCAGTACCACCAGTACCAGCACCACGCATCAGGCCTACAGTGCGCCTCGCCTCTCCAGCGCTGCCGGAGCCTTTCTCCTCTACAGCGCTGCTGGAGTCTCCCGTCTGTTCAGCGCTGCCGGAGCCTTTCTCCTCTACTGCGCTGCTGGAGTCTCCCGCCTGTTCAGCGCAGCCAGAGCCTCTCTCCTCTCCTGCGCTGCCGGAGTCTCCCGCCTGTTCAGCGCAGCCAGAGCTGCCAGCCTGCATGGAGCAGCCAGAGCTGCCAGCCTGCATGGAGAAGCCAGAGCTGCCAGCCGGCATGGAGCAGCCAGAGCTGTCAGTCTGCATAGAGCAGCCAGAGCTGTCAGTCTGCATGGAGCAGCCAGAGCTGCCAGCCTGCATGGAGCAGCCAGAGCTGTCAGTCTGCATGGAGCAGCCAGAGCTGTCAGTCTGCAAGGAGCTGCCAGTCTGCAAGGAGCTGTCAGTCTGTAAGGAGCTGCCAGTCTGCAAGGAGCTGCCAGTCTGCACGGAGCTGTCAGTCTGCAAGGAGCTGTCAGTCTGCAAGGAGCTGCAAGTCTGTAAGGAGCTGCCAGAGCTGCCAGTCTGTAAGAAGCCGCCAGAGCTGTCAGCCTACATGGAGCAGCCAGAGCCGCCAGTCAGCGTGGAGCAGCCAGAGCTGTCAGTCTGCAAGGAGCTGCCAGTCTGCAAGGAGCTGTCAGTCTGTAAGGAGCTGCCAGTCTGCAAGGAGCTGCCAGTCTGCACGGAGCTGTCAGTCTGCAAGGAGCTGTCAGTCTGCAAGGAGCTGCCAGTCTGTAAGGAGCTGCCAGTCTGCAAGGAGCTGCCAGTCTGCACGGAGCCGCCAGAGCTGCCAGTCTGTAAGAAGCCGCCAGAGCTGTCAGCCTACATGGAGCGGCCAGAGCCGCCAGTCAGCGTGGAGCAGCCAGAGCCGCCAGTCAGCATGGAGCAGCGTGTTTCACGTTGTTCATTAAACATGGATCGCAATCTACACGCTGCATTTTGGTCCGACTATCCTTCACACCTAGAAAACCGTAACACGTAGATTGATGAGGAATTTAAAAAGTTATGGGAGGGGGGAATAGGAGATGGGGGGTTGGGGGACATCTTCCCTCTTTCTTTCTACGTGTCCTTGGTTTGTAAACAAATTGACAACAAACTTTCAGCATGATTTTAGGGAAGGACATTCAACAAGCACAGCAGTTACACAAATTACTTATGATTGGCTGAGAGAAATTTATGATAAAACATTGTGGGGGCTGTTTTGTTAGCCTTCACTGCAGATTTTGACAATATCAATCATAGTTTGCTGCTGGCAAAACTACACCCCCTGCTACATTGTGGATAAAGAATGACCTGCCTAACAGAACACAGATGGTGTTCTTTAATGGAAGCCTCTCCAACATAATCCAGGTAGAATCAGGAATTCCCCAAGGCAGCTGTCTAAAGCCCATAACTTTTTTCAATCTTTACTAATGAATTCAAATCAAAGTTTATTTGTCACATGCGCCGAATACAACAAATGCTTATTTACTGGCTCTAACCAATGGTGGGGGAAAAAAAGGTGTGTGTGTAGGGCCAATTTAGGTAGTATGTACATGAATGTATAGTTAAAGTGACTATGCATATAAGATAAACAGAGAGTAGCAGCAGCATAAAAGAGGGGTTGGGGGGGCACACAATGCAACTAGCCCGGGTAACCATTTGGTTACCTGTTCAGGAGTCTTATGGCCTGGGGGTAAAAACTGTTGAGAAGCCTTTTTGTCCTAGACTTGGCACTCCGGTACTGCTTGCCATTCGGTAGTAGAGAGAACAGTCTATGACTGTGTTGGCTGGGGTCTATGACAATTTTCAGGGCCTTCCTCTGACAACGCCTGGTGTAGAGGTCCTGGATGGCAGGCAGCTTTACCCCAGTGATGTACTGGGCCGTACGCACTACCCTCTGTAGTGCCTTGCAGTCGGAGGCCGAGCAATTGCCACACCAGAAAGTGATGCAACCGGTCAGGATGCTCTCGATGTTGCAGCTGTAGAACCTTTTGAGGATCTCAGGACCCATGCCAAATCTTTTTAGTTTCCTGAGGGGGAATAGGCTTTGTCGTGCCCTCTTCACGACTGTCTTGGTGTGTTTGGACCAATCTAGTTTGTTGTTGATGTGGACACCAAGGAATTTGAAGTTCACAACCTGCTCCACTACAGCCCCGTCGATGAGAATGGGGACGTGCTCGGTGCTCCTTTTCCTGTAGTCCACAATTATCTCCTTAGTCTTGGTTACGTTGAAGGATAGGTTGCTATTCTGGAACCACCTGGACAGTTCTCTGTCCTCCTTCCTATAGGCTGTCTCGTCGTTGTCTGTGATCAGGCCTACACAGTTGTGTCATCAGCAAACTTAATGATGGTGTTGGAGTCGTGCCTGGCCATGCAGTCGTGGGTGAGTAGGGAGTACAGGAGGGGACTGAGCACGCACCCCTGGGGAGCTCCAGTGTTGAGGATCAGCGTGGCAGATGTGTTGCTACCTACCCTCACCACCTGGGGACGGCCTGTCAGGAAGTCCAGGATCCAGTTGCAGAGGGAGGTGTTTAGTCCCAGGTTCCTTAGCTTGGTGATGAGCTTTGAGGGTACTATGGTGTTGAACGCTGAGCTGTAGTCAATGAATAGCATTCTCACGTAGGTGTTCCTTTTGTCCAGGTGGGAAAGGGCAGTGTGGAGTGCAATAGACATTGCATCATCTGTGGATCTGTTTGGGCGGTATGCAAATTGGAGTGGGGTCTAGGGTTTCTGGGATAATGGTGTTGATGTGAGACATTACCAGCTTTTCATAGCACTTCAAGGCTACGGACGTGAGTGCTACAGGTCTGTAGTCATTTAGGCAGGTTGCCTTTGTGTTCTTGGGCACAGGGACTATGGTGGTCTGCTTGAAGCATGTTGGTATTACAGACTCAATCAGGGACATGTTGAAAATGTCAGTGAAGACACCTGCCAGTTGGTCAGCACATGCCCGGAGCACACGTCCTGGTAATCCGTCTGGCCCCGCAGCCATGTGTATGTTGAGCTGTTTAAAGGTCTTACTCACGTCGGCTACGGAGAGAGTGATCACAAAGTCATCCGGAACAGATGATGCTCTCATGCATGCCTCAGTGTTGCTTGCCTCGAAGCAAGCATAGAAGTAATTTAGCTTGTCTGGTAGGCTCGTGTCACTGGGTAGCTCGCGGCTGTGCTTCCCTTTATAGTCTAATAGTTTGCAAGCTCTGCCACATCCAATGAGCGTCGGTGCCGGTGTCGCATGATTCAATCTTAGTTCTGTATTGATGCTTTGCCTGTTTGATGGTTCGTCGCAGGGCATAGCAGGATTTCTTGTAAGCTTCTGGGTTAGAGTCCCGCACCTTGAAAGCGGCAGCTCGACCCTTTTGCTCAGTGCGAATGTTGCCTGTAATCCATGGCTTCTGGTTGGGGTATGTACGTACAGTCACTGTGGGGACGATGTCCTCAATGCACTTATTGATAAAGCCAGTGACTGATGTGGTGTATTCCTCAATGTCATCGGAAGAATCCCAGAACATGTTCCAGTCTGTGATAGCAAAGCAGTCCTGTAGTTTAGCATCTGCTTCATCTGACCATTTTTTTATAGACCGAGTCACTGGTGCTTCCTGCTCTATTTTTTGCTTGTAAGCAGGAATCAGGAGGATAGAGTTGTGGTCGGATTTATGGAGATCGAGGGAGAGCTTTGTACGAGTCTCTGTGTGTGGAGTACAGGTGATCTAGAATTTTTCTCCCTCTGGTTGCACATTTAACATGTTGATAGAGATTTGGTAGAACTGATTTAAGTTTCCCTGCATTAAAGTCTCCATCCACTAGGAGCGCCGCCTCTGGGTGAGTGGTTTCCTGTTTGCTTATTTCCTTATACAGCTGACTGAGTGCGGTCTTAGTGCCAGCATCTGTCTGTGGTGGTAAATAAACAGCCACGAAAAGTATAGCTGAGAACTTTCTAGGCAAATAGTGTGGCCTGCAATTTTTCACAATATACTCTGCTTCAGGTGAGCAAAATCTAGAGACTTCCATAGATTTCGTGCACCCGCTGTTGTTTACAAATATGCACAGACCACCCCCCGTCTTACCGGAGTGTGCTGTTCTATCCTGCCGGTGCAGCGTGTATCCCGCTAGCTGAATATCCATGTCGTCGTTCAGCCACTATTCCGTGATGCATAGAATATTACAGTTTTTGATGTCCCGTTGGTAGGATATTCGTGATCTTACCTCGTCTAGTTTAGTGTCCAATGATTGCACGTTGGCGAGTAATATTGACGGTAACAGTAACTTTCCTAGTTGCCTTCTGCGGGTCCGGACGAGGCACCCGGCTCTTTGTCCTCAGCATTGCTTCCTTTTGCGAATAATTGGGATGTCTGCCCTGTGGGGTGTTTGGAGAATATCATGTGAGTCCTGCTTGTTGTTGTGGTTGTTGTTGTTGAAGAAATCTTTGTCTAATCCGAGGTGAGTGATCGCTGTCCTGATATCCAGAAGCTCTTTTCTTCCGTAAGATACGGTTACAGAAACATTATGTACAAAATCATTTACAAATAACGCAAATTGCCACTGGCTTTGAGGAAAGCCAGAGTGTCTATGTATGCGGATGACTCAACAGTATACATGCTACTACGCAGTAGTAGTCAGCTACTACTGCGACTAAAATTACTGCTACACTTAACAAAGAGTTGCAGTTAGTTTCAGAGTGGGTGGCAAGGAATAAGTTAGTCCTAAATATTTCTAAAACTAAAAGCATTGTATTTGGGACAAAATCATTCACTAAAGCCTAAATCTTACCTAAATCTTGTTATAAATAATGTGGCAATTGAGCAAGTTGAGGTGACTAAACTGCTTGGAGTAACCCTGGATTGTAAACTGTCATGGTGAAAACATATTGATACAACAATATCAATGGGGAGAAGTATGTCCATGATAAGGTGCTGCTCTGCCTTCTTAACAGCACTGTCAACTAGGCTGGTCCTACAGGCCCTAGTTTTGTTGCACCTGGACTACTGTTCAGTCATGTGGTCAGGTGCCACAAATAAGGAAAATTGCAATTGGTTCAGAACAGGGCAGCACGGCTGGCCCTTGGACGTACACAGAGAGCTGATATTAAATAGTTGCATGTCAATCTCTCCTGGCTCAAAGTGGAGGAGAGATTGACTTCATCACTGCTTGTATTTATGAGAGGTATTGACATGTTGAATGTACAAGCTGTCTTTTTGAACTACTGGGGCACAGCTCAGACACCCAGGCATACCCCACGTCACAAGAGGTCTCTTTATAGTCCCCAAGTCCAGAACAGACTGTGGAAGGCGTACAGTACTACATTAAGCTGACTACATGGAACTCTATTCCATATCAAGTAACTCATTCAAGCAGTAAAATTTGATTTAAAAAACTGATAAAAAAAACACCTGATGGAACAGCGGGGACTGTGAAGCAACACAAACATTGGCACAGACACACACACACACACATACACACACACGATAACATACTTACTATACACACACATACACATGGATTTGGTACTGTATATATGTGGTAGTGTCACGACTTCTGCCGAAGTCGTTTCCTCTCCTTGTTCGGGCGGTGCTCGGCGTTCGACGTCACCGGTCTTCTAGCCATCATTGATCCATTTTTCATTTTCCATTGGTCTTGTCTTGTCTTCCCACACACCTGTTTTCAATCCCATTCATTACCTGTTGTGTATTTAACCCTCTGTTTCCCCTCATGTCTTTGTCAGAGATTGTTTATTGTCAGTGTAGTGTTTTTGTTGTATAGGTGCGCGACGGGTCTTCGTACCCATATTTGTTTATGTTCTTTTCCTGTTTAGTGTTATGGAGCATGTTACTATGACATTATTAAAAGACTTCATTTTACACTCCGTTTGACTCTCCTGCGCCTGACTTCCCTGCCACCCATACACATATGCCTGACAGGTAGTGGTGAAGTAGGGGACTGAGAGCACACAGTCTGTGATGTTTTTAAAATCGTATAAACTGCCTTCATTTTGCTGGACCCAAGGAAGAGCTGCCTTGGAAGCAGCTAATGGGGATCCATAATAAATACAAATACAAATTTTGAAGCTGATCTACCCCCTAAAAAAACTTTTTGGAACAGATCTTGTGTTGCAATTCTGACATACAATAATACCTTTCAGAGTTTGGCAATTTCATCTCACCAACAAAAAAAACGTACACCTATGAGAAGTGCTACCCAAACATGCATAACACAGTATAAAAACAATGGAAGTCAGGGAGACCGGAAAGACGTATCCTGCACGTTTTCAAGTTAAAAGTCTCCATTCTCTATTACTCCTCAGTTGAGTTTACTTCACATTTAGGTAGCTCATGTAATAGATTTGTTTGCCAGCGTGAGTCTAGATAATACTAGCTGTATTATGCCTAAAACAGTAAAGTTTCAGTCTGCTAGGTGTATCTCTACAGCATGGGCATATCTCTGGGTGACGTGGACATCCCCATGCATACACCTTATCAAAATACGACTAATTCAATATTGCACCATCCCATTCTCTGGACTCTGTCTGCAATCATAACCAGTAGTATCTACCAGGAATAATGAAACATAGAACAAGAATAGATGCTTGGTGAATCTATGAATTATGTATGACCACTGGAGTTTTTGCCACTCAAAATCTTGCTAAAGCATATTCTGTAGAAGGGGTTAATATACATTTAAAATAATTGGACATGATTAATATGAATCGGGTCATGAACATACAGTTCACTCAAAGTATTCAGATCCGTTCATTTTTTCCACATTATTCTTATTCTAAAATGGACTAAATAGTTTTTTAAATCTCAACACAATACACTATAAAGACAAAGCAGAATCAGGTTTTTAGACCATTCTAACCAGTACTTTGTTGAAACACCTTTGGTGTTTCTCCCATTCTTCTCTGCAGATCCTCTCAAGCTCTGTCAGGTTGGATGGGGAGCATCGTTGCACAGCTATTTTCAGGTCTCTCCAGAGATGTTTGATCGGGTTCAAGTCCAGGTTCTGGCTGGGCCACTCAAGAACATTCAGAGTCTTGTCCCAAAGCCACTCCTGCATTGTCTTGGCTATGTGCTTAGGGTCGTTGTCCTGTTGGAAGGTGAACCTTCACCCCAGTCTGAGGTCCTGAGCGCTCTGGAGCTGGTTTTCATCAAGGATCTCTCTGTACTTTGCTCCGTTCATGTTTCCCTCAATCCTGACTAGTCTCCTAGTACCTGCCACTGAAAAACATCCCACAGCATGATGCTGCCACCACCATGCTTCACATAGGGATGGTATTGACCATTTTAGGATAAGGCTGTAACGTAACAAAATGTGGAAAAAGTGAAGGGGTCTGAATACTTCCCAAATGCACTCTATGTACTTTGAAATTAACAAGAGAGAGGTTAAACGTAGGCTAAGTCTGGCATAAGCTTATTCCCCACACTTTACAATAACTCTGTTGCAATGGTTTTAGGTAGTCTCCTCATAGGCTATTCCCTCCATCACAATGCTGCTGCCCAGTTGAAGAGCTTGTGATCTCCATGCAGCACCACGCTCCTTCAGAAAAGCACCGCTCATCCTCAGAACATGCCCTTCTGGAGGCATTCAGCCATAGAGTCATTATACCCTCATGTAGGCCTATTTGCCTACTAGCCAAATAAATTGCAGAGCATGCATGATGGGTGACACTCGTCATTCCAACATATTTGAACATTTAATTCATCCTTCATTCAGTTCAGTCAGTCAGTATGTCATCCATTCTGTCATTTGTCTGAGTTTCAATAGGAACTAAATCAAAGAGAATAGAACAGTCTTATCCATTTGTATATTGAAATGAATGTGTATTCAAAATGATCTAAATTCTCCAAAGTTCTTTACCCTATCACTTTAATAATTCAATGTTTAATTTAGGCCTATCAACAAAAACAAAACAAAATAGGCAATTCGACTTGTAGGCATTGCAATTTAGGCTATCATTTTGGGTACTGGTGTTTTGCAGAATAATGTTAGAATAATTTTGTGTTTTATAACTGTTTATATTATAAGGCTCCCTTTAAAAAGAGACCCTAGCTCACAGGCCTCTAAATACATTCAAAAAAATAGTTGAAGAAGCACGTGCAGTGGCTGATAGAGAAAACAGATCTGGCAATAAGAATAGACTATAGATAGTCTTGACCATTTGGGACTCCTTGGCTATTTCGCTCAGGACAGGTTATAGCCAAGACTTTATTTATTGATATGGATATAACCTCTGTGTGATGGGGTTGTGCAATGCAAATGGCTATAACAAGCCTACATGCAGAGTGGAATTCACAAATATAACACTCAAAATGCCTAATATAAGGCCTACAGTCCGTGCTCCCAAATACTGGAAAAGGTGTGATTCATTAGTTTACATGATCACCACAATATCCCCACAGGGCTATAAAAATAAATGATGCAATTATATGGCCATTAAATAACACACAACAGCATGGCATATTTATATAGTGGGATAGGCCTAGCATAAATCATATATACTTTCTATTTTGCATCTCAGGCGGTTATTCTAGACAAGGCTCTTCTGTGTCTTTATCACAAGTAATTTGTTGAAGGCCCAAGACTATACTACGCCATCTACTGATATAACGTTGTTATTGAATGCAGTTCTAAAACAAGCTCTAGACTTTTATTTTGGAAATGAAAGCGGAAGCTGCAAACCCTAAAGTCTGGGCTAAAGTTGCTTGATTGACTAGCTACATTCGGTTCATGTCCTTTGC
Source organism: Oncorhynchus tshawytscha (assembly GCF_018296145.1). Classification (NCBI taxonomy): domain Eukaryota; kingdom Metazoa; phylum Chordata; class Actinopteri; order Salmoniformes; family Salmonidae; genus Oncorhynchus; species Oncorhynchus tshawytscha. The sequence goes on from NC_056437.1 coordinate 15,913,919, forward strand.
AGATGCCACATTACTGACAAAAGTTTGTACCGATAAAAAAGATTTGTAACCAAGGGAAACGTAAAGTAAGAATTGAACGTGTAAATGTTAGTTCATAGTCGTAACACGTTTACAGATGTATTTTAACATTTACGTTTCATTTTTCACGCTTGGCTTTTCTTACGATCCTAATGATATGTACGTTCAACCGTTTGGCAGGTATCTGGCTCCATATTCTGACCTCACAACAGCAGTCAAGCATCCAAGCTAACTGGCTAATGTTGGCTAGCTTACTAGCTACTTCCAGACACAAATGAGAGAACACCTCACTCTGAGCATTTTACTCGCCCTAGCAGAGCTTGTTAGGCTGTTTTCATGTTACCCAGAGTGTTGGTGACTGTTACTGTGCTGCTGGACCCAGTGTTCTACACAGTCAGTGTGGACAATTACTTTGCAGTGATTGTGCATGATGCAAATACTGTAGAAAAACAGCCCTTGTGTTTGTTCCAAGAATCATTACAGTGACTGAAGGGCTCCCCCTGCAGGTGAACACTAAGCACAACCCCTGAGCTGGTCAAAGTCCAGTTCAAATGTCCAGTTTAAAACTTTGGGAGCATTCAAACAGTGTGTGGGGTATTCTCCTTCTTTTTCTCTGAGAACACGTAGCCTGGTCCCAGATCTGTACGTGCATTTAGCCAACTCCTACGACTATAGGAGTTGTCATACAACAATAATCAGAGGGGTTGGCTAAAGTACAGATCTGGGCACAGGCGAAGTCTAACTCCAACCCTATGGCGGAGTGTGAATGGATATCAGCTGAGGCAGACAGGCGTTGGGCTCCGGGAAAATCTGGGTCATCTTCACATAACTGGTTTGGGCTGATTCAACATTTAGCAGTGGAACAATGTGCCTCTGTGTTCAGACTGACTAGGTGATTATCTCTCTCCTGGATCCTCTCCTCCACTAGCAGAGATCCAGTCATAAAGAGATAGCAAGAGGGAGAGAGTTTGGCCAACTTTCTAGTACAATGCCATGTATCTCTGTCTCTAAGCATTCAAACAATCCATTCATACGTTCAAGCAGCTCAGTTAGGTAGCTCGGTTTAGAATTGTCATTATTCAGCGGATTGTCATTGGTCAGTATTGTCCAGGAGGTGCCAACATGGCTGCCGTGGATTTTAGGAGCACCATGTCCTCTAAGAACACCATCGTGCATTGGACTGTTGAAAGTGCAATGACCAAACTCACCTCATTGTCAGATTCTACCAGGACCTGGTCGTATTCACTGAGAGCCACCAGGAACATGATGGAGGTGACATTCTCAAAGCAGTGGATCCATTTCCGCCTCTCGGACCTCTGGCCACCCACATCCACCATTCTGAGAACAGCAGCACAGCACCATGAGGTTTAGGGGCAACTCTCAACAGGCAGGTATAGAGAACACAGAGTTCTAATGGGTTATGATGAGTTATTACATTAACATCAATATGTACTGTACTGAAAAGCATGGAGATGGAGAAACATCCATTTGTATTTGAATAATTCAAAATGGAGTCTTTTAATACCAATTACTTTTCTAGGATCATCTTGATCAATTGTGTTCAGCAGACAGGGATGGAATAGTAGGCTATGTGGATGTTTACCTGAAGACCACACTCTGGAGGTCAAAGGGGTACTCTATGATGCCTGTGGTAGGGACCCTGACCCTGAGCACGTCTTGCTGGGTCGGGACATAAGATGACTCAGCTATACGGTCCAGTGCATTCAAGTAGCTGAAAGGGCATGAGAGAAATGGGGTTATTTATTATTATTATTATCATCATCATGTTAACAGTTCTGTTACTTATTAGGTCACTTTTCAGAAAAACACAGAAGTCTTAAAATACAGATCTTTCAGCTGACCATCACAATAGCAATCAATCTGGCCATTGGATCGCGTTATTGTTTACCTGAATCTGCACAGCCTTTTATGCCTGAGATGTAACTGGCATTGGACACAGTGGAAACTATTTGGGAAGAGTGTGGGGAGTAGTCACTGGTCTGTGTCCACTCACTATTTGGCAATCTAAACTAGAGGTTTGGTATTGGTTTACTCACTATTTGGCAGAGTCTGAGAGCTGGTATTCCCTCTTCCGATCGTAGCATTCCTGGATCCCTGGGTCATTCCATAGACTCTTAATGGCGTCAACATACGGATTTGTAAACATTGTGACCTTCTCTACATCCACTTCAATGACAATATTTGCATGGCCCTGAAATAGGAGAGAGAAAGAGAAGGGGAAAGAGATCATTACATAAGAGACCTAGAGAGGTATTTGTCTGAGTGATCATGTTTATTGTAAATGGAAGCCAAAGAATTGTGTTAGCTTGGCCTCAGACCTATCTAGAATTTAAATGTGTGTTAGTGCGTGGCAGTTAGCACATAGCTGTGAGGTAGTGAATTTGTATGATTACTAGGCCCCATATGGTGGCTTTAAGGTAAGGGATAGAGAGCTACGTGATTAAGCAACGTAATTTTGTCTCTCTTGTGGCATATTGGTCCCAGGAGTTGCCCTACTTTACGTGTGTGCCAACAGTCAACCACATGTGTACCTTTTACAAGGCCTTCACTCTGTCATCCTGCTCAAGTAACTAATGACATCATCAACTAGGCAGAAAGTAAATACAGATATCATAACGACATCACCTGATCCTTCACTACAATCCTCACAGAGACTCAGAGACTGTAGAAACAAATAAAAGGTCTGTACAAACATGGGCCTAGCCAGGTCCGGAGGTTTTTCTGACAATGAAAAGCTTCTAGCCTAGAGGCTATAACTAAAGCCTAAAGTGTTTCCAGAGTGGTGTCAAGGTGTGGAAAAACTCAAAATGTTGGCAAAAAAAACAGGCAAAGTTGGTATAAATGGAACAACAGAAGGGTCACCTGGTTGTCTTCACACTTGTAAGGGATTTGGAGGGTCTCCATAGCATGGATCATGGACTGCATGGCAGTGAAGATGTTCTGGTACACCAGCTTGGTGAAGCCTCGCTTGTCCTCCTCGGAGTAGCCCGTCCCATGGATGATCCTCATCTGCTTGATGAAGGTGCTCTTCCCACTCTCACCAGTCCCTGGGAAGAAAAAGCTCAGAGATTAACTCCGTTTGACTTTTAAATTACCCACACAGTAGCCTGCCACTGCTGATGAAAGCCAATGCACATTTTAGGCTTATTATAGAGTGTCATTTTTATATTGTCAATTTGATGGACACGCGACATGTAGATTAAACTATTGCTGAGTAACCCAAACATTTTGATTGAATACAATTTTTCAACTTTGTTTTGGCCATGGAATGTTGATACAACAGTTTCAGGGTGTGGTCTATTGTGTGTTGTATCTGTCACAGGAACATATTTCTGATCTCCGAACCTAAATGGACAGTGATCCATGACAATAATTTATTGATTTCTAAGAAATGTGGCCCCTATGCAATTAATCAACCTAACGTTTATAGTAGCAATGGTCACCCTTCCTTAGTCACCTAACAAATTACATGAGCCTGGTTGCTGTCGACATTCTTTCCTTGAGTTATAACTTATTTTGCTCCCAGCAGGGTGACAGTTGTGAGCTGGATGTGTGAACTTAATAAATTATTCTACATATTTAAGTTATATAAACATCACAGAGTACCAAAGACATTACACTACATTAAACATAACGGATAAGCCTGGTGGGAGGAGCTACATGAGGACAGGCTCATTGTAATGGCTGGAATGGAATAGATGGAAATGAGTCAAACATGTGGTTTCCATATGTCTGATGTGTTTGATAACTTTCCAAATATTCCATTCCAGCCATTACAATGAGCCCCTCCTCCTACAGCTCCTCCCACAAGCCTCTGAAACATTGTTTTCTTGGCAATATCTCAAATAAATTCAAATTGCCAGGCAATGTTTTTTTTTTATAGGCATGTGCATTGAAATAACAGATACAATGTGCACTGATAGAGTCAGTGATATTATGAACATGTTTCAAATAATGATACAATGTCATATTAGTGCTTTGAGTGGTAATTAGAACTGTGATCGTTGGTTTACCGAGAAGCAACAGCTTAAACTCGCGGCGCGAGTCTTTCTTGTCCCGGCGAAGCTGTCTTTCGATCTCGTCGTTGATCCGTCGAGCCTCCTTTCCCTCTTCGCTGAGGCAACAGGCCCCTACGGAGCCCAGAGTCATGACTCTCTTGATAACACTTACTTTTGGGGTCGAGGAGGTAGGCCTATATTCCAAAGTGAAATTAAATTTAAATTAAAAAATGTTAAGGCGATAAACATTGTCACTTTGTTAAATAAATTGTTATATTTAACTAAAATAAATGTCCTCCCTCAACACTGACTGAATTCTCTATCTACAGTGCCATGCATAGCCTACGCTCTAGAGTCCACAGTAAAAGCCAAGCGTAATAATGCGAATACAATTCCCAGAAACTGATTGAACCTTTGGCAGAAACAGACCACTTGTTATTTTATATTTATATAAACTACGGTCCCATTACGAAATGCAATAGGAGCCAATCCGTTGGGAGAATGAATAATGAAATAGCAACATGTAAACAGAAAAGCAAATCTTTACCTCCAATAGTTGAACTCCGGGTGTGGTGAGTGAATATGGCGGACTTTTACTCCATATCACCATAAATGTATAAAAAACGAAATTCCATTATTCCACAGGAGTAACAAAAAATAATCCCATACCACAATATGTTCCTTTTGAATTTGTCTTCATTGAAGATGCATTGCTTAACGTTATATTTTTTCTATTGTCCCCTTTGCTTGTCCCATCTGTAATTTCATTAGGTACAGAATACAGTGTACTCTGACTGGACCCTATGTGAACCTAGCAGCAAAAAGGCAAGGAGCCATAAAAATAAAAGTGCTCTACACAGTAAAACATTTTCTTCATATTCATCCACCATTTTGTCATTCTTCTTCAACATCACTCATCCTTGCCTTTATTTACGTTTTTCTCTTCGTCATTATTCTACATCTTAATCATTTTCACCAACATAAAAAGTGTGGGCCAATGAACGGGGTGTGTCGGACAGTGTCTCTCGAAGTAGAGGACTCTTATTTTCACACAATTCTAGCCATTATTGCTGCCAGCTGCTGTCGTGTTGTGCTGGCGTAACTCAAGCCCCGAACCATGTGACGTTAGGAGAGGGTGTGTTTAGATGGGAAAGGATCATGAAGGCATGTCGCTCAATATGTTACATTGTAATGAAACAACTGTCCGGAGGCACATAAAAAGGTTGGGCAGTTCATACTTACATAAACACTTAACATATCTTGGATTGAAGAATACAGAGGCTAATTTCACAATTTTTAAATGTGTTATTACATGTTATTGACTACAGTATACCAAAAATTAGGAACACCACGGAGGGCCGAGTGTCTGCAGATTTTCGCTCCGCCCCTGAACTTCATTGATAAATTAAGGTCACTAATTAGTAAGGAACTCCACTAACCTGATTGTCTCGGTCTTAATTTAAAGGAACAGTGGTGGAGAAAGTACACAATAGTCATACTTGAGTAAAAGTAAATATACCTTAATAGAAAGTTACTCAAAATGTAAAGTAACACAGTAAAACACTACTTGAGTCAAAATAAGTAGTTGGTTTTAAATATACTTAAGTATCAAAAGTAAAAGGAAATGCAATACATAATTTCAAATTCCTTAAATGAAACCAGACAGCATGATTTAAAATACTTTACAGTTAGCTAGGGGCACACTCCAACACTCAGACATAATTTACAAACAAAGCATTTTTCTTTAGTGAGTCCTCAGATCAGAGGCACTAAGGATCACGTGTCCTCTTGATAAATGACATAATCTGACATTTTCCTGTCCTGCTAAGCATTCGAAATGTAGCAAGCACTTTTGGGTGTCAGGAAAATGTTTGGGTGTAAAAAGTACTTATTTTCTTTGGGAATGTAGTAGAGTAAATGTTGTCAAAAATATAAACGCGGCATGTAAAGTGTTGGTCCCATGTTTCATGAGCTGAAATAAAAGGTCTCTGAATTTTTCCACAAGCATAAAAAGCTTATTTCTCTCCAATTTTGTTTACATCCCTGTTAGTAAGAATTTCTCCTTTACCAAGATATTCCATTCACCTGATAGGTGTGGCAGATCAAGAAACTGATTAAATAGCATGATCATTACACAGGTGCACCTTGTGCCAGGGACAATAAAAGGACACTAAAATCTGCAGTTTTGTCACACAACACGAAGTCACAGCTGTCTCAAGTTGAGGGAGCGTGCAATTGGCAGGCTGACTGCAGGAATGTCCACCAGAGCTGTTTTTATTTATTTAACAAGGCAAGTCAGTTAAGAACAAATTCTTATTTACAATGACGGCCTACTCCGGCCAAACCCTAATGACGCTGGGACAATCGCCCTATGGGACTCCCAATCACAGCCGGTAATCAAACCAGGGTCCGTAGTGACAGCTATAGCACAGAGATGCAGTGCCTTAGAACGCTGCGCCACTCTGGAGCCCCTTTGCCAGAGAATGTAATGTTAATTTCTCTACCAGAAGCCACCTCCAACATTGTTTGAGAATTTGGCAGTAACTCCAACCAGCCACACAATGTGTAACCATGGCAGCCAAGAACCTACACATCTGGCTTCTACAGCTGCGGATGGTCCAAACTCATTCTGATTGGCTGGGCCTGGCTGCCAAGTGTGTGGACCTATGCACTCCCAGGCCCACCCATGGCTGCGCCCCTACCATCATGTGAAATCCATAGACTAGGGCCTAATGAATGTATTTCAATTGACTGATTTCCTTATATGAACTCAGTAAAATCTTTGAAATGGTTGCATTTATTTTTGTTCAGTAAAGCAGATACCCAAAAAAACTACTTAAGCATTTTTACACCACTGGAAAGGAAAAACCAGCAGACACTAGACCCTCCATGGAATACATTTGAGTCCTGACCTACACTGATTGAAGTGGATTTAACAGGTGACATCAATTAGGGATCATAGCATTCACCTGGATTCATCTGACCAGTCGGTCATGCAAAGAGCAGGAGTGCTTCATGTTTTGTATACTCAGTGCATGTTAATACAGAACACAGATGTCACAATACAATATATTACTTAATACTCATGCTGTATTACGTGTAGAAAATGCCTACCATAACAGCTACACCTAACTTCTCCTTGATACTGAAAGCACAGTTTACTGAAAATATCAAGTTGATTTTATTACAACCATTTTATTTATCGCATCTAGGAAACATGGAAAAATAACAAAACCTCCCCCCACATGTTTAGTAAAAGGTGGCACAGACTTTATTACTCAGACTTGCAGCACACTATACCCCACAGACAGGTAGATTAACAGGGGTGACATGCCACTCATATGGAAAGAAAGGCTGCATTCCCATCCCAAACTGACTGGTGTCTACAAAGATCCCATCTAAAATGTTAAAAACGCTTACAAACCGACTTAAAAAAAACAGGCTTTAGCCAGTCTAAATGGATCCAAATGTCAATGATTATGTATTAAAGGAATTATATCAAGTCCCTCCCCATTAACCAGCTGAAATCATGTAGAAAACTTAAAATTAACAATATTTTATTTTAGCCCTATCAGTCTCCCAACAAAATGAAACAATTCTAGCACTCTTATTCATCCTATGACACAATTACTGTACATTTTTATACAGCCCCTTATCTTTCAGCGGGGGGAAATTAAGCAAAAATAAACTAAATGTATTTTTTTTTTAAATCATAAAATGTTTCTTACAAAACAAGATTACATTCTGCATGCTGTGCTGACTGGGAGGAGCAGGGGAGGCCAAGAGTGAACACAGACAGGTTAGTTTACTCCAAGGACATAACAGCAAAATAATCAATAAAGAAAAACCCCAAAAAACAAGGCAAAAAAAAAAAAAAAAAAAGTGATACACTCATCCGGCAGCTTTGAGAGAATTTCCAAACTTCTTATTAAAAGGTGTTAGATGACAGGGTGGGGGGCACACAACTACCCAAAGCTGAGGAATGTTGGCTCTGAATAGAGGGAGCGAACGGGCATGGCAGATTGGCTCCTCTTCCCTCTTTAGAAGAACCGACCAGAGTACTGCTTCACACTGCAACAAAACACAGTGGACAAGTGAATAAAGGGACCCCAGAAGTCATTTCTAGAACTACTTTAAGTTCAATTTCATTAGTTAGTCATGAACGACTCATTTCCTTCCTTGATTACCACGGATAGGGGACAGGGATGAATAGGTTTCCACCATACTGCTTTCAGCGGAGACGAGGAAAGGGTGCTAGCACGTGCCTGTTCTGCAGTAGATACTGGGCGTTCTGGATCTGGTCCTGTGTTCCATTGATGGTGATGATGCGGTCCTCGGAGCCCTCTAGTGGCTCGTCGATCTTGATGGACGCTCCCGACTCATGACGGATCTGCTTGATTCGCTGTCCGCCCTTCCCAATGATGGAGCCGGCCAGCTACGACAAGTGGGAAGCCAGGGTTACTTCTCCCCAACAATGTGATCGGCACAATGACAACCAGGTAAAGGGGGCACAGGTTTTTTTTTGGAGGGGGGGAGATATCAATCACATATGAATAAAGGCTGATGTGGGAACTTTTTGATCAATTGGGAATAATCTCATCTTGGTCCTTCTCATGAATATATTACAGGGATGTCTGTGTCGATCTGTGGTAAGGGCTGTTATTACGCTTGGGACTGTGCGGATTAAACCTTTACTCACATCCTTGGGGATGGTAACTTGTGTCGTGATGACGGGACCCCCGATGTCACTGTATGACCCTCGGCCACCTGGAGAGAGACTCAGAATTTATCCTCGTGTGGAAAGTCTCAAAACGATACGAAAACAAATACAGAAGCAACAAAATGAGACATTGATACAAATGTGATTCATTTGCACTCACCAGACTGAAAGGGCTCCCAGGAGGAAGTGTTGTCTTTGAAAATATGAAGGGAGGAAAAGGAAGGATAACAATACATCACACCGTGGCTGACAGACCACATAGACAGACCAACAAAGGACAGAGGGGAGAGCTGGTGGTGCTTACTAGACAGAAAGAACTATACTCTGACCAAAGACACATTCAAACAAGAGTGTAGACAACCATAACCAGAAGAAACTTAAAGACTCACCACCGTATCCACCACTCTGTATTCAGCAGAACATAGGGAGAGAAAGACAAATTGAGAGACTTATTACAAGACTGAAACATTCATTAAGTAAAATACTGGTTTAAATGTGTTTGATATTGAGCTCCATCATTTGTGCATATGAATTATTTTCCACTATGCATGTTATTGGTACGACCCGACCAACCCCGTCAGTGAATTGGAATGGTTTCACCCGAAGTTCATTTGTTAGTTTGGCGGCTCCAGATTACGTATTCAGCTGCTCCTTGGTAACCAAGGAGACAACTGTTGCCAGGCTACAAGAGGCCTAACCAGTGTGTTCGCTTGGTGAAGAGCAGCGCCAGTGTCCAAACCACCATGATTTCACTAGGGCAGGATAATAATCCCAATCCATTTACACACGTACAGTGCATTTGGAAATTATTCAGACCCCTTTTTCAACATTTTGTTATGTTACAGCCTTACCATAAAATGTATTAAATTACTTTTCTTCCTCAATCTACACACTACCCCACAACGACAAAGCAAAAACAGGTTTAGAAATTGTTGCAAATGTATAAAAAAAATATTTAAAAAACAGAAATACCTTATTTACATAAGTATTCAGAGCCTTTGCTATGAGACTCAATTGAGCTCAGGTGCATCCTGTCTCCTTGATTATCCTTGAGATGTTTCTACAACTTGGATTCCACCTGTAGTAAATTCAATTGATTGAACATGATTTGGAAAAACACACCTGTCTATATAAGGTGCATATGCATGTCAGAGCAAAAACCAAGCAATGAGGTTGAAGGATTGTGCCGAGGCACAGACTCTTCCTAGAGCTGGTCTCCGGCCAAACTGAGCATTCGGGGGAGAAGAGCCTTGGTCAGGGAGGTGAACAAGAACCCGATGGTCACAGAGCTCTAGAGTTCCTCTGTGGAGATGGGATAACATTCCAATGAGGACAACCATCTCTGCAGCACTCCACCAATCAGGCCTTTATGGTAGTGGCCAGACGGAAGCCACTCCTCAGTAAAAGGCACATGACAGCCTGCATAGTTTGCCAAAAGGCACCTAAAATACTCTCAGACCATGAGAAACAAAATTCTCTGGTTTGATGATAACAAGATTGAACTCTTTAGCCTGAATGCCAAGCGTCACTTCTGGAGGAAATCAGGCACCGCTCATTACTTGGCCAAAACCATCCCTACGGTGAAGCATGGATGGCAGCATCATGCTCAGCGGCAGGGAATGGGAGACTTGCCAGGATTGAGGAAAAGATGAACGAAGAAAAGCACAGAGATCCTTGATTAAAACCTGCTCCTCTGCGCTCAGGACCTCAGACTGGGGCGAAGGTTCACCTTCCAACAGGACAACGACCCTAGGCACACAGCCAAGACAATACAGGAGTGGCTTTGGGACAAGTCTCTGAATGTCCTTGAGTGGCCCGGGCAGAGCCCGGACTTGAACCCGATAGAACATCTCTGGAGAGCCCTGAAAATATCTGTGCAACAACGCTCACCATCCAACCTGACAGAGCTTGAGAGGATCTGTAGATAAGAATGGGAGAAACTCCCCAAATACAGATGTCACAAGCTTGTAGCATCATACCCAAGAAGACTTGTGGCTGTAATCCCAGCTTCAACAAAGTACCGAGTAAAGCGTTTGAATACTTATGTAAATGTGTTTTTTTCCCCATAAATGCGCAAACATTTATAAAAACATTTGATTGCATTGTCATTATGAGGTAGTGTGTGTAGATTGATGGGGGGTGAAGACTAATTAATCAATTTTAGAATAAGGCTGTAACATAAAATGTGGAAGAAGTCAAAAGCTGAAAAGGTTCTGAATGCACTGTAACTAAAACCATTAAAATTTGTGTTCGACTTGCCTACTATTAAAACACCAGGCAACAGACTGAAGCTCTGTCACTCATCCATGCTAAACCCTCATCTAAAACACTTAAAATTCCCAGGTCACTCACCATGCTGTCGTAGCGGTCTCCTGGTCTCCCTCTCCTGTCGCTGCTTAGATAAGAGGGGAAGGAGGGTGTCGGGGTTAACATGACAAGAGAGGGATCAGTTCACCACCTCTGATGGACTGATGTCAGCCCATTGGTTTGGGGGCTGCTAAGTCTGTACTATACAAGAGTGATACCAGTCCTCCTGAAAGTGTGAAGAGCTAAGTTGTTTTTAAAATCTGTGTTGATAAGAAGACACTGACATTGTGTTCTTATAGTCATCTACTCATGGGATGAGCGGTCATGTTTACAAAATAACTACCGTTATATTGACGGTCATTAAATCAACAGAAAAGGATTAAACAACATTTGACAGAGATAGTAATCTCCACATCTGAGTGAGCCATTCTCCAATTGACTAACTCGATTTGGAGAGGTGAAGGAGCTCCACCCTAACCAATCTGCAGGTGCTGCCTTTGTTTTACACAAATGACTTACTTTGGTCTGTCGTCCATGTTGCCGTGATAGCTCTGATGAGAGAACCGGTCGCCTCTGCAACCACACGACAGGGTCAACATGACTCAGTGGAAATGTGTCAGAAAAGATTCCTTTAAAGGATTAGTCCAACAAAATAGGTTCATGTTCATTCTAGTTCTATGTACTCAGGCACAGTGAAGGCACATGGTTATAAACGTCACTGAGTGACTGATGAGGTGATAAGAGGTAGCCATAAACAACAATTGAAAGGAAGTCAAGTTCCTTACCCTCCTCTTGGGGGTGGTGGTAGGGGGAGGGGCAGGTTTCGAGCCCGGCTCCCTCCACGCCCTCTGGTAGGCAGGGGAGGGGGCGGTCCTCGGCGAGGGCTCAAGTCATCATAGTCCCGTCTGGAGGGGGGCATGGGTCGGCCGCCGCGGCCGGGGGGCATGCGCTCAAAGCCACCCCGGCCCCGTACGGGGAACCCCCCCATAGGCCGCCGGCCCCGCTCCTCGAACATCATGGTGAAGCCGCCGTAGTCGTATGTCTCGTCGTAGAAGTTGGGGTCGTAAGGCTGGGCGCGCCCTTTGATAGGAGCCTGAAGATAGATAATACTATGAGACCATTGTTGAGATGCTACATATAACTGCCAAAATAAAAGGAAATGAGGGCTACAAAGTATATTGAAAGCAGGTGCTTCCACACAGGTGTAGTTCCTGAGTTAATTAAGAAATGAACATACCATCGTACTTAGGGTCATGTATAAAAATGTCCAGTTGCCCATTATTTTGGATACCATGGCTAGAATAGATCTCAGTGAGTTTGAAAGAAGGGTCTCAAAGGAGCATATGGGTTTAAAGGGTGTGTGTGTTGTCAGTCACCAGATTTCAAATCAACACTTATGGGAGTTTCTTTAGCGGCACCTGAGAGAGTTTTCCACCACCAAATGATGTAATTTCTCGTGGTGTTTCCTTTATTTTGCCAGTTACCTATATAAATTAGTTTTGCTCTGGAACGACTACAATGTCAACAACTGTTGTAAATGGAATATATAAAAACAAACAAAAAGCATCTGCTGTTATTAAACAAGTACAATTCTAGTTTGACTGACTCATTGAGTTTCCATGTTTAGACATTGGTAATGGTGGTGAAGTGTGTTGCGGTCACTGGCTCAGAACTGAACTCACAAGAGCTGACACAATTACCGTATAATCATTTTACCGACAATTATAGAAGACTTACAGTAGGGGGTTTAAAAATCAAATAAATTGTGGAACGAACAGTTGACTAAACACTGGGCGGCCAGGCATTTGTGCAGTCGTGTCAGTTTCCACGATAACAAGGACCCTTTACAACACAATGAAACTTTGATGCTCCTTGCTGAAACAAGCAAGGTGTTGTAGCAAATTAGTCTTTGGTTGCTTGATGAGTTGGCAATTTGAATCAGCTGTGTAGTGCTAGGGCAAACACCAAACATGCACACGGGGAGGGGGGGGGGGGGTCACCAGGTCAGCGTTTGGAAACCCTGGCCCAGGCAACAGCCCTCTGTCTGCAGAAGCACAGCACATGCAGTCAGGAAAAGAAGAGAAAATGTGCGTGCTAAAATGTATCCGCACGCTATTAAAACTACTATAACGGAGACTGCGTCATTTAGCTGACCAATAAGTCATCCAAAATTCCATGACCGTCACAGACCTAACTCTCACCCACCTCAGACACCAACTCCAGGATAACTTTGATGCAATCGACAACACGGTCTGGCTTTCCTCCAACCAGAACCACTCGGTCAGTGGAGTGAGGACAGCACTCCTGGAATAGCTTGATGGTAGTCTGGGTGTTCTGGTGGAGACATGAAGCCCAGCATGAAATAGACCCATAACACAACAGGAAGACGCAGCACAACGCCATATGTTCAAAATGGGTTTGACCAGTCTTCAGCTGTGAGCATTAAATGAGACCGTCAATACATTCCCCATAACCATTTGTGGACAAGTGGGCAACAAAGAAAACCTGTTAGGGCAGATCAAGCACATGCAATCTATGCACTTCAGCTAATTCTTGTAAATGAGTATGGACTGAGTCAAGTCAGCATTTGAAATCAGTGGGATCCCATCTTACCTCTCTTAACTCCTTTATCTTGGTACCCTTCACCCCAATGATGCCTCCGGCCAGACTCTGATGGATCAGCAAACGCAGCTCGCAGTCAAAATCAATCCCGTTATAATGCTGGTACTAGGAAAAAACAGGTACAGATCAGTCAGGTGAAAGAAAGCCTTTTTAGCTCTTGACTTTGAGGATTAGGAAAAAGATAAACCTATACGTGTATATCTCTGGTGGCCGCGGGGCACTCACCTCTTCCAGAGTAGGGATAATCTTCAGCAGAATCTCTCCGATAGTCTCAATATCTGCACTCACACTCAGGATCCTGGTAAGGAATAGCATGTGGCCAAAGGCAACAAGGCAAAACAGAGGGAGGACAAAAAGCAAAAAATAAAGAAAAACTTACTTCCAGACTAACACTCCTATGAAGCACAGAGCTAAAAAAAAAAAAAAATTCTAAAATATAACATTTAAAAACAAAAAGAAAACGAAGACTTTCCCAACACTGGACTGAAATGTGAGCAACTTGATGTGCGCTCATTTATCTCACATCCAACAAGAGAGCGAGGCTTTAGGATTACAACATGAAGCACAAGGCTGACCACTGTCTGGAGGGAGGGGGCTCTGTCTGGGAGGGGGGGGCTCTGTCTGGAGGGGGGGGGGGCTCTGTATGGAGGGAGGGGGGCTCTGTATGGAGGGAGGGGGGCTCTGTATGGAGGGAGGGGGGTCCTTTTAACCATCACCACCAGCACTTGAGGGGGAAGAAAGAAAAAAGTTAATTTAAAAAACCTGCCATCACAATCGTGCCACCGGCACACATTCTCAGTGACAGGGAGTCGGAAGGTAGAAGAGAAACAAAATAAAACAGGGGGGATGTGAGTGGTAACCACTAGGTGGACAGGATAGAGGGTGGAATGAAAGGTTTGGCAGGCAGTCTGGACTGATGGGGGGACTGAGAGAAAAACAAGAGGGGAGAAACCTAACAGAGGATAGAGAAACCCAACAGAGAGATGTAGCACAAGGGGAAAAAAAAAGAGAACAGTGATGAGTTACAGAGTGGGCGGAGCTTGAGCACTCAGATCATGAACAGTGATGTTGAGAACAGTGGGGTGGGGGAGGGGCAGGGCAGGGAGTAGCAAGGTGGGCCACAAGGACAGAGTGGGAAAGATCATTGGCTTTCCACAAATCACAATTAAAAATACCACAGAAAGGTAACAGCAGCCAACAGTTGGGCTCCTCCCATTTAATATGATCTACTGAAAGTGGGTTCATTGATTCATTTCTAGTGACAAAAAGGTCCAAATTAAATGGAAATACTTGAATGTGGGGGAAGAAGGGTAGAGGGGGGGAGAAGACAGAACAATTCAAATGGAACAATACACGTCTCTTGATAAAGGGAGAGGGGGTTCTATATGTAGAAAATGTTCAAATGAAACAGAAGGCAGGCTATCAAAGACATGTGTTTTTATCTGTTCTAATCAGGCAGTGAGGCAATAACTGGTGGGACATACCGCTCTGGGCCACTGCTGTCAGGGACAGATACACTGGCATTGTACTGCATTGGCCGTGGAGGTTGGCATTGGGCAAGGGCATTCAATCACAAGATGTCAAGTAAGGTGCCCGTTTAGGGAGGGGCACGTTTGTGGGCGGGCGGCGGGGCGGGGCAGGGCCAACCGGGGTGTCAGGTGGGCGGGCGTTCAGGGGCGAAGGTTGGGCCAACGTCAAGGTGGGCAACGCAGGAGGGGCATGTCGATCCAGTACATGGGCAACGGAGGAAGGTGGCCAAAAATAACAAAGTAAAGGAGAGGGAAGAGGGGGAGAAGGAATACATTTTAATTGAATACACGCTATACTCCTTCACTATATAGCTTCCCAAAAAAACAAAACAAAAAAAAAGATGGTGAGTGCACAAGAACAAGGGCAGCTGGACTAAGCCAGCTCTAGCAAAGACACTTAGCTAAATGGACTGCATAGATACTACAGAGGCTGTAATATACTATAGGTCCGCTCAGGCTTTGAGACACCTGTTTAAAGGGGTTTTTATGGCATCGCCACAGTCCGGTATTGCTTCAGGGATGTAAGGGGCATTAGAAATCACGTTCAGAGACTAGTAGAGGATAGTTCCCTTTTATTGGAAACACAAGAAAAATGCCCACACCCACACTCTCCCCCAAATCTGATCCAATCAAGCCAAACCATGTCTGTTCACATGAGCCAACCTATAGATGTGTCATTTGGGAAAGAGAATCTGACTACTGTACAAAAACATCGCAAATATTCATCCAAGTGTTCACAGACATGCAACATTTGACCAATTCCACAGTAACAGAATGATGCAGACTGCAATTTTGCATTTTAAAAATGTAAACCAACAAAAAAATACAATTAATGCAACAAAAAAACATAACTCAACCATCAAAATGCAAAATTTGGTAACAGAATGATGGCACAAACTTTCCTTCTGTTAAACTTTGCAGCTGCACTGTTCAAGTAAATGTGTTTTTTGTTAAATGTTCAGTGGAAATTGTTGAAAGTAGTCCATGTGCATAGAGTTCCATGGTTTGTTTAACTTTCCAAAACATTGGTTTGTGTTTGACATACATTTTAAAGTAAAACATCTAAGTCTCTGCATCATTCTGTTAATGTGGAATTGACCCAATCAAGTTAAACAATATATTCAGATAACAGAATGATTGGCTATAGATGGGAGATGAGATATAGATAGATGTGCGTGTATATAAATGAGAGGGAAACTATTTAGTACAGGGGTTACATTTCTTTAATAGGACGCATAAGGGTTGTCATTAGAATGGGGTAATTGGATACCATAATGTCTATGAAAGTGTCAGGTTTATATAAGGACATAAATATAGCTTTACAGCAAATCCCCCAGTGGAGGAAAGAATTTGACAAAGTCAACTGTACTCACGTCTGTGCGTAAGGCTTTTATATTCTTGCCGCCCTTTCCGATAACAGCTCCAGCATTCTGAGGAGAAACAAGTGTTTCCTTAGGAACAGAGTAATGGGTCTGAGAGTCCGCTGAATGATATAAAACTTGGAAGATGTGATTAGCAAAAGTCAGAACACCAGAAAAAACACCTAAGTATTCAGGAAGACGGAAATGTAAGAAATACCATTGTGGATTTTACACAGTAAACAAACAAAAAATCTAGGGAATTCCTGATTTAAAAGCAATAGGCCTACAATCCCATTTCTGTTGCAAGGCTTACTTTGCTCTGCAGCAGTACCCGCAACTCCACCATCTCATCAGTGTTGCGAGAGCGCTTGAAGGCCTGCTCCTCCTCCATGTCCTCGGCAGGGCGTTTTCCTGGAGGGAGAAACCTGGAAAGTTAGCCTAATGCTATGTTCTTCCCAATACGGGTTCCAGCCAAAAGCCAGGCGACAGCATCCACCCAGCCCTTACCAGTCCACTTCCTGGATTAAAATTAGGCGGAACTGCTCCCGAAACAGCAGTGACCTGGACAAGAGAAACACATGGCCATCTGACATGCACACATGGTGTCAGCATGTAGCTATACCAGTAGTCCAGGGATTTACATTAAAGTCTGAAAAGTACCTGCCCTTCAGGCAGGTCAGCAGTAATTTTTGGTTGCCCTTCACTTGCCCAAAAATTGTACTTAGCTATTTACACCCAGAAGTGCAATATATTGCAGGCCTTTCACCTACACAGAGGAGGAACCAGAAAAATCAGTAATTGAATTATTAGTATTTTGGTTGTTATTCAAAAGAAATAACATATCAAAGCAGGCTTAACTTGCCATAAATTGTCTGTATTTTACATAAATAACAGGGAGGAACCAGAACAATCAGTTTTAGGCTACTGGAATTCTTTAAAAAGGTTTGATTGTTTGGTTCACTTGCCCAAGGAAAATCAAAGCATCCCTTAATGTCAATCCCTGTAGTCCCTTCTGACTGATAACAGCTATTAGAGAAAAGCAGTGTTATATTTCTAGTCTAATCAAGGCAAATGCATGGCTTACACACAGCTTTGATGAGGCACTGCCAAAATAGCCTACAATAGCTTTACCGTTAGTGTCAGTATTGCTGAAAGTGGTCTCTTCTTCCTGCTGCTCGATTTCTGTCTCCATTGTCTTGCACCAGCGGTGAAATGAGAACAGGCTCCTCACTGTGGATCTGCTGTGTGAAGGCAACAATGTAAAATTAGGCTATGCCCATTGAGGACACTGAGGCTGCGTCAGACAAGACAGAGGGAAACTCACCTCATGATAAAAGCCTCTACAATCCAATCTTGTCACTAATCAAACCTGTTGCTGCCTTGCCCCTATTTACAATTTTAATTCCTATTAATTCTTGGCCACAGGATACACAAAAGTGTTCTCTACTATAATACAATGGAATGTATCCCAAATCACTGTCCTTGATATGAGTGGTTACCACTTGACATAATCATGATAACTGGGCTAAAATGAAAATAGTACCCCCCCCCACAAATTGTAGGAGGTAGTTTGAGTCAATGTGAACCGCTAGCTAGGTAGTTATGTGGGTGTAGTATTCTCTGCCTTAAATATTATGAAAACCTATTTATGGATGCCTGCAAGCCAATGAGTTACATTAACAAAGAACTGGATGATGACATTAGCTAGATACTTAGCTAACGTTCGTTGACTACTGACGCAGATGTTGTTACTACTAGCAGCTGTTAACTAGGGAACTAGACAACATGCTAATGTTATACATGGAAACACTAAGTAATCTAGCCAAATTAACGTTTGCTACATAGAGTAGCTAGATTATTTCCGGTGTTGCTACATTGAAGGCTTAACTAGTTAACGTTACTTGCTTCTGCACAAAAAAACATATAGATTAACGTTAGCTAACGGCTAATTACTTGTTTTTTTTTAGTCAGCTAAATTGGTTTAACGTTAGTTGTCTGACTAACGTTAACCAGCAGTCTTAACCTGTATTAACTAACGCGAAACGTTAGCCAGGTAACGTTAGTTATTATCACATTAACTAACAACCTGGCTGCGTTAGTTAGCCACCAGCAGCTAACGTTAACTAGATGACTAACTACTCATCTGTACAAGTAGCTAACATACATACGCTGTAGATTACAGTGTAACGTTAGTGTATGTAAACGGCCTAATGTCGTTTAACGATTGGCTGAATAAGTTAACTTGCAGCACATAGAGTCCAAATAATTGTAATACTTAACTAATGTTAGCTGACGTTCTCAAAAGGGCAAAACAAATATGGTATCTAGCTATAGATAGCTAGCTAAATTAGCTAGGCTAGATTGCTAACGTTAGCTACATAGCTAGCTACCGTTAGTTAGCGTAGCTAATATTAGCGATAGAGTTCACGAGGCTTATCCCCAATTGAGCCTAAAAGTGATTTAATTCTCATTGACCGATTACAATGAAAATGAACTAACAAACAACCTCTTTATAATTTAACTTTAACCACAAACCTAAAAAATGTAAACAAAACATTTAACAAACCTCCAACCAAACCGCGTTCTCCACAGCAATTTCTTGTCCTGAAATTGTCAGCAACTAAAACCTTCCGAATACAGTGAAACGGCAAAATAGGGAGTCAGTCTACTTTCTTCTTCCACTGATTGAAGAGAGCAGGTTCGAGATTGGGTATGTCAGTTGTCTCTCAAAGTCAACACGTCTTCAAAGAAATGTAAGAGGTCGACAAATTAGCTGACGCCAGGCACGAACCTTTGATTTACCAATCATGCAGAGCGATGTGGGAGTCGTTATAGCAACTGGGCGGGACTTATAAGTCCCGAGCCCCAGAGACCTTGCCTATCAGTACCTACCACTCAGTGGCGACCCTTCATTCAGGACGAGTGAGGCTCCACATTTTTAGCAACAAAAAAAACAACCAAACAATTATTATTATTTTTTTTAAATGTAATTAGGGGGGCTTGCCTGTTTTACATGTTATTTTGGCATTAATAGTGTCAAAAATCAGTTTGCAAACAATGTAAAAAATAAAAAATAATATATAATTCAGTTAATAAAGCTGCATACACACATGGTCTCTTTTTTGTTTTCTTGAGTAAAGCAGCTCCAAAATGCAGGTGTTTCAGCCTTGCTCAGTGCTTTCTGTGGTGGTGGGGCGAACCAGCAGAAAATAGGAGCATTGCGCCGTGATTGGCTCAGTGTTCCGTCACTCATGGGGACAGTCCGTCACCGCCAAGTTTAAGTCCTTAGTAGGGGTAAGACATCCAAAATTTCTGCCCTTTGGATCCTGCCATAGAATTATATTACAAGTGCCTTTCCAATAAGGTTCAAGGTCGCTGGCCACAGATAAAATAACGTCAAATCACGTTATATGTCCAGTAGATTGGACTGATCATGTCAACATCTTACTTTCAAAGCAAGCTAGCAGTCATCATCATGAATCTAGTCAACAATCTACTGGCAAATCCTTTTTAATCCTTATCATATGAAGAGAAATAATGAAGAGAAATTATAGATAAAACCGATACGGTGCTCATCGGCCATTGGACAAAGATTACACAACAAGGTGGAAATCGCAAACTCAACAATGAGTGGTTTGGAAGAAATCAGTGACAAACTGCAAGCATTGCAAAGCAACCACGAACGTCAGCCTGCTATTCAATGGAGTGGCTGTGTGTTTTTTCTTCTGAGTTCCCGACATAAATCCAGAGAATTACAGACTTTGATGACAAAATTTGCCCACAAAGGACGGCCGCGGCCCCTTCACAAGGCGAGTCCAGAAATGTATTGTATGCTGCTGTATAAATTATGTAATATGCAAGGGAGATATGTATACTGTAGCTAAGAAAGTAATACTAAGTGTATGTTGTGTAGTAAGCTGTTAGTAGCCCATGTGCCTCACCCTAATAATTTGGTCTATTTTCACCAACGCAATATTGTACTCACATCGTTCGTGGCCGATGTGTGCTTGTTTTGTACAGCTTTGACAGTGCTACTGATAGAAGTGGTGGCGCTTGGCTTGCACATGCAAATTCAGCACACACAAGATTCTATAATATAATTGTGTTATTTGATGTGTCAAATTAAAAGCTTATTTAATGTGTCAAATAGTGTTATATGACGTGTATCTTTTTGACAAGTAAAGACACAAACGGCGTTCAATGTGCCTCACGCTAATAATTTGGTCTATTTTCACCTCTTCATTTCACCTACTGTTCTAACTTGGTGGTGCACATATAGCCTATGACCTGTTTTAGAGAAATGTAATCATTGAATATTGTTAGAACTTTCATTGCCTGTTTATATGCCCCTTTTATTTATCCTACGGTTCTGACTTGTTGTACAGGGAGAACACTGTAAGAACGGCCCATGTTCTCAATTCTGTCACTGTACATTTCAAAAGTGCTGAACAAATAGTTATATTGACTACGTCTGTCGTCACTCGCTCATTGTCTTAATCGAAATTAGGGATTGCCTCTTATCCGCTTGTCATCCTCAATTTTCAGTAGAAACCACATTTGTTTAAGAAAGTCAGCCATATCAGCTATGTTTTTTAAAAGACAGTAAAGGAGGCTGAATGAACTGTTTTGCTGCCAGACAAGGCTCAGCTGAAAGCCAGATGTAGCAGTGGTAAGGTGTTGGGACTGCTGTTGGGACTATAGGCCCTAACAGTTTGTGGGCACCGTTTTTCACCATTATAGTGCAATTCATGTAACGTTTAGTGTTGTGTTATGTAGTGACTTCACTGGCATGCACCCCACATTTATTTCTTTGCCCCACCAAGATTTACATGATAAAATCGCTAATGTGTACACTGAACAAAAATAAAAATGATCATTACACAGGTGCACATTTTGCTGGGGACAATAAAAGGCCAATCTAAAATGTGCCGTTTTGTCACACAACACAATGCCACAGATGTCTCAAGTTTTTAGGGAGCTTGCAATTGGCATGCTGACTACAGGAATGTCCACCAGACCAGTTGCCAGAGAAATGAGTGTTAATTTCTCTTCCATAAGCCGCCTCCAACATTGTTTTAGAGAATTTAATAGTATGCCCAACCAGTCTCACAACCGCAGACCACGTGTATGGCGTCCTGTGGGCGAGTGATTTGCTGATGTTAACGTTGTGAACAGAATGCCCCATTATGGCGGTGGGGTTATGGTATGGGCAGGCATAAGCTAAAGATAATCAACACAATTGCATTTTATCGATGGCTATTTGAATGCACAGAAATACCATGACGAGATCCTGAGGCCCATTGTGAGGCCCATTTTTTTTAAGGTATTTGTGACCAACAGATGCATATCTGGATTCCCAGTCATGTGAAATCCATAGATTAGGGCCTAATCGATTTATTTCAGTTGACTCATTTCCTTATATGAACTGTAACTCAGGAAAATCTTTGAAATTGTTGCATTTTGCGTTCATATTTTGTTCAGTATATTTTGCAATACATCTGTGCATGGAGTGTGTGGCTGAACTATTGACAAAACATGAAATGTGTAAAGGGGAATGAGGTTGACACAGGTTGACACGGGTAAGATATGTTACATCGTGAACGGATGAAAAGGTTTACAGGTTACCAAGTTTCCTACGTTATAGTAGGTGATCATCATTGCAATGATTCAGAATAAACTAAGTAGCCTAACATCTGTTTTCAAAATGTAGCCCAAGCTAATTGTTCAGTCATGCATCGATATACATTGGTTTTATTACAATGTAACAATTACTATTGGATACACTGCTCAACCATGAGTCTTTTCATTAATCCGAATAGGAATGCCCTCTGGTCCTCCTTGTAGAGACAGTTGGAGCCCCTGCAGAATTCAAAGGCGGTGGGGCACCAATCTTAGAAATTACTTGATAAGAAGTAGCTGATGAACTCCGTTCTCTTACAGTGCATTCGGAAAATATTCAGACCACTTCACTTTTTCCACATTTGCTACGTCACAGTCTTATTCTAAAATGGATTAAATAAAAAAAACATTTGGGCAAATGTATTAAAAATTAAAAACAGAAATACCTTATTTACATAAGTATTCAGACCCTTTGCTATGAAACTTGAAATTGAGCTCAGGTGCATCCTGTTTCCATTGATCATCCTTTAGATGTTTCTGCAACTTGATTGGAGTCCACCTGTGGTAAATTCAATTGATTGGACATGATTTGGAAAGGCACACACCTGTCTGTATAAGGTTCCCTAGTTGACAGTGCATATCAGAGCAAAAACCAAGTCATGAGGTCGAAGGAATTGTCCGTAGAGCTCAGAGACAGGATTATGTTGAGGCACAGATCTGGGGAAGGGTACCTAGAAAGTTCTGCAGCATTGAGGGTCCCAAAGAACACAGTGACCTCCATCATTCTTAAATGGGAGAAGTTTGGAACCACCAAGACTCTTCCTAGAGCTTGTCGCCCGGCCAAACTGAGAAATCGAGAAGGAGAAGGGCCTTGGTCAGGGAGGTGACCAAAAACCTGATGTTCACTCTGACAGAGCTACAGAGTTCCCCTGTGGAGACGGGAGAACCTTCCAGAAATATAACCATCTCTGCAGCACTCCATCAATCAAGCCTTTATGGTAGTGGCCAGACGGAAGCCACTCATCAGTAAAATAAACATGACAGACCACTTGGAGTTTGCCAAAAGGCACTTAATGGATGCTTAGCCAATGAGAAACAATATTTTCTGGTCTGATGAAACCAAGATTGAACTCTTTGGCCTGAATGCCAAGCGTCCCGTCTGGAAGAAACTTGGCACCATCCCTACATTTGTTATGGGATTCTTCCTGGGAAGGAGAGCCTGACCAAAACGCAGCATGGTTATTTGTAAACATCTTTAATAAAGATGATAACTTGAACAATGTATAATACAAAATAAGAAAACGTGGAAAACCAAAACAGTCCTATCTGGTGCAACAAACACAAAGACAGGAACAATCACCCACAAAACCCAACACCAAACAGGCTACCTAAATATGGTTCCCATTCAGAGATAATGACTAACACCTGCCTCTGATTGAGAACCATATCAGGCCAAACACAGAAACAGACTAGACACACAACATAGAATGCCCACTCAGATCACACCCTGACCAACCAAAACATGGAAACATACAAAGCAAACTATGGTCAGGATGTGACAACATTGAAGCATATTGGGGGCAGCATCATGCTCTGGGCATGTTTTTCAGCGGCAGGTACTGGGAGACAAGTGGGGATTGAGGGAAAGATGAATGGAGAAAAGTACAGAGATATCATTGATGAAAAACTGCTTCAGAGCCCTCAGGACCTCAGACTTGGACAAAGGTTCATCTTCCAACAGGACAATGACCCTAAGCACACAGCCAAGACAACGCAGGAGTGGGTTCAGGACAATTCGCTGAATGTCCTTTAGTGGCCCAGCCAGAGCCCGGACTTGAACCCAATCCAACGTAAATCTAATGTCTCTGGAGAGACCTGACAGAGTTTGAGAGGTGGTTGGAAATTGGCAGAAAAAGCTTGTATTTTTGGTTCAAAAGAGATTCAATACAGTACAATATAGTTTGTATCCTTCTGCACTTGACTTCCCCATCTAGGTACAATTGAGGACATGTGACTTCTCCAACTATTTGAACCCTCATTAGTGAATTTCTGTAATAACAACAAATGTATCTTCCAGTTGAGTGAATTGGAAAGCTCTTGGATGATTACCTTTATCTTGGTTATGCAAAATGCCATTTCTCCCTGATTTGCCAGGCCTATTGAGATAGGCAAGTGTCAACTATAAGCAAAATAAAGAGCTCTCATCTTTCTCTCAAAGTCTGAGCCGGTTACCATGGAGACAGATATCATTCGTACTTGACGTTTCTCATAGAAAAGCCTGCTTTCACATTTTCATCTGCATCCATAGCGACACTTGACATTGTCCATGCTATTTGGAAAGCCCTAAGTATCCATAGCGACACTATCCATCCAGGTTGTGTATGTGTGTGTGTGGATCAGAGTGATGAGTTTAGGCACAGAATACCTCAGATCATGTCCAACAGTGTCTGGTCAAGAGGTTAAGCACTAAAGCACCTCACATTCACTCATTCCATCACGTCCCCCCCAGAGCCATATATTTAGATGTAAATACATGACTCTGGGTCCTCTACTGATTGTTCAGTGAGTAAACCATTCAAACTAATCTGATCCTAATGAACAAATGTGAACAAAACATGACCTCATAGAATCACTCTATAGTACCAATCCCACACCCCACCCTGTTCTATCTTCTACATTGGGTAAATCACAACTGGATACCTGTTTCTATTTCTATTCTTCATAAGTGCCATGTGATTAAGCTAAGGTACAGGGTCAGAAAACTTATGCACATGGTTGCAATGTTTTATCCAGCTGACTTTATTGTTGGTCTCAGTTCATTAACCATTGATGTCTGAAATGTCCTTCACTTGCACATTGTGCTATTTCTGTGATCACTAAAAGACCATGTCAAAATGATAACCATTATCCCACAGAGATACAATGGTCACACAACATCACAGCAGCTGTGTGTGTTGTTGACCACCCAGAATGAGAAGAACTGTGTCAAGTGACACTACCATGGGTAGTTGATTTACTTTTGCGCAAGTGGAAAAGTTCCCAGATTTAAAAAGTTGAACTGAGCATATTACTTATTTTTTAATAATCTATATCACTCTGTTGTATTTCACTGGCTATTCAATATGCTTCAATATGCTTCAATATGCTAACTTCACAATCACTCTTTTTTTAAATGCATAGATAGCAGACATATTTAATCTCATGACCCCCAAATAACATGTGTCCACAAACATTTAATTTTAAAACCATATGCTAGGTTAGGCTATTTTTGCTTTGACAAATTACAAGGAATATTTCGATAGTAGCTATTTCTCCACTGTCTTTCTTCCTCGACTGGGATGGAAGACTCGGGCCGACTCTTTTCTCTGTATCTATCAATGATGTCGCTCTTGCTGCGTGCGATTCCCTGATCCACCTCTACGCAGACGACACCATTCTGTATACTTCTGGCCCTTCCTTGGACACTGTGTTATCTAACCTCCAAACGAGCTTCAATGCCATACAACACTTCTTCCGTGGCCTCCAACGGCTCTTAAACGCTAGTAAAACCAAATGCATGCTTTTCAACCGTTCACTGCCTGCACCTGCACGCCCGACTAACATCACCACCCTGGATGGTTCCGACCTAGAATATGTGGACATCTATATAAGTACCCAGGTGTCTGGCTAGACTGTAAACTCTCCTATCAAACATCTCCAATCCAAAATCAAATCTAGAATCGGCTTTCTATTTCGCAACAAAGCCTCCTTCACTCACGTCGCCAAATTTACCCTAGTAAAATCGACTTTGGCGATGTCATCTACAAAATGGCTTCCAATACTCTACTCAGCAAACTGGATGCAGTTTATCACAGTGCCATCCGCTTTGTTACTAAAGCACCTTATACCACCCACCACTGCGACCTGTAACTAGTTGGCTGGCCCTCGCTACATATTCGTCGCCAGACCCACTGGCTCCAGGTCATCTACAAGTCCATGCTAGGTAAAGCTCCGCCTTATCTCAGTTCACTGGTCACGATGGCAACACCCACCGTAGCACGCGCTCCAGCAGGTGTATCTCACTGATCATCCCTAAAGCCAACACCTCATTTGGCCGCCTTTCCATCCAGTTCTCTACTGCCTGTGACTGGAACTAATTGCAAAAATCGTTGAAGTTGGAGACTTTTATCTCCCTCACCAACTTTAAACATCTGCTATCTGAGCAGCTACCTGATTGCTGCAGCTGTACATAGTTCATCGGTAAATAGCCCACTCAATTTACCTACCTCATCCCCATACTGTTTTTATTTATTTACTTTTCTGCTCTCTTGCACACTGTATCTCTACCTGTACATGACCATCTGATCATTTATCACTACAGTGTTAATCTGCTAAATCGCCTACCTCCTCATGCCTTTTGCACACAATGTATACAGACTCTTTTTTCCTTTTTTTTCTTTTTTTCTACTGTGTTAATGACTTGTTTATTGTTTACTCCATGTGTAACTCTGTGTTGCTGTCTGTACACACTGCTATGCTTTATCTTGGCCAGGTCGCAGTTGTAAATGAGAACTTGTTCTCAACTAGCCTACCTGGTTAAATAAAGGTTAAATAAAAAAATAAAAAATAAAACATTTGAAGCACACACAGTCATATTTTGTTTAGTAATTATTTTTCAAAGATGCAGCCCTACTTGTGCGTCAAACGGCACGTCAGACTGATAATGGCCATCCATGGAGCTGTGGTATTGTTGTGGAAGATGCACTGTCTAGGCCTATGGAACGAGTTTGTGGGTATTCAGAATAAAATTGCCACATCAAATATAGGTAATGTAATTACATTTTATTCAAATATTCAACCCCTTATTATAACTTAAATATGATGGTGATGTAGTAGCCTATTCCCACCTATTTTCCGAATATGTGTACATGATAAGCATGCAAATTGAAGGCTGTTGAATTAAATTGTCCAAAAACTGATAAATGTTGATAAACTGTCAGCCATACATATCACTGTCTCGAGCGTCTTAACCATCTCCCTTTAAAAGCAATTCCAGTGATGGCTGGCAGAGATGCGCTCGTACACAGCCATAATCGATAGACGAATGCAGGTACCCTGCCTCCATGCACAAGCACTCTGTCGCGCAACCTGGTCTCAGAGCACTTTGTATTATTCTGTACGTAAATCCGAGGTTTATTAATTTGTGGATGTCCACCATCCATTTCGTATATGTTAAGAATTACAATTCGTATGGTATGTTACGATTTGAAATTTGTCTGATATGTTACGAATTTGCAATACATATGTTCTGTTGTGAATTTCAATTTGTTGTGGCTAATGTTAGCTAGGCTAGGGGTTAGGGTTAGGTTAAGGTTCGGGTTAGGAGAAAGGTTAAAGGGTTAAGGTTATGGGAAGGATTAACTAACATG
Organism: Oncorhynchus tshawytscha; assembly: GCF_018296145.1. Taxonomy (NCBI): domain Eukaryota; kingdom Metazoa; phylum Chordata; class Actinopteri; order Salmoniformes; family Salmonidae; genus Oncorhynchus; species Oncorhynchus tshawytscha. The sequence goes on from NC_056437.1 coordinate 15,941,522, forward strand.
CTAAGTAGTTGCAAAGTAGCAAACAAGTAGTAAGTAGGTGCAAAATTTCTAATTAGTAAAAAATCTAAAGTTGTTCATGATGAAATTCATGGGTTGCTAGACGTTTGCATTATATGACCACCCAGCCACCCCAATCAACTACCCTCCTTTCGTTTGAAGTAAATTTATTATTTAAACACACCAAACATAACATATCATATTTATTCGATTGTCCCGGATTTACATTCACTATGTTACGTCTAGTCTATGAGAACAGGCTGTGTCGCTACATCGCCACGCATTCTGACTCCACGGTGCTGTCTCTCTTATTTCGATCTCCATCAGTACTACGTATGAAGAAGAATCTCCACGACAACGGTTTGCTCCTCAAAACATCTGGAGCACAACGTTTGACCATGCAGAGACAGTCGCTCTGCCCCTAAGAAAGAGACGAGAGAGGCAGCCCCAGGACCGAGCACTTGACACCTTGCTTCACGGCATCGATATGCAGTAGTGTGATACCAATTCTGCGGAGACAGGGATTGCGCATTCGTGATCAACTGTAGTCTCATTCGTGGTGCCAAACTGATTCATTTGGCTATAGGGTGGGGGTGGGGGTGGGAGGCGGGGGATTCATAATATCCAGATTTGATCAATAGCCTACGGTACTGTGTGATATCGTTGGACCTGCGATGGGCTACAACGTAGGGGGATATGGAATGGCTCGCTTGGGAATCTTTATCGTGTTGATGGGGTTGTGGAGGTTTAGCTCTGCTTGCCCTGCATCCTGCACTTGCAGCATCTCAAGGCTTGTTTGTATCGATCCTGACCCAGGGATCGAGGATTTCCCTACCCTTACGTTAGATGACATGGAAATGGACATCAACATCACCGATATGTAAGTAAAATGAATGGCTACACCATTGTAGACATGGTAAAGCCTACAATGAACTGCACAATAGTATAAAGGTTAACGTTTTTAAGCACACCAATGTCAGATTGCTAAAACAAATACATAATAAAAGGGGTGTCTACTATGCCATGCAGGCTGTTAAACTCTCATGTTTCTCAGTTTTGTATGGAAACAACAAGCAACAACAAGCAAAGATAATAGTGTGGGATAATTATCATGCAAAGGAGAGTTTTGTGCTTGTGACTGAGTGTGTGTGACTGTGTGTGTGAGCTTGCGTCTCGGGTGGTGTGGGTGCGCGCTGTTTGGAATATTTGAATTCGGGTATTTTCCTCTAGAAACCAGGCCCATGCAGTGATAGTGGAAATTATATTATGGAGGATTATGGCACGATGTCTGCCGTGGCCCAAAAATACAGGGACTGTGGGAAGAACGAAAAAAAAAAACACGACGGAAAAATGTCAGATAATATTATGTACTCGAATCTATGTCGCCCCAACAAAATACCCAACGTAGCAATGGACTATGGAGTGGTTCTTGCCAATATCAAACAGGTACAGTGCCTTCAGAAAGTATTCAGACCCCTTGACTTTTTCCACATTTTGTTACGTTACAGCCTTATTTGAAAATGAATTAAATATATGTTTTTCCTCAGCAATCTACACACAATACCCCATAATGACAAAGCAAAAACAGATTTTTAGAAATTTTTACACATTTATTAAAATTAAAATAAAATTAAAATAGAAAGACATTTCTAAGAGACTTGAAATTGAGCTCAGGTGCATCCTGTTTCCATTGATCATTCTTTAGATGTTTCTACAACTTGATTGGAGCCCACATGTAGTAAATGCAATTGATAGGGCATGATTTGGAAAGGCACACACCTGTCTATATAAGGTCCCACATTTGGCAGTGCATGTCAGAGCAAAAACCAAGCCTTGAGGTCGAAGGAATTGTCCACAGAGCGCGGAGACAGGATTGTGTCAAGGCACAGATCTGGGGAAGGGTACCAAACAATGTCTGCAGTATTGAAGGCCCCCAAGAACAGTGGCCTCATCATTCTCAAATAAAATAAATTTGGAACCACCAAGACTCTTCCTAGAGCTGGCTGTCTGGCCAAACTAAGCAATCGGGGGAGAAGGGCCTTGGTCAGGGAGGTGACCAAGAACCCAATGGTAACTCTGACAGAGCTACAGAGTTCCTCTGTGGAGATGGGAGAACCTTCCAGAAGGTCAACCATCTCTGCAGCATTCCACCAATCAGGCCTTTATGGTAGAGTGGCCAGACAGAAGCCACTCATCAGTAAAAGGCACATGACAGCCCGCTTGGAGTTTGCCAAAAGGCACCTAAAGACTTTCAGGCCATGAGAAACAAGATTCTCAGCTCTAATGAAACCAAGATTGAACTCTTTGGCCTGAATGCCAAGCATCACATCTGGAGGAAACCTGGTACCATTCCTACGTGATGCATGGTGGTGGCAGCATCATGCTGTGGGATGTTTTTCAGCGGCAGGAACTGGGAGATTAGTCAGGATCGAAGCAAAGATGAACGGAGCAAAGTACAGAGAGACCCTTGATGTAAACCTGCTCCACAGTGCTCAGGACCTCAGACTGGGGCAAAGATTCACCTTCCAACAGGACAACGACCCAATGCACACAGCCAAGACAACCCAGGACGGGCTTCGGGACAATTCTCTGAATGTCCTTGAGTGGCCCAGCCATAGCCCGGCATTGAACCTGATCGAACATCTCTGGAGAGACCTGAAAATAGCTGTGCAGCGAGGCTCCCCATCCAACCTGACAGAGCTTGATAGGATCTGCAGATAAGAATGGGAGAAACTCCCCTAATACAGGTGTGCCAAGCTTGTAGTGTCATACCCAAGAAGACTCAAGGCTGTAATCACTGCCAACAATGCTTCAACAAAGTACAGAGTAAATGGTCTGAATACTTAAGTAATTTTGATGTTTCATTTTTAAATTTATTTTTTATTACATTTATAAAAACCTGTTTTTGCATTTTCATTATGGGGTATTGTGTGTAGATTGACGAGGAAAAATGTCAAGGGGTCTGAATACTTTCCGATGGCAGTGTATGTAGCTCAAGGTCACAGTGGTATGTGTATAAGACAGTTTGCTTGCCATTTATTAGGCTTAGGCCACAATTTTTTGAATTGCCAGAGGTGCACGTGGTGAAGTCTGTGTAGAGAAGATAGTCTATAGTCCTTACCACTGAAAGTTGTTGGTGATAGTGAATTGTATCAGGCTTGTTATTGCAGCATATGTAGGCCTGTAGATTTGCCATATTTCAGTACAGTATGTCTAAACAATACATGTATATTCAGGCTCATATCATTCTCAGGGTAAGATGTAGCCTAGTGTAGAGTACTGTAGATTAGTGTGCCTGTCACGTATATGGCTCCTAAACAAATCCAGATAGTGAGCAAACTATCGACACCAGCGTGCAGGTGCCAAACATCTAGACAGGGTAGTGTTTTATTTAACTGTCTTGTCCGAGACCCTGTCCACCTTCCTTACTTTAATCAAAGGAAAACCTTCATTGATGACGGTCTACTGGCATGTCACCTTGGCATACAAGGCATTCTCATTAAAGATTGAAAATGTAACATCTAGTTAATTCTAAACCACCATCACCCATCCAGGAGTTGTGTACTCTAGCATAAAGATGTATCTATCATCTTAGCTGTTCTAGTCAGTAGATAAAGTATTTGGAGGAGTGTCTGAAGAGACACCAGTTTCTACCACTATCAAAACAGTTCAGAATCCTGTAAAACTGCCCAACGTGGGCATGATGGCCAAATACTCAGATATTTCCATATGTTTGAAAATACTATCCATCTATTGTCCCTGTATATCATCAGACACTAAATGCCTAAAAATGGCTTGAGAAGTACTTTTTAAACCTTGGTGAAGGTCTATTGACCAACACGTTGGTTTACCATACATTGTGGAACATACAAGAATGTCAGTGTACTGGAGTTTCTTTATGAAGAATTTTGAAAGGGAGTGCTATTTAAAATACTAATTTAGGGACAAGAACATGTGAATGTACTTTATTTGTAATAATAATCATTTGTAAATGTTGTATTTCAATTTTACAGATACATTGCAAATCAAAATCGACTATTTGACATTAATGATAACAGCTTGAAGTACTACTCGAATCTCAGAAATCTGTAAGTATTAGTACTACTCAAATGTTAATGTCATTACCCAGACTATTGTAGCATGTTATGGAATATGTCATGGCCAACAGTTTTGAGAATGACACAAATATTAATTTCCACAAAGTTTGCTGCTTCAGTGTCTTTAGATATTGTTGTCAGATGTTACTATGGAATACTGAAGTATAATTACCAGCATTTCATAAGTGTCAAAGGCTTTTATTGACAATTACATGAAGTTGATGCAAAGAGTAAATATTTTCAGTGTTGACCCTTCTTTTTCAAGACCTCTGCCATCCGCCCTGGCATGCTGTCAATTAACTTCTAGGCCACATGTGATGGCAGCCCATTCTTGCATAATCAATGCTTGGAGTTTGTCAGAATCTGTGGGTTTTTGTTTGTCCACCTGCGTCTTGAGGATTGACCACAAGTTCTCATTGGGATTAAGGTCTGGGGAGTTTCCTGGCCATGGACCCAAAATATCGATGTTTTGTTCCCTGAGCAACTTAGTTATCACTTTTGCCTGATGGCAAGGTGCTCCATCATGCTGGAAAAGGCATTGTTCGTCACCATGGTTGGGAGAAGTTGCTCTCGGGGATGTATTGCTACCATTCTTTATTCATGGCTGTGTTCTTAGGCAAAATAGTGAGTGAGCCTACTCCCTTGGCTGAGAAGCAACCCCACACATGAATGGTCTCAGGATGCTTTACTGTTGGCATGACACAGGACTACTGATGGTAGCGCTCACCTTGTCTTCTCCGGACAAGCTTTTTTCCTGATGCCCAAAACAATCGAAAAGGAGATTCATCAGAGGAAATTACTTTACCCCAGTCCTCAGCAGTCCAATCCCTGTACCTTTTGCAGAATATCAGTCTGTCCCTGATGTTTTTCCTGGAGAGAAGTGGCTTCTTTGCTGCCCTTCTTGACACCAGGCCATCCTACAAAAGTCTTCGCCTCACTGTGCGTGCAGATGCACTCACACCTGCCTGCTGCCATTCCTGAGCAAGCTCTGTACTGGTGGTGCCCCGATCCCACAGCTGAATCAACTTTAGGAGACGGTCCTGGCACTTGCTGGACTTTCTTGGGCGCCCTGAAGCCTTCTTCACAACAATTGAACCGCTCTCCTTGAAGTTCTTGATGATCCAATAAATGGTTGATTTAGGTGCAATCTTACTGGCAGCAATATCCTTGCCCATGAAGCCCTTTTTGTGCAAAGCAATGATGACGGCACGTGTTTCCTTGCAGGTAACCATGGCTGACAGAGGAAGAACAATGATTCCAAGCACCACCCTGTTTTTGAAGCTTCCAGTCTGTTATTCGAATTCAATCAGCATGACAGAGTGATCTCCAGCCTTGTCCTCATCAACACTCACACCTGTGTTAACGAGAGAATCACTGGCATGATGTCAGCTGGTCCTTTTGTGGCAGGGCTGAAATGCAGTGGAAATGTTTTTTGGGGATTCAGTTCATTTTCATGGCAAAAGGGGACTTGGCAAATAATTGCAATTCATCTGATCACTCTTCATAACATTCTGGAGGATATGCAAATTGCCATCATACAAACAGAGGCAGTAGACTTTGAAAATTAATATTTGTGTCATTCTCAAACCTTTTAGCCACAAATGTATTGTAGGTTATGCAGAACTTTGTTAATGTGTAACTGACTTTTAAAAAGTTCTCTCTTTCTAAATCTCCCTCTCTGAACCAGAACTGTGACAAATACGGGACTGACTTCTATCTCATCAGAAGCCTTTTTGAACAATACAAGACTTCAATATCTGTAAGTACTGTAGTCTTTGATTGATCCTCTGTTTGGTGTTTTTCTTCTCATCCTTCTCCTCACATATTTAGTTAATGTACTCGCAAAGAGAAAATCTAGGGGCCACAAGCCAGTCAAAAACAATTAAGCCAAGTTCATATTATAGGGAAGTAGATTTTTACTATTTACCTCACACTGAAGTCATGGCTTCTAGTTGTGTGGTAATTATGGTCCAAATCTGCATGGATTGGCATGATGATGTATAGTTGAAGGAGTTGGCTCAAGCACATAACGATCTGGGACCAGGGCATGGTAAGGCTAATGGCTGGGTAACAGGACAACACGCTCAGCAAACAGTGAGGAACATTGTGTTTAACTGAGCTGTGTGATCACTGCCAATAGAGATCCTATTAAATTACTAGAGGAGCTATGTCATTAAACCAAAAAAGTTCCAGAATAGGGTGAAAATGGCAGCCATATTGGTCAGGAAGAAATCCAAACCAGTCTATTTGGAATGAATGGCAGTAGAGGCATATAAAAGGAAAATAAAAGTAAGACATGATATATAAGAAATGGTGTAATAGAATTATTGTCAACCTAAAAGTGTAATGTAATTATAAATTAAGTTCATATGAGTTATATACCAATTTTCTATATAGATAGCCTCTAAAAATATGTAAACAGGCCATGAATGTCTACATTTTTGTTTTCTTGGAAAGCTGAGTGCTATTATATGATGCAATATCAGTACTTGTTGCATTTACAACTTTTCTAAATCCTACCATCAACAGATTTCAGCCTGTGAATGACTGTGGGTTGACTGCATTGTTTGATTGGAATGTTGGCGTATTGGCAGTTAATTCATTAAAATGTTTGGCCGGTAGGGAAATCCTTGTCTCATCGCGCACCAGCGACTCCTGTGGCAGGCCGGGCACAGTGCGCGCTAACCAAGGTTGCCAGGTGCACGGCGCTGTGTTAAGAAGCAGTGCGGCTTGGTTGGGTTGTGTATCGGAGGACGCATGACTTTCAACCGTCGTCTCTCCCGAGCCAGTACGGGAGTTGTAGCGATGGCTAGCTAGCTACAGTGTAGATAAATTCTTAAAATTCATTATTTTACACAGGGGTTGGAACCAGTTCAGGGAACAGAAGCAAAAACCTGAAATTAAAGGAAGGAACAGAATCAGAAAAGGGAACGAAAGTGCTCTATACTGTTCCGGAACAGAACCGTCATTTGAAAAGCATGGGAACCAGTTAATAACTTTATTTTATGTTCTGGGCATTTTTTAAATTCAGTCTCACAAATAATGCAACAAGGGGCCTATGCCAAAGCCCTCATTCCGTCACACATAAACTTATTCCAGTGTCTGCCTGCCAGCTGTAAATCTTTGCCTATATGTGTGTGTGTAGGCAACGTGCCCCTCTCCCTCTGAAGTATAGGCTACTGTAGCCTACTGATGGCGTTACAAGCGTGATTAAGAAATTAGAGAGGGATTTTTAATTGGAGAAGAATGGATGAACCTTTTCAGTTCTAGTTACGTATACTATAGTATTCACATTTCACATTGGATTTATTAACTACAAAAAGGTAAGACTTTAGAAGCTTTTAATTTAGAAGGTTTTTAATTCTGGTGCCGCTCTGCACACACAAGCATGTTCGCTAGCTAGCTAGCACTGGTCCAACTCTCAGAGGTTCAAAGACATTCAATGTTCCTCTAAAGAAGCCACTCCTTCGTAGGTATAATACTGTGGACCTCAATTCAGATAATGCATGTCATACCAAGACGGCCAGTATTTCAAGCCCCCCACCCCCCTGGAACAGTGGAATGGAACAAAAAAATAATGGTTCTATTCAGAATGAAACTATTGGTAAATAGTTTTGGTTACAACCCCTTACACAATATCTTATCAAATCACTGGCAAACCACGGTTGACCAACTCCCTGACCAAAATGGCTAACCTTTATCCCATCATTAGAAGGTTCAAGTCCATTCTAGTATTCTAATTACTAAATCTATGTTACTGCCAATCAAGGGAATAATTCTAATCAGTAGGAGAGGCGTAAGAGAGGAAGGAGTCCTGTCCGCACAATGCAAAGATAATGGCTAGACTATCGAAACCATACTTTTTTCATGCATAGTTAAACTGTACAAGGTACAACATTTGAAAGGTGATAGAGCAAATAGAGCAAGCGTTCCAACATCACATACTGTTTTGTTGTAACGACACACTGGTTATATAAATTGATTGTATTATTTATGTTTGACCTACATGAGTTGTTTCATTGTAACCTTTATGATGTATTACTTTGACTTGTAGGAATCTGAGAGACAATAACTTGTCAACACTGTCCTGGAGGACATTCATAAACTTAAACATGACATCTTTGTAAGTACCTATCTCTATTTACTCTGTTATGGGACTTATGTTATAGATAAAATGCCAATAAATATGTGATAGGAAGAATTTGAGCGTACTGTGTGTGTGTGTGTTAATGCTCAGTTTTTTCCCCTCTAGTCCTCTCCTGTCTGGTAACCCTCTGGAGTGTGTATGTGAGAACATGTGGATCAAACTGAGGCTGCAAGAGGACATTGACAGTACAGAGAGTCAACAGCTGAAATGCATAGACAACCTTGGAGTGAGGAGGGCCATCTTCAGATTAATTCTCCCTGATTGTGGTAATGCCAATGAGAGAGAGAGAGAGAGAGAGAGAGAGAGAGCTGGAGAGAGAATGTGTGCACGCAACCAGAGGAAAAAGAACTCTGGACCACCTATACTCCACACATGGAGACACATACAAAGCTCTCCCTCACCCTCCATTTGGCAAATCTGACCCTAATTATATCCTCCTGATTCCTGCTTACATGCAACAATTAAAGCAGGAAGCACCAGTGACTATGCTTGAGGCAAATAACACTGAAACATGCATGAGAGCACCAGCTGTTCCAGAAGACTGTTCCAGAAGACTGTGATCATGTTCTACGCACCCGATGTGAGTAAGACCTTTCAACAGGTCAACATTCACAATACCAACCGCAGTGCCAGACTGATTACTAGGATGTGTACTGCGAGCATGCGCTGACCAACTGGCACGTGTCTTCACTGACATTTTCAACCTCTCCCTGGCCGAGTCTGTAATACCAACCTGTTTTAAGCAGACCAGCATAGTCCCTGTGCTCAAGAAGACTAAGGTAACCTGCCTAAATGACTACCAACCTGTAGCACTCACGCCTGTAGCCATGAAGTGCCTTGAAAGGCTGGTCATGGCTCACATCAACACCATCATCCTGGAAACCCTAGACCCACTCCAATTTGCATATCACCCCAACAGATCCACAGATGATGCAATCTCCATTGCACTCCACACTGCCCTTTCCCACCTGGACAAAAGAAATACCTATGTGAGAATGCTATTCATTGACTACAGCTCAGCGTTCAACACCATAGTGCCCTCAAAGCACATCAATAAGCTAAGGACCCTGAGACTAAACACCTCCCTCTGCAACTGGATCCTGGACTTCCTAACGGGCTGCCCCCAGGTGGTAAGGGTAGGTAACAACCCATCCGCCACACTGATCCTCAACACGGGGGCCACTCAGGGGTGCATGCTCAGTCGCCTCCTGTACTCCCTGTTTACACATGACTGCACGGCCAGGCACGACTCCAACACCATCATTAAATTTGCTGATGACACAACAGTGGTAGGCCTGATCACCGACAATGACGAGACAGCTTATAGGGAGAATGTCAGAGAGCTGGCCGGGTGATGCCAGGACAACAACCTCTCACTCAACGTGATCAAGACAAAGGAGATGATTGTGGACTACAGGAAAAAGAGGACAGAGCATGCCCCCATTCTCATTGACGGGGCTGCAATGAAGCAGGTTGAGAGCTTCAAGTTCCTTGGTGTCCACATCGCCAACAAACTAACATGGTCCAAGCACACCAAGACAGTCGTGAAGAGGGCATGACGAAACCTCTTTCCCCTCAAGAGACTGAAAAGATTTGGCATGGGTCCTCAGATCCTCAAAAGGTTCTACAGCTGCACCATCGAGAGCAGTGGTTGCATCACTGCCTGGTATGGCAACTGCTCGGCCTCTGACCACAAGGCACTACAGAAGGTAGTGCTTACGGCCCAGTCCATCACTGGGGCCAAGCTTCCTGCCATCCAGGACCTTTATACCAGGCGGTGTCAGAGGATGGCCCAAAAAATTGTCAAAGACTCCAGCCACCCTAGTCATAGACTGTTCTCTCTGCTGCCGCATGGCAAGCGGTACCGGAGCACCAAGTCTAGGTCCAAGAGGCTTCTAAACAGCTTCTACCCCCAGGCCATAAGACTCCTGAACATCTAATCAAATGGCTACCCAGACTATTTGCAGTGCCACCCCCTCTTTACACCACTGCTACTCTCTGTTGTCATCTATGCATAGTCACCTTAATAACGCTACCTATATGTACATACTACCTCAAATAACCGGTGCCCCCGCACATTGACTCTGTATCGGTACCCACCTGTGTATAGTCTTGCTATTGTTATTTCACTGTTGCTCTTTAATTACTTGTTACTTTTATTTCTTATTCTTATCTGCATTTTTTAAAACTGCATTGGTTAGGGGCTTGTAAGTAAGCATTTCACCTGTTGTATTCGGGCATGGGACTAATACTTTTTGATTTGATTTGTACAGTAAAACAACGTTGTTAAAAGTTCTGTTTACGTTTGTCTCACAGAGGCTCCCACAGTGGAGGTCAGTCCCTCTATCGTCACAAAGACGGAGGGAAGTGATGTCACAGCAGTGTGCAGTGCAACAGGGTCTCCTGCCCCTGAGATCTCGTGGAATTTGGACACCATCTTCACCAGCTATGAGGTGAGATGATGTTCTTTGTTTTGGTATATTATGAAGGCACAATCCTCTGACTATTACAAGAGCTAGGATGATGAGGCCATGTTGGCATTGAATAACTCCTGGCTTTATATGTAACTGAACCACATAGCACTACATTTTATTCATTATTTTACATGAAACTTGTCACAAGTTTTTACATTTCAATACATATATTATGAAAAGCAATATCTAATTGTTTTATAATAATAGCAGTACATTATTCCATACTTTTAGAAGGTGTTTTAGAACTTACAGCATTTAAGATTTTAACTCCAGATTTTTCACTATGATCACAATGATATGTTGTTAACTGTATCTACCATGTATTATATGTAACTATTAATAATACCACTAATTCTTGCGCTAATAATGATAAATGTATTTACAGGTCAATGTCTTGGAGCTGGAAAGCAATCTGACACTGTCAGGTCTCTCGCCTTCGGACAACGGCAGAGTGATCACTTGCAATGTGGAGAACGTAGTCGGCCAAACCGAGGCTTACCTCCAACTCAACATCCTCTGTAAGGACGTGTTCTATTGTGTTGAGTACATGTGCCTTTTTTAGTTACATTTTATTCTGGCACTGTGGTTGCAAAATGTAAAATGTCATTTTCACGGATGATTCTACAGTGTTTTTTCCTGGATCTATAGCATCCTTATATTTGTGGTCTACATTCTGAAAGACTTCGTCTGGTGACTCTGTGTCCTTACTGAAAATAATGTTTCTCACTTCTCCTTTAGTACTGTCCACTATCCCTCAACAATCTGTTTGACTCTACATGTCTTCCTGTCACCTTGCCATACTCTTCTCCTCCTGTTCAGCTCCTGGTTGCCCTCAATGCCTTACCATACCATACCCTCCCTCCATCCCTCCCACGGCACTCCTCCAGACCTCCTTCCTCGTGTCTAGCACCCACTCCCAGTATCCTGTGACTATTCTTCCTTTCCTGTTCCTGTTGTCTGTCAGTTTGCCCCACTATCCTGGAGCTGCTGGAGCCATTGAGACTCCACCACTGGTGTATCCCTTTCAGTGTGACTGGGAACCCCAAGCCCGAGCTGCAGTGGTACCACCAGGACCAGGAGCTCCACGAACAAGAGTATATCAAGACTGAGATCCACAAGAGCCTTGGAAGCGTTCACCACGGCTGCCTGCAGCTTGCCAACCCGACTCACATCCACAACGGGCAGTATACGCTGGTGGCCAGGAACGAGTTCGGGGAGGACCAGAAAGTAATTGACGCCCACTTCCTGCTCCCGCCAGACGAGGGCGACTATCCCTCAGGTCTCACTCCTGTTTCATTTATAGTTACTGCAATTCTATATAAGATGTTATATAATAGATATAAGCGGTTTTATACACTCTCAGAAAAAAAGAGCACTATGTAGAACGATCTGTCCCCGTAGGACCTGAAAAAAGTTTTCAAATAGAACAGATCAGTTTCCAGTTTCCAGTTTTCAGATAAAACCCTTTTTGGTTACAAATAGCATCCTTTCAAGGGTTTTATTTGGAACCAGATATTCTTTGTGGAACCAAAATAGTTCTATATGACCTGAAGTCTCCTGCGGGGACAAATGGTTCTACATGGTACTCTGTTTTTCTGAGAATATACTGTTTTCTGTATAGCATAGTGTATGTAACGGATGTGTATGAATAACACGCCAACTCTCCTTTTTACTTTTTTCAGAACAGCCATATTACCCTTGTAAGTATTTTGCTAAGAATTATCATTCTAAAATTTGCTGTTACAGAGACATGTATGTATGTGTTTTTCTCTTGACATGACATTAAGTTTAAGAGTTTAGGGATAATGACAGATTGACGATTCCTGCCTTGTCATCATTTCAATGTCCTCTGTCCACTGCTCATCCTGTGCTGTGGGATATCGTCACCATGCTGGTCCTTAGACACCACTGGTAGGTGCTTTAACGTTGAAATCCTGTGGTCAACATGACATGACGTAGCTAACACATCTTTAATACTGTACATATCCCAACCAGACAGTATTTTCAGCGTTTGAGAGGAAATTAGATTAGATTATGTACTTCAATGTAAATGTTTGTATGCTTAATGCTATTTTCAATCTGTATTAAATATGTATTTTTCTCTCAGACTCACCACTACCCCCAATAGACGACAGTGTTGCAGTAAGTTAACATATACGCCATCATTTGTCATGCATGGTTATTTATATACAGTACTATAATGTAGTGCACTGATATTGGCAGGTATTTTATGTTGTCGAATGATGTTTTCCCAGGTGTACGTAGTGGTGGGAATCGCTGGTGTGGCATTAATTGTATGTGTTCTGATGGTGATCATTCTGAAATACGGAAGAAACTCTAAGTTTGGGATGAAGGGTAAGCTTTTCTCTTTAATCTCAGTTGAGTCGTTTTCCAGACCTGTATTAAGACTTGCAGGACTCAGTTGGATTCCCATTTAAATGATAATGAACATTGTGCACATTTCTACAGTATATTTAGTCCCACCACATTGCAGCTTTAAGTTTTGCCACATAACAACATACAGAAGTCAAACATGAAAAAGACCTCTCACTCCTGTCATAATTATATTTCCTCCCACTGGGCTCCTCCACCTCCTCCTCAGGCTCCTCCTCTTCGGTCATCAGTAATGATGATGACTCTGCCAGTCCTCTTCATCACGTCTCAAACGGCAACAACACCCCGTCGTCCTCGGAGATGAGCCACGATGCGGTGATCATTGGAATGACAAAGATCCCTGTCATCGAGAACCCGCAGTATTTCCGCCAATCTGGCAGCATGCTGAAATCGGACACATGTGAGTTACCGTGCCGCCAAGTCCTGCTGGTGGCGTAACCTAGTATTTTTCTGATAAATCCATGACAGGGACACTGACTGGACTGTCTTCTCCATCCACTTCCTGTCTGATGTTACCATGGCGATGAATTTGGTTGACCTCTTGCCGTGTGACCTGCAGTTAATGCTGTAGTATCAGACTGTATGGTAGAGAGGCTATCACTCAGTGGAGGCTGCTGAGGGGAGGACGGCTCATAATAATGGCTGGAATCAATGGAGTCAATGGAATGGCATCAACCACATGTGATACCATTCCATTGACTCCATTACAGCCATTATTATGAGCCTCCCCTGCTATCACTGGACATACATTCTGGCCATAGATAGCTTTGGTAAACCCAGACAAACACATCTGACTTTTGCACTTGTTGCCCTGTGAGAAATGTAGTTCTGTTAATGGCTACCATAACGCCTACCATAATGGCTACCAAACTGGTCTGACAAGCGAACAGTACATTATTCTATTTTCGTCTGTGGATATCCTCTATACAGCAGTAGACTAGGGCTGTTGCTATAGCTTCAGTGTATGTAATGAGTAGGGCCAGGAGGTTTTCTTCACCTCTTGACCTGACTAATTATAACTAGGGCCAGGAGGTTTTCCTGGTCAGTTCACCCTTCTTAATAGGCCTTTTATGAGCCTTGGGTGGCCGATAGCCTAGAGCATTGGGCCAGTAACTGAGCCGACAAGAAGAAAAATATTTCAATGTGCTCTTGAGCAAGGCACTTAACCCTTCTTTGCTCCAGGGGCGCCGAAAATACTATGGCTTACCCTGTAAAACAAAACATTTCACTGCACCTATCCAGTGTATTTGACAAAACATCATTTTTTTCATAGCCTAACTGTGTCTCTCTTTACATCTCAGTTGTCCAGCACATCAAGAGACACAACATTGTGTTGAAGCGTGAGCTGGGAGAGGGGGCATTTGGGAAGGTGTTTCTGGCTGAGTGCTACAACCTGACTCCAGATCAGGACAAGATCCTGGTGGCTGTCAAGGTAAAGTACACCTCTCCACGCAGTTATTTCAAACTATCAACATACACTTTACAAAAGTCAAATAATGAAACAATGGGTCTTTTGTCCTGGCTTTGATATAAAAAATTGCAGTTTGTGCTTTTCATTGTGCATTGTTTTGGATAATAGTACCACAAACTAATATCTCTTTGGATTTAATTGAACTTTGTAGGAAGGAGACTGAAAAAAAATCAACAATCCCAGCAATCAATTATGATAATTATGTGTGCATGCGTACCCATGCACGCACATCCCTGTCCTCCTCAGACGTTGAAAGAGGCCAGTGAGAGCGGCCGTGCTGACTTCCACCGGGAGGCGGAGCTGCTGACCAACCTGCAGCACGAGCACATCGTCACCTTCTACGGCGTGTGTGTGGACAGCGACCCGCTCATCATGGTGTTCGAGTACATGAAGCACGGCGACCTCAACAAGTTCCTCAGGTACCGTCCTGTGTCCCGATGTCTACCTGTGTCCATTCTTCCTGTGTTTGTATTGAATAGAAAGAAATAAGACGTGTACCAGTCAAAAGTTGGGACACACCTACTCATTCAAGGATTTTTCTTTATTTGGACTATATTCTACATTGTAGAATAATGGTGAAGACATTAAAACTATTAAATAACACATACGGAATCATGTAGTAACCAAAAAAAGAGTTAAACAAATCAAAATATATTTGAGATAAAGTAGCCACCCTTTGGCTTGATGACAGTTTTGCACACTCTTGGCATTCTCTCAACCAGCTCCACCTGGAATGCTTTTCCTACATATGCTGAGCACTTGTTGGCTGCTTTTCCTTCACCCTGCGGTCCAACTCATCCCAAACCATCTCACTTGGGTAGAGGTTGGGTGATTGTGGAGGCCAGGTCATCTGATGCAGCGCTCCATCCATCCACCTTGTCAGCTCAGGGGTTTGAACTTGCAACCTTCCGGTTACTAGTCCAACGCTCTAACCACTAGGCTACCCTGCCGCCCTAGAGAGGGCGAGGGCCAGCCAACGAGAGCATACAGGTTGCAGTGGTGGGTAGTATATGGGGCTTTGGTGAGAAAATGGATGGCACTGTGATAGACTGCATCCAATTTGCTGAGTAGAGGGTTGGAAGCTATTTTGTAAATGACATCGCCGATGTCAAGGATCGGTAGGATAGTTAGTTTTACGAGGGTATGTTTGGCAGCATGAGTGAAGAATGCTTTGTTGCGAAATAGGAAGCCAATTCTAGATTTAACTTTGGATTGGAGATGCTTAATGTGAGTGTGGAAGGAGAGTTTACAGTCTAACCATAGACCTAGGTATTTGTAGTTGTCCACATATTCTAAGTCAGAACCGTCCAGAGTAGTGGTGCTGGACGGGCGGGCACATGTGGGCAGCGATCGGTTGAAGAGCATGCATTTAGTTTTACTTGCATTTAAGAGCAGTTTGAGGCCACGGAAGGAGAGTTGTATGGCATTGAAGCCCGTCTGGAGGTTAGATAACAGTGTCCAAAGAAGGGCCAGAAGTATACAGAATGGTGTCGTCTGTGTAGAGGTGGATCAGAGAATCACCAGCAGCAAGAGCTGCTGAGGTGCACCCATGACCAGCTCGGAAACCAGATTGCATAGCGGAGAAGGTACGGTGGGATTCGAAATGGTCGGTGATCTGTTTGTTAACTTGGCTTTCGAAGACCTTAGAAAGGCAGGGTAGGATAGATATAGCTCTGTTGCAGTTTAGTAGTAGTTTCTTTGCAGCAATACAACCATGAAGGCCTGATCCACGCAGTCCTCTCTGAATAGTTGATTTTGAGATGTGTCTGTTACTTGAACTCTGGAGCATTTATTTGGGCTGACATTTCTGAGGCTAGTAACTGTAATGAACTTGTCCTCTGCAGCAGAGGTAATTCTGGGTCTTTCTTTCCCACGGCGGTCCTCATGAGAGCCAATTTCATCATAGCTCTTGATGGTTTTTGCGACT
Source organism: Oncorhynchus tshawytscha (assembly GCF_018296145.1). Lineage (NCBI taxonomy): Eukaryota > Metazoa > Chordata > Actinopteri > Salmoniformes > Salmonidae > Oncorhynchus > Oncorhynchus tshawytscha. The sequence goes on from NC_056437.1 coordinate 15,958,029, forward strand.
GCTATCTTCTGTATACCATTTGTTTAACACTTTTTTTGGTTACTACATGATTCCATATGTGTTATTTCATACATTCATGTCTTTGCTTGTTATTTTACAATGTAGAAAATAGTAAAAAATAAAGAAATATCCTTGAATGAGTAGGTGTGTCCAAACATTTGACTGGTACTGCATGTTAGTTTGATGGTGATACTGTATTTGAATTAAAACTGGAGAACTCCATTTCAATGCAAGCGTATGAGTTTGCACTTATCCTTCGCTGTAGTCAGCTGTAGGTAACTATAGTTTGCATTGTGTCTGACCCACCTGTGTTGTGGTGCAGGTCCCATGGTCCTGACATGGTGCTGATGGCTGATGGGCAGCACAGCCTGATGGTGGAGCTGACCCAGTCCCAGATGCTGCACATCGCCCAGCAGATTGCTGCAGGCATGGTCTACCTGGCCTCCCAGCACTTTGTCCACAGAGACCTGGCCACACGCAACTGTCTAGTGGGAGAGAACCTGCTGGTCAAGATTGGGGACTTTGGAATGTCCAGGGATGTGTACAGTACCGACTACTACAGAGTGAGTCTCATACATACATACATACATACATACATACATACATACATACATGCATACATACAAGCAGGACAGGAATACTCTCACATGTATAATTTTAATTTTGTTATGGTTTTGGTTTGTAACAGCCATGCAGTTACAACAATAGTTATTTTAACAATTTTAAAAAAAATCTATTTTTAATGCCATTTAAATGCAAATTCTATAATCTGCATATACATGCTGTTTCCATGGTTATAGGGGGCAACAGTGCAAATTGCACTGGCAGTTTTTTCCCTGAGCAAGGAGTTCATGGTTGACTTTGCGTTAACACTGCAATGCAAATTTTGCTGTGAATTCTACTACACTAGTTGAAGGCAAGTCTGTTTTTTTACTGTTCTTAAAATACCAAGATTTCATGAAAACTCCTCTCCAGTATCTAACCCATTTCACATATTGTGAGGAAAAAATAATCTACCATAGCGGCTAGCCCAATCTGTTTCTGCTTTACCCAACTTTATTGTTGTTGTAATGCTGCACTGGGATTGGCTAGTTAAAGCACAAACCGATTGGGTGACCAGGCTAGCTGTTACTATCTAGTCTACACTAGAATAGTATAAACAGCCACTAGAGATTCTGGGTTAGAGTCCACGACCGGGAGACCCATGCCATGGGGCGGCGCACAATTGGCCCAGCGTCATCCGGGTTAGTATTTGGCCGGCAGGGTTGTCCTTGTCCCATCGCGCACTAGCGACTCCTATGGCGGGCCGGGCGTAGTGCACACTGACACGGTCAGAAGGTGCACGGTGTTTCCTCCGACACATTGGTACAGCTGGCTACCGAGTTAAGTGGACATTGTGTCAAGAAGCAGTGCGGCTTGGTTGGGTTGTGGTTCGGAGGACGCACGGCTCTCGACCTTCGCCTCTTCCGTGTCCATACTGGAGTTGCAGTGATGAGACACGACTGTAACTATCAATTGGATACCACGAAATTGTGGCGAAAAATGGGTAAAAGTAACACAAAAAAAGTTATAATAAAAAATTATAGTATAGACAACGCTACAGACATTACAGATAGTAATTTTAAGCCAGTAATATGATTTGTTAGTTCCAGACATGTTCTGTCTCCCAGTCAGCCACAGTCCTAGGGTCTATGTAGACAACAGTACCCTCTGCTGCTGACTGGCCCTCTCTGGGGAGAATCAATACAAAACAGATGAATGTAACTGAGACCCATCATCCCCCAATCAGATAGCAGCATATGAATAGGCCCACTCACTAATACACATATAGGAAGACCAAGAATGCAGCTGAACAGCACTTGGCTCAACACATGTAATAATTAGCCAGTTATTGTAAACCGACACATGTGATGTCAATATTAGCCATGGCAGAAGATTGTTAATACCATTACAGGCAAAAATGAATTGTGCGAGTTGGGTTTAAATACATTTTTTTATTTTTTATATATCACATCATGACATTGCATTCCACGAGAACTCTAGGCTCACACACAATATACATTTGTGTACATGTCATGTTAACCAAAGGCCTTATCGTGTAGGTTGGTTACTGACCTGACTGACTCAGTCCTTTCAGCTTCTTGTGGAGCTAAGTGACTCAACACCTATCCATTTAACCCTTTCTCAGGGGGTAGCTTCTTTTCTTCACTACAGTTTGTTCTAACCTTCATCTCCTTCCTTTGACCTTCTCTGTGGTTTTCCTGGATGGTTCCTGATGGATCCTTTGTCTGTTTCCAGGTGGGGGGTCACACCATGCTGCCCATCCGGTGGATGCCTCCTGAGAGCATCATGTACCGGCGGTTCACCACGGAGAGCGACGTCTGGAGTCTGGGCGTGGTCCTCTGGGAGATCTTCACCTATGGGAAGCAGCCCTGGTACCAGCTCTCCAACAATGAGGTCAGTAGTCTCTTATGACAGACAGCAGCACTCAAATGGGATTTGGTTCTGGGTTCTGAGATGACAAGGTCAGAGACAGAAGCTCAAACCTTTCCTAAAGTAGATTGACTACACTGGTAGCATAGTTAGGGACTTGTGTTTTGGACAGTCATGTCACATGACCTGGATTTTAAACTCTTATTTAAAGCTTTTTCAACAAACTGTCCCCTTTTATTTTTATGTCAGATCGTCCGGCACCATCCTCAGACAATTGCTTTAATTTGTTCAAATTAGTTCAAATTGAGGTCAAATTGAGGTCATGTGACATGATAGCCCAAAACACAGGTCCCTAACCATAGCACCTGACCTCCAATGATGAGATTTATCTCCAAATACATCACTCTGCTGTTGTCTCTTTTTCTAATCTTAGTTACAGTAGGTCACATTTGTATTGTCCACATAGATTTGAAATGTATTATGAATATACAGTACCAGTCAAAAGTTTGGACACAACTACTCATTCCAGGGTTTGTCTTTTATGTTTTACTATGTTCTACATTGTAGAATAATAACGAAGACATAAAACTATAAAATAACATTTATGGAATCATGTAGTAACCCAAAAAATGTAAAACAAATCAAAATATATTTTATATTTGAGATTCTTCAAAGTAGCCACCCTTTGCCTTGATGACAGCTTTGCACACTCTTGGCATTCTCTCAACCAGCTTCATTAGGTTGTCACCTGGAATGCATTTCAATTAACAGGTGTGCCTTGTTAAAAGTTTATTTGTGGAAGTTCTTTCCTTAATGCGTTTAAGCCAATCAGTTGTGTTGTGACAAGGTAGGGGTGGTATACAGAAGATAGCCCTATTTGATAGAATACCAAGTCCATATTTTGGCAAGAACAGCTCAAATAAGCAAAGAGAAATTACAGTCCATCATTACTTTAAGACATGAAGGTCAGTCAATCCGGAACATTTCAAGAACTTTGAAAGTTTCTTCAAGTGCAGTCTGAAAAACCATCAAGCGCTATGATGAAACTGGCTTATGAGGACCGCCACAGGAAAGGAAGACCCAGAGTTACCTCTGCTGCAGAGGATAAGTTCATTAGTTAACAGCCTCTGAAATTGCAACCCAAATAAATGCTTCACAGTTCAAGTAACAGACACATCTCAACATCAACTGTTCAGAGAAGACCGCATGAATCAGGCCTTCATGGTCAAATTGCTTCAAAGAAACCACTACTAAAGGACACCAAAAAGAAGAGACTTGCTTGGGCCAAGAAACATGGCCAATGGACATTAGACCATTGTACATGTAGAAAATAGTAAAAATAAGGAAAAACCCTTTAATTAATAGGTGTGTCGAAACCTTTGACGGGTACATAGGGAGGCGCACAATTGGCCTAGCGTGGTTAGGGTTTGACCGGGGTAGGCCGTCGTTGTATATAAGAATTTGTTCTTAACTGACTTGCCTAGTTAAATAAAGGTTAAATAATTAAAATAAAGTACTGTACATTTCCCAGCAATCTATTAAATAAACCAGTCTAAAAAACATCACCTTGGTGAACCTCACATTTGTTTAGACGCTGTTATCATATGAGCAATGGCTTCCTTGATTGACCCTGTGGGGATAAATGCATTTCATTTTAATTAAATTGAAAAAGTACTGAGCAGTGGTAGTGACCCGTGGTGCCCCCCCCCTACAGGTGATTGAGTGCATCACCCAGGGGCGCGTGCTGCAGCGGCCGCGTTCTTGTCCAAAGGAGGTGTACGACCTGATGCTGGGCTGCTGGCAGAGAGAACCCTACATGAGACTGAACATCAAAGAGATCCACAGCCTGCTCCAGAATCTGTCCAAGGCCTCGCCTGTCTACCTGGATATTCTGGGCTGAGTGAGTCTGATCGGCTGTGTTTGCGTATGGGAGGGAATGGAGTGGAGTTGTATGCGTACGAGCAAGCATACTGTTTGTATGGGTGCGAATAAGGGTGGAGTTTGTGTGTGTGAGCATACTGTGTGTGTGTGTGTATGGGTAGGATGAGGGTGGAGGTGTGTGTGTGTGTGTGTGTGTGTGTGTGTGTGTGTGTGTGTGTGTGTGTGTGTGTGTGTGTGTGTGTGTGTGTGTGTGTGTGTGTGTGTGTGCGTGTGAGCATACTGTATGTGTGTATATGGGTAGGATGAGGGTAGAGGTGTGTGTGAGCATACTGTATGTGTTTCTGTGTGCTGACTGTGCTTCTGCCTGCTCATCACATAGACAAAAGCCTTACATTTGATTGCCATTTCCTTTCCTTGTCCATTTGAAAATACTTTTAGGACCCGTTTCTCAAACCCAGATTAAAAGAATCCTGGAGTAGGCCCAATTCTGGTTTAGTTAATCAAGAGCAAAAAATAGGATTTCATAAATATCAGTTAACCTTGAATTACATACTCTTGGACTTTGACGGGGACTTTTTAAATAATAGTCAAAGAATAACTTAATAATGTCCATGATACCAAATGATCTGTAATCTTTATTAAATTGTAATTTAGTCAAGGAGTAGGCCAATGCCTCCCGGGTGGCGTAGTGGTTAAGGGCGCTGTACTGCAGCGCCAGCTGTGCCACCAGAGACTCTGGGTTCGCGCCCAGGCTCTGTCGCAACCGACCGCGACCGGGAGGTCTGTGGGGCGACACACAATTGGCCTAGCGTCGTCCAGGTTAGGGAGGGCTTGGCCGGTAGGGATATCCTTGACTCATCGCGCACCAGTGACTCCTGTGGCGGGCCAGGCGCAGTGCACGCTAACCAAGGTTGGCAGGTTCACAGTGTTTCCTCCGACACATTGGTGCGGCTGGCTTCTGGGTTGGATGCACGCTGTGTTAAGAAGCAGTGCGGCTTGGTTGGGTTATGTATCGGAGGACACATGATTTTCAACCTTTGTCTCTCCCGAGCCCGTACGGGAGTTGTAGCCATGAGACAAGATAGTAGCTACTAGACAATTGGATACCACGAAATTCGGGAGAAAAAGGGGTCAAATCCCTCCCCCCCCAAAAAAGGACTAGGCCAAATCTGGGTCAGCGAAACAGATCGCTGCGTCTCAAAATTATAATGGATACGTGCCAACATGGATGCAGCATTTCCTTGTTCCTCCTAACATGAGGAGGAACATCTCGTGTGGAGCGACATATAAAGTCGAGACGTGCAAAGAAAACTAAACCCATTGCAATGAAGTAAGGTACAATAAAAAACACTTATATAGATGTCATGGACTATTTTTATGATGTGAGAACTTTCTAATTGATGTCACGGGCTCTTGACTCTATTGTTTCCATGTTAAGTCATGTCTTTACATTTTGATTTGTGACTGGACTGTTGTCGTCATGGCCAACCAGAGCTGGCCATGAAGGGTACCTCTTAGGACTTATAATGACTTCATAACACATTCATAAGCAGTATGTAAGCATGTCATGAATGTTTTTCCCCATGTATTTATGAAATGCTAATGTACTGCAGCATGTAGGGTTATGAATGTTATGTTAAGTCTCTATGTAGGTACCCTCAGTCCAGAGAGAATGAGAGCCATTCATCCACACAACCAACACCGTTAAATCCCTGAGTGTTGATATCCATATGTGCATATTACGAAAACACATTAATCTTATTAAAATAAGCGTTTACATTTTAAAAGACAATGGCATCTCTATGCCATATTTATAAATCTGTTTTTAATTTGTATTATTATTATTATTTTTTTTTTTTTATGAATGTTTTCTGCTTGTGGTTCATTATCAGTGGGATTTTCTTTCTGAATATATTTTGCTAGCTTCTTACATTGTCCATTGTCCATGTAGAAGGTGTTGGTGTTTTGAATGTGGTTAGAATGCACTACACATGTCAGTCTTAACTGCATAACTAAAGCACAGTGAAAAATATCCTAGTATAAAGTTGGAAGAGGGAGGAACTTTGAGTTGCCTCAACTCAAATCACAGCATATGGAAGTTGAGCATAGCATAACATTGTCCTTTTGTTTTGTCATTTGTGAAGAGCACATTCACCAGCAATGGCTGGTGATAGAGCATCGCCTTTAGATAGAGCATCCCCTTTAGATAGAGCATCCCCTTTAGATAGAGCATCCCCTTTAGATAGAGCATCCCCTTTAGATAGAGCATCCCCTTTAGATAGAGCATCCCCTTTAGATAGAGCATCCCCTTTAGATAGAGCATCCCCTTTAGATAGAGCATCCCCTTTAGATAGAGCATCCCCTTTAGATAGAGCATCCCCTTTAGATAGAGCATCCCCTTTATCTTCCACCGTATGATTCTTTTGGTGGCCCATAACTCTACTCCACTGTTTGTTTTGCATTTTCAGAGGCAGCTTTACAAATGTTGTTGAGGTTGTTGTCGACATTGATAAAATGTTACAGTATATTGAAGCTGATAGGAAATGATGGATTTTGCCTTTTGAGGATATTTGATCTATTTCAGCTGTATTTGTGGGGAATTGACAGAGTATGGGCGCTGCTCTTAGTATGAGCCTTGAGTTAGAAAAGGTTTTCTGGTAGAATGCCCCTATTCAGCTATTTATGCACTTAAATTACTCATTTACTTGTTTCCATTTTGTATAGCATATTATTGCAACCAGGGTGTGATTCTGTGATCTTACATTGATTGATATGCAGTATATCTCATATCCTATAACAGGATTCCCCACCTGTTGGCCAAATTCAGCCCGTGGGTGATTTTATTTGCCCCCCATGTTTTTTGATCAAAAAATAATAATATATTTTTATTTTTGGACATAAAAATGTAAAAACACCAGAAAAGCAGCCCCAAATTATTTTAATTTTGGAAATATGTTCCAAAGTATTACCACGCATAATAGAGATACAGTTGATGTCGGAGGTTTACATACACCTTAGCCAAATACATTTAAACTCAGTTTTTCACAATTCCTGACATTTAATCCTCGTAAAAATTCCCTGCCTTAGGTTAGTTAGTATCACCACTTTATTTTAAGAATGTGAAATGTCAGAATAATAGTAGAGAGAATAATTTATTTCAACTTTGATTTCTTTCATCACATTCCCAGTGGGTCAGAAGTTTACATACACTCAATTGGTATTTAGTAGCATTGCCTTTAAATTGTTTAACTTGGGTCAAACATCTCAGGTAGCCTTCCACAAGCTTCCCACAATATGTTGGGTGAATTTTGGCCAATTCCTCCTGACAGAGCTGGTGTAACTGAGTCAGGTTTCTAGGCCTCCTTGCTCGCACACGCCTTTTCAGTTCTGCCCACAATTTTCTATTGGATTGAGGTCAGGGATTTGTGATGGCCACTCCAATACCTTGACTTTGTTGTCCTTAAGCCATTTTGCCACAATTTTGGAAATATGCTTGGGGTCATTGTCCATTTGGAAGACCCATTTGTGACCAAGCTTTAACTTCATGACTGATGTTGCCTCAATGTATCCACATAATTTTCCTGTCTCATGATGCCATCTATTTTGTGAAGTGCACCAGTCCCTCCTTGTCATGCCCTGACCTTAGAGATCCCTGTTTATTCTCTATATTTTGGTTAGGTGTGACTAGGGTGGGTACTCTAGTTTTTGTATATCTATGTTTTTTTTTCTTTGTTGGCCGGGTATGGTTCCCAATCAGAGGCAGCTGTCTATCGTTGTCTCTGATTGGGGATCATACTTAGGCAGCCCTTTTTCCCACCTTCAGTTGTGGGATCTTTGTTTGGTTGCATGTATTTTTGCACGACAAAGCTTTTCGTTCGGTGTATTGTTTTTTTTTTGCTGGTTCACATTTTAATAAAATATGATGAACTCAAATCACGCTGCGCCTTGGTCTACCCTTAACGACGAACGTTACAATCCTGCAGCAAAGCACCCCCACAACATGATGATGCCACCCCCGTGGGTGGGATGGTGTTCTTCGGCTTGCTAGCCTCCCCCTTTTCCCTCCAAACATAACGATGGTCATTTTGGCCATACAGTTATATTTTTGTTTCATCGGACCCAAGGACATTTCTCCAAAAAGTACGATCTTTGTCCCCATGTGCAGTTGCCAACCGTAGTCTGGCTTTTTTATGGCGGTTTTGGAGCAGTGGCTCCTTCTTTTCTGAGTGGCCTTTCAGGTTTTGTCGATATAGGACTTGTTTTGCTGTGGAAATAGATACTTTTGTACCTGTTTCCTCCAGCATCTTCACAAGGTCCTTTGCTGTTGTTCTGGGATTGATTTGCACTTTTCGCACCAAAGTAAGTTCATCTCTAGGAGACAGAACGCGTCTCCTTCCTGAGTGGTATGACGGCTGCGTGGTCCCATGGTGTTTATACTTGCGTACTATTGTTTGGACAGATGAACGTGGTACCTTCAGGCATTTGGAAATTGCTCCCAAGGATGAACCAGACTTGTGGAGGTCTACAATTTTTTTCTTAGGTCTAGGCTGATTTCTTTTGATTTTCCCATGATGTCAAGCAAAGAGGGACTGAGTTTGAAGGTTGGCCTTGAAATACATCCACAGGTACACCTGCAATTGACTCAAATGATGTCAATTAGCCTATAGGTAGCGTCTAAAGCCATGACATCATTTTCTGGAATTTTCCAAGCTGTTTAAAGGCACAGTCAACTTAGTGGACAGTATGTAAACTTCTGACCCACTGGAATTGTGATACAGTGACTTATACGTGAAATAATCTGTTTGTAAACAATTGTTGGAAAAATTATTATTAAAATCATGCACAAAGTAGATGTTCTAACTAACTTGCCAAAACTATAGTTTGTTAACAAGAAATCTGTAGAATGGATGAAAACTATTTTTAATGACTCCAACCTAAGTCAAATCAAATCTAAGTTTATTTGTCACGTGCGCTGAATACAACAGGTGTAGTAGACCTTACAGTGAAATGCTTACTTACAGGCTCTTACCAATAGTGCAAAAAAGGTATTAGGTGAACAATAGGTAGGTAAAGAAATAAAACAACAGTAAAAAGACAGGCTATATACAGTAGCCAGGCTATAAAAGTAGCGAGGCTACATACAGACACCGGTTAGTCAGGCTGATTGAGGTAGTATGTACATGTAGATATGGTTAAAGTGACTATGCATATATGATGAACAGAGAGTTGCAGTAGCGTAAAAGAGGGGGTGGTGGGTGGGACACAATGCAGATAGCCCTGTTAGCCAATGTGCGGGAGCACTGGTTAGTCGCCCCAATTGAGACCGTATACAAATGTAAGCAAGGTCTGGAGTTCATGCGGTCTATTTGTAGTCTACAAATTACTTATAACTATGTTCCGGCCCCCTGAGCATCCGCTCAATGAAGACATCGGCCACAGCTGAATCTATACTGAACAAAAATATAAACGCAACATGCAACAATTTCAATGATTTTATTGAGTTACAGTTTATATAAGGAAATCAGTCAATTGAAATAAATAAATTAGGACCTAATCTATGAATTTCACATGACTGGGCAGGGGCACAGCCATGGATGGGCCCACCAATTTGGGAGCCAGGCCCAGCCAACAAAAATATCAAAAATAAATCTTAAATTCATAATTCCAAACAGTCGATTTCTGAGTGGATAGACTATTGTAAGTATCTAAAGCCAGCTATATCTGAATCAGCTGTCTGAGTTCTCCAGAAAAGGGCTTTATTACCAATAGAAATACTCCTCAGTTTCATCAACTGTCTGGGTGGCTGGTCTCAGACGATCCCACAGATGAAGAAGCCGGAAGTGGAGGTTCTGGGCTGGCGTGGTTACACGTGGTGTGCGGTTGTGAGGCCGGTTGGATGTACTGCCAAATTCTCTAAAATGATGTTGGAGGTGGCTACAGTAGAAATTAACATTAAATTATCTGGCAACAACTCTGGTGGACATTCCTGCAGTCAGCATACCAATTGCACACTCCCTCAAAACTTGAGACATCTGTGACATTGTGTTTTGACAAAACTGCACATTTTAGAGTGGCCTTTTGTTGTCCTCAGCACAAGGTTCACCTGTGTAATGATCATGTCACACCTGCCAGGTGGATGGATTATCTTGACAAAGGATAAATGCTCACTAACAGGTATGTAAACAAATTTATGCACAAAATTTGAGCAAAATAAGCTTTTTGTGTGTATGGACAATTTCTGGGATCTTTTATTTCAGCTCATGAAACATGGGACCAACACTTTACATGTTGCGTTTATATTTTTGTTCAGTGTAGTTGATGATCTTTGTCCTATAAGCTATTGCAGTGGTTAGGATCAGTTGTGAGAGTAGCTTAAGTCTGATCCCCCATGTTGTACAGTAGAGCTGTGAGGCCTCCTGAACAGGTCCTATCAAGGATGTGATGACTTGGTAACTCTGTTGAGGCAGTATCTACCAATATATGATTACCAAAACAACTTCCTATTAACCACCATCTCCCCTGCTTTTGACTGAATCTTCATGGTGATCATGCATTCCATTATGACTGGTCAATATGGAAAAGGACCATTAATGTCACAGGGATCTGTGGTGTTTCAGATCAGATTTTTTCTGCAGTGATATCAATGTAAAATCTTTCCACTTTCTCTATCTCTATGCTGTCTTTACTGGAGTAGGCTAAGGCCAGGATTCAATCCGGACTGCAGAAGATCCACGTTGTAGCGCAGTTTGCATTTAACAGTAATTTCCAATTGAGCCAACATCTGCAGTGTTTACTTTGAACGCGATCTCCATGGCGACACTAACATGTATAGCCGAAAAGGGACTATCTGATAGAATCTCAGGCCGAACTCTTACTCATAAACGTGATCTCTACACTACTGTTTTATCAGTGATACTACATAAGATCCCAGTTCCCATAACCTTTGGCTTTTGATATGGAGATTATCCAGTGCATTAATGTTTGCTGTGGCAATAATGCTCTTTAGTGAGTCAGAAGTGCACACGCAAATTCCTGTGCTTTGAGTCACTGTCTTTTCAATTGCTGTATTATCACCATCATCCCTGTTGCATTCTTTGCTAAACACCACAAAAACCTGCCTTCAGCTATGTTGGACTGTCTGCAACATAACACTGAAAAAGCGTACATATTTGTTTGGCGACCATCTGTCAATGGTCGGTTCTTTCTTGACCAGTTCCAGCTTTTTAGGCCATTCTCTATTATAGTCATGTGTGTCTGCTCTGAATATTCTGAATCGCTTGTAATCTGCATTCCATTTTGTACAGTTCGTATATTTGTCTAAATTAATAGTATGTTCTATAGTATATTCTGTTTCAAACAGGTACTTTATCAAAAAATGTGTGACAAAAATGTGTTATGGGCCACTGGCAATATGTAAATACAAATGTATTAGTGCTAAAAAAACAAATATAATTTATTTGTGCTTGTTCATATCAGTGAGAATACTATCACATTTTTTGGTGGAACTTTCGAACTCGAGAAGAGATTCCTTTAAAATGGTATTTTCTCTATGAAGAAGGAACTGATTCAGTCCTATATCCCAGCTCACCCTTCTTTCCTATCTGGTGGAAGGACCATAGAGGTTATGACTGACTGAGCGCCGTTTGTCTGTGAGAAGGCCATAACTTCTTGGTCACCTGGAACATCGAAGGACCAAATCCAGCGACCAGGTGAACCAATGGGGACCATCATCATTTCACCACCCAACCACTCGTCTATTTCTGGCCTATTGGTCTTCTTTCAGATGAATAACTGTGACTGCATCATGAATAATAGTATGTTATTTTGAATGTAAGCTCTCGGGATGGGGGGGATTGCCACTGGTTATTTTGTAAATATGAAAAAGCATTTTTTTTTTATCCCTGTGCAGATATGTTTTACTTGCTGGCTGAATGATTTTGAGTGAGAGTCAGAGTGTACACGTTCATACGTTTGTGAGTATGATGCCCCTGAGCTGCGGTGTGTGTGTGTGTGTGTTTTTTTTCTCCCAGCAGATTGTGTCACTGCTTACGTAACATTCAATTCTATCAATCAAATCTTTGTGCATCATGCGAGTAACTTCTCTGCAGTTAATGGAATTGTTCCTTGTAACACTGTGCATTTAATAAAGGTGGTATGTCTTACAATAAGTTGTCTCCTTTCAGAATGTCAGTTATAATTTACAATACCAATCTCATGCGTTATGTTCCGTGAAGTTGTGTACATCTAAATAATTTATAGAACACCAAGCTGATTGAATTATCTGAGATATGGGTGTCTTTGTGCAGCTGTTCAATTGTTAGCAGGTTATGTGAAATTGTAAACCGGATATGCCAATAATATCTCATCAAATCAATTCACATTATATATTGCAAGTAGGCTACCGACCTGCAGCAGAATTCCATAGCACGCTCCCAATCTTGTACCCCAGTAGCCTCACCAGATCCATGCATCTCATAAATCACATTGATTTACTGCTCCTGCTCCACCATCAGGGCACACCATAGCAAAATGTTTTTGCAACAGAAAAGGAGTTACTTGTTCATATAGCTGTTCTTTCCAGGGAGGTACTTTCTTACATTTTGTGCCTACTGAATATGACCCAACTCTCTAGTCTATCTGATAGACAGGCAGAGTATCTAAGCCTTGTTGATTGATACTTGATATGTGCACCCACCATTGCGTCTGGTGGCTATTTTAAAAGAGCCAGCCCTCGCAGTTTTATGAAAGGATTTCCAAGGTCAAAGTTGGGATCTAACAAACACAGTTAAGTGACAACGGCAGCTGGCCCGTAGCAAAGGTCCTGATACACAGTCAAATCAAAACTAGCAGTGTTCGCTGCACAGGATGATGTGGTCCCAGGACAGTTCTTACATTTCCTCCCCAACTGGTTATTTGGTATTTTATTAGGATTCCTGGAGTTCACACAAAACATGAAACATAATACAGAATGACATAATACAGAACATCATTAGACAAGAATAGAACTACATACATTTTTAAAAGGCACATGTAGCCTACATATACGCACAAACTATCTAGGTCAAATAGAGGAGCATCGCGTTGTGCTGGTTTGCTTTATCTGGTTTTGAAATCAGGTTTGCTGTTTATTTGAGCAATATGAGATGGAAGGAAGCTCCATGCAATAAGGGCTCTATATAATACTGTACGCTTTCTTGAATTTGTTCTGGATTTGGGGACTATGAAAATAGCCCTGGTGGCATAAGTGTGTGTCAGAGCTGTGTGTAAATTGACTATGTAAACAATTTGGGATTTTCAACACGTTTCTTATAAAAATAAGTGATGCAGTCAGTCTCTCCTCAATTCTTAGCCAAGAGAGACTGCCATGCATAGTATTTATATCAGCCCTCTGATTACAATTAAGAGCAAAACACGCCGCTTTGTTCTAGGTTAAGATTTGGGGGCCGCAAATTCTTCTCTTAGTGCTTGGTCAATTTCATTAGGCACAAAATGGAGTGGTTCTATATCTGAACTTACCCAATATAAAAAATTAAAAATTTTCACGTCGCAAAACATTTTGCTACAGTGTGCCCTAATGAGCATAACCTTTGTTGCAGTCATTTAGGCCAGGATTCGATCAGCGGTAACCTGTGTAAACTGACAAATGTAAAAAATGTTTAAAGCGTGTAGGAGGGTGAACTGTGATAGAGCTGTCAAATCAACAAGCGGCTCCTGCATTGGATGCACGAGTAAAAATCCCATGCAGCTGTGTTACAAGTTTGTACACTGATTTTAACCTATTACTTCTTTAAAATGAATTACAAGGTGTCATTTCCATATAGCTTACAATTTCTTGTTCTGAACTTCTGTGGTTTGTGACAATGACCACCAGAGCTCACAGATTTGACAGCTCTAACACAGTTACACCACCAACACAGTTACACCACAGAAAAAGCTTATTGGTGGTTCCACACTTCTTCCATTTAAGGATGGAGACCACTGTGTTCTTGGGGACCTTCAATGCTGCAGACATGTTTTTGTACCCTTCCCCAGAACTGTGCACAATCCTGCCTTGGCATTCTAGTCAATTCCTTCAACCTCCTGGCTTGGTTATTACTCTGATATGCACTGTCAACTGTGACACCTTTATATAGACAGGTGTGTGCCTTTCTAAATCATGTCCAATCAATTGAATTTACAACAGGTGGACTCCGATCAAGTTGTAGAAACATCTCAAGGATGATCAATGGAAACAGGATGCACCTGAGCTCAATTTCAATTCTCATAGCAAAGGGTCTGAATACTTATGTAAATCAGGTATTTCTGTAATAAATTTGCACGAAAAAAAAAAGAAAACATTTTTGCTTTGTCATTATGGGGAATTTTGTGTAGATTGATGACAGTTTTTATTTAATACATTTTAGAATAAGACTAACGTAACCAAATGTGGAAAAGTCAAGAGGTCTGAATACTTTCCAAAATGCACTCTATGCCATGCAGGTAGAGTTGAGCATGGTTAGTATGTAGCTAGCTACTGTGTTTGAAAAAAATCTCAGTGTAGTTTGCAGGTCCAGGGAAACGGCTGTCTACAGGCACAGCATTGTTTGTAGGACAAGGGTGAGGCTGTGTTTATAGACACTAGGGCCTACTTGTTTCCATAGTGAGTGCAGTGTGTTGCACACTGCTCAGTCATACTAGTAGTAAAAAGGTGCAGGCATTGATGTGCATAGGTAGTGAGAGGTCAAAGTACATTGGTCTTTACAACCAGGGAAGTTGGTGCTGCACAATAGTATTTTGTTGAGCCTTGCTTTTGTAACCTTGTTTGGTACACACCCAGTTAAATAAAATAACTCCTTAAAAGGGATACTGCGAGATTCTGGAAATTAAGCAATTTTTTTACTTACCCAGAGTCAGGTGAAATTGTAAATACAATTGTAGGTACTGTTGAGTATACTAACGCACCTGTAGACATCCAGTCATTGCTTAACTCTAGTTATCATTGGCTCACAAAACTACCTCCAACTTTCTTCATACTGCACGCAAAGACAAAAATGGTATCCACAAGTTCACCTGACACGGGGGAACTAGAATATGGCTTTATTCCCAGAATCTCACACTATCCCTTTATAGCCTAGCACATTGTGATACATATAACCTTTTCACACTAGCAGATCCAAACCAAAACTGTACTGGATAAGGGTTGGATATTTTCTTCTCACATTGTCCTTTCCAGCAACTATGGTGGATGAGTAACCAGGCCAGCTCAGTTCAGCTCAGTAGTGTGAAGAGCCCTATACAGTAGCCAAATAAGACACCACAAAGATCAAGAGGGAGGGGCTTGGTTTCATCAAAAGCTGTGCGCAGTTTATTGTATTCTAAATTTACATTAAAAATAAAAAAAAGTCTGCCCATATCCTAGAACCATTATGAAAGTTAACGCACAAATTCAATATACATCTCATTGTATTTTACAGAGGATAAGAGTATAGGCATGGAGGTGGTATGATTCATTACAAGGCTTAAAAGAATCAGAGAAACTAAAATAATAAATAGAAGGTGCTATCCTTAGCTGAGAAAAAAAAATATTCTTCAGTCGAACAAAAAACAATGCCTGCAATGTGGAAAGTCTCGCGCTCCCCTTCCTCAAAGAAAGTAATACAAATGAACTTAGGGAATCTGGGCCTACAGAAGCAGAGAGATGGAGAAGAGTAGAGTGCGATGGATGAGAATGGGAGACTAGTTCTTCTGTACAGGTGCATAAATTAGAAACAACATCTGGTGGTTACACACAGCTTCTCACTAGAACAATCAACAGCTAGGAAAAATGTCAGAGACAAGATCGGGTTTTTCTGCTCCTAGTATTGTATTATTTTATCTGCTAAGTGAATGCAGATGTCTCGAGTTTCTCTTGAGTTTTGCTGTTAGTGCAGCAAGTTGATGTTATAGTCAGACGATGTCACAAAGGAGGGAAGGACCAACCGGAGCTGAGAGATAAACACATTGCATTGTTTTCTTTTTAAAACTACTGCAGATTCCAATATGTTGTTTTTCTATTTCAAACAAAAAAGTTTTAAAAAGTTACTAAATTATTCAGCATGTCAGTTTTTTTTGCAATATCACATTTTTCGGAAAAACTCAAATCATATTTCAAGTAACCGTTTAAAATGGTTGGCGAGAGAAAGCGTCGGGATATTTTCTCTCTCCCTTTTTAATGATGAGGTCATTAAAAGTCATGCACGATGCAAATAACCTCATGCAGTAGTTTATGGTTAACCATCCAAGCACTTTTTATTTGTTAAGTCATAAATACACACAGCAGCTTCACCATAGGGTGTCTGGTTCCTCCTCAGGTTTTGAATGTGGGGTATTTATAAGGAGATCATTTTGCATGAGAACAGGAAGAGAGATCTGCCACATCTACCTAATGCTTACCTGCTAAAGGAAAAAATTAGTTGTGTAGAACTGATTATCAACATTTGAGATATATATATATATTCTCAATCTCTCGCTCGCTTAGCGCTGCGCACTCATCCACTTGCACTTTCCCCAATCGCTCCCACTCTCCTTTTTTATGGTTGTACACAAATGTAACAAAGGTGACAGACCTGAAATTACAATCACCAAAAAACAAACCCCAAAAGATCCTGCTGCCCGCCCGTCACTGGCAGTGGCAGCACAGAGGCCAAAGTCTGCGTGGTGCTGGGATATCATCAAAGAGGAGGTGGTGGAGGTTCCTTAGAGCTCCTAGAGCTGCTGTTGTAACCGCCAGTACCGCTCTCCCTGAGGTTGAGGTTCTCCAGGGCCACGTCTAAAGGCATGATATCCACGCAGCCCATGGCCCCAAAGCTGGCAAAGTCTCGCCGCTCGTCCTCGTCCGAAGAGGAGCTCTCCTCACGCATCAGCGTGCTCAACAGCAGCTCCTGGACAAACAGGCTGCGGTCGGCGCGCTCACCCTCCAGCGCCTGCCGCTCCGCCTCCGACATCTTGGGCTCATTCAAACTGTAGGAGAACAGAGAGGAGGATACCTGGTTAACACAGACCAGAGGGACTACATGAAGGAAATGGGAGAGACGGTTCAAGGTAGTGGGAGAAAAGACCTGGCTAGGCCTGTGGATGCTGAGAACAGATTGAGGTGGGAGACACCATGTAAAGGGGGTTGGGAGACACCATGTAAAGGGGGTTGGGAGACACCATGAAAAGGGGGTTGGGAGACACCATGAAAAGGGGGTTGGGAGACACCATGAAAAGGGGGTTGGGAGACACCATGAAAAGGGGGTTGGGAGACACCATGAAAAGGGGGTTGGGAGACACCATGAAAAGGGGGTTGGGAGACACCATGAAAAGGGGTTGGGAGACACCATGAAAAGGGGGTTGGGAGACACCATGTAAAGGAGGTTGGGAGACACCATGTAAAGGAGGTTGGGAGTAGAGGCTGATTAATTAGGGCCGATTTCAAGTTTTCATATATTCGGTAATCTGTATTTTTGGACGCCGATTATGGCCGATTACATTGCATTCCACGAGGAAAATGCGTGGCAGGCTGACCACCTGTTACACGAGTGCAGCAAGGAGCCAAAGTAAATTGCTAGCTAGCTTTAAACTTATCTTATAAAAAACAATCAATCTTCACATAAACACTAGTTAACTACACATGGTTGATGATATTACCAGGTTAACTAGCTTGTCCTGCGTTGCATATAATCAATGCGGTGCCTGTTACTTTACAACCTATTGCAACCTATTTACAACCTATTTCGCCAAACGGGGGATGATTTAACGAAAGCGCATTCGCAAAAAAAAATCACAATCGTTGCACAAATGTACCGAACCATAAGCATCAACACCTTCCTTAAAATCAATACACACAAGTATATATTTTTTTAAACCTGCATATTTAGTTAAAATAAATTCATGTTAGCAGGTAATATTAACTAGGGAAATTGTGTCACTTTTCTTGCGTTCATTGCACACAGTCAGGGTATATGCAACAGTTTGGACAGCCTGGCTCGTTTCGAACTAATTTGCCAGAATTATACATAATTATGACATAACATTAAATGACATTAAAGGTTGTGCAATGTAACAGCAATAACTTAGACTTAGGGTTGCCACCTGTTCGATAAAATATGGAACGGTTCCGTATTTCACTGAAAGAGTAAACGTATTGTTTTCGAAATGATACTTTCCAGATTTGACCATATTAATGACCAATGGCTCGTATTTCTGTGTTTATTTTAATTAAGTCTATAATTTGATAGGGCAGTCTGACTGAGAGGTGGTAGGCAGCAGCAGGATCGTAAGCATTCATTCGAACTTGACTGCGTTTGCCAGCAGCTCTTAGCAATGTTTGCTTCACAGCGTGATGCCTATCAACTCAAGCTTATCAACTCCTGAGATTAGGCTGGCAATACTAAAGTGCCTATTAGAACATCCTATAGTCAAAGGTATATTAAATAAAAATGGTATATGGAGAGAAATAGTCGACGCGTCATAATAACTACAACTTAAAATTTCTTAACTGGGAATATTGAACCACCAGCTTTCATATGTTCTCATGTTCTGGGCAAGGAACTTGGCACATATTGCACTTCTACTTTCTTCTCCAACACTGTGTTTTTGCATTATTTAAACCAAATTGAGCATGTTTTATTATTTATTTGAGACGAAATAGATTTTACTTATGTATTACATTAAGTTAAAATAAGTGTTCATTGATGTATTGTTGTAATTGTCATTATTACAAACACACAGACAGTCCGATTAATTGGTATCACCTTTTTTTGGTCCTCCAATAATTGGTATCGGCGGTGAAAAATCATAATCAGTGGACCTCTACATGAGATAAGGGTGTTGGGAGACGACACCGCTGTCATGACGTTCTGTTGGTGAGGTTTATGACCCCATAAATACCTTTCCCCCTTTTCTCTCTCTACAGATTTGACTCTTGGAAAGCCCTTTGTTAACATAGAGAGAGTATGGTAACATCAAAAGGTTGGGAACGGAACAATATTTCTGTAATCCAACCAGTTGAAAGTATCTGTTGGTACTTAAATAATATGATGTCAGATCAGTTGTTGTCTGAAACATTATTACTGATGATAGGACGACATAAACTGTATCTTGGAAAGTCTACACATTCTAGATATCGGATTCACATGGAATTGTTGTGCAATTTAAATGTTTAAATATGAAACTCTTTGTGAAAAAATCAAATGTAATTTTAGCTTCTAAATTAGAGAATTGTTTTCATAAGTAAACTCTGCTCACTCAGTGGCCCCCGCCCAATTGAACAGACATTGGTTGTGAACTAGGAAACACACCCTTCTCTCCACCACTACAAAAGCCCATTGACGAGAGTCAACCTGTTGTTCCCGGTGACGTGAGGACTGCTGTCCATACATTTAAAAGAGCTAATATCAACTACAGAACTAAGCCAACCTCAGCGTGAGCTCTGGTTGCGAATGGTTGAACGACTACAACCTAACGAAATTATCATTGTGTTCCCGATGACGTGAGGACTGATGTCCATACGTTTAGAAGAGCGAATTTCAACGTGGAGGTGACGATCGACACGCTGGAAGGATGAATTTCGACTATACCAGCCAGAATATAGCATGAGCTTATAGTATGGCAACTTGATTTGAACTTTGAACTCTTATTCACTAAAGAAGTGATACATCCTAGACGTTGAGTTAGCAGCAGCTGTAAACGTGGGCTAGGAAAGGACGGACAATCTCTTCAGAAAGACAGGGTACTACAACAGAACCATTCTACCACACGACGATGGTACTACAACGTATCCGTTCTACCACAATACATATTCTTCCAAGGACAAGGGATATCTCTGCTGGGCAACCCAGCCTTCCATCTACGACTAATCTATCGAAGCGCAGCTCAGAGTAAATATTTATTTTATTTTCCTTTTCCAAATTTAGAATGCATTAGATTCTGTATTTACGATAGCATAGCTTCATGAGGTCCTACAGAGACCCAATCCGTTGGTTTCTCAGTCTTCTCGAGCTTTCATTCAAACTCAACCCCCTTTCTTTGTGTAACCAGCCGTCATATCGGCCCCGTCCGCTAGGGACGTTTTCTTGTATGACATAATTAGTAATCAATGTATGATCCATCCTGTGTATCTGTAATTCTGTGTGATTATTTAGGTATTTAGTAAATAAATAATTAAACCAAATTTTCTACTGCTGATTCAACTTGTTAGCCACGGTTTGTGACGATAACCAAGAATTTTACGACGTTCAGATGTGACTGCTATTGATATAAAATATTCCCAGGTCTTTAAGAGTTTATTCGGGAGACAACAGCTCTATAAATATTATTCCGTGGTGCCCAGATTTCCTAGTTAATTACATTTACATGATTAGTTTAAATCAGGTAATATTAATTACAGAGAAATGATTTTATAAAATATCATGTCATATCACTTAATCTGGCATAGCAAAAACACGACACCGAGTAGGTGCCGACCCACGACACCGCGGGGGGGTGGGAGATGACCCTCTACGACACCACGTAGGGGGACAAACAGGAGGATAAGGGAGACCATGCCACAGGGAGTTGATAGGAACAACTTGGGTCCTGGGAGCTGTAACAATGTGGTAGAAGTCCAGAAGGGCCTCAGATGTCAAGTCTGCAGAGCATTGATCTATTTTTAAAAACACTAAGTAGAAGGCTCTGTCCACGAGTAGACAACTCACCGTGTGAGCAGGAACTGGGAGCTGTGGGAGGCCATGGGATTGCTCTCGGCCACGCCGACCGAGTTGGCGCTGGGAGGTGGGATGGTGGCACTGATGTTGCCGCCGGGGTTAGAGCGTCGTGTGGCGTTCCTGGCTGTCTCCAGCTGCTGGCGGGCCGCCTGGGCCTGCTGGCGCTCCAACTGCAGCTGCATCTGTAGCTGCTGCAGCTGAGACGCAGACGGGCCCGACGAGTTGAGCTGGCCACCCGCCGAGCGACGCACGCCCGACAGCTGAGACAATAGCTCTGTGGGGAGGGGAGATGAAGAGATTTATTTTGAGATCATTTTGGTGACAGTCAAATTAACATTCTCCAGTATAGACACGCTGTTGGGAGACACCACACTACTGTAGGGGTGTCACAGTGCTTTGGACAAGAGACATTACACAGTGGTTGTACTGGTTATACTTAATTGGAGACAGGAGCCATTCAGACTCATGGAGAGAGAATTTTACTTATTTTATGTCAAATGACTCCATGAGTAACCAAGTACATAGGAGCTACAAGAGGGGAGAAACTATAGAATCTCTATCCATTTCTATGAGGAAGACCCTGTTTGTAGTTATACTGACAGACAGACTGGTCAGACCAGGTGCACTGCTCACCTGCTATAGGGTCCATGGCTTCCCTGTTACTGGGGGAGTAAGAGGAACTCTGTGAGGAAGAGAGCCCCCCAGTGGAGCTGCTAGTAAAGTGCATGTTGGTCCTGCGTGCCCTAGGACCGCCCAGCCCACGACCGTGGTGGAACATCCGACGCACATGCCGGACGCCACTGGACTCATCGTAAAACACAGTGGGTTAAGGAGTACAGACCAAGGGGCTCGCAAGTAACTGGAATAGTCACATCCACAGGCGTGTATAGTTTTCGCATCCACAAAGGTCGGTCGGCACACACAAGCAGACCACACACACACACACACAGTCGAGCTGCGTAAAAGGATATTAAGTCTCTAGGTGCTCTGTGTTCAAGTGTGAGATGAGCAGCAAAGTCGTCAGTCACATGATTGGGGTCCCCGCCCGGCAACGCAGCACATATTGGACAGATCTGAAATGAAGCAGTAAGCACCCTCTGGATATATTCAACTGACCATTCACAAGCATCAGTTGTCAAATAATTATTTGAGAATTGCATTAATGCTTCCATGAGCCCTGGAATCAAATTTGGATGTATGAGATGTCATTGGATGCAATGTTTCCCCTAGATTTTTAGAGGTGGTAAACACCAAAACATTCTATTGAAAGAAATGGAGGCCACATTTTTTCAGGCAGAATAGCGACAGAGCTAGACTGAGGGACCAGTCTGTCCTGTCTTAGTTATGCTAGATGAAACACTAGGATATCCCCCACTTACCACCTCTGTGGAAGTCTCTGCATGGTCTGAGGTGACATGCTCCTGTAGGGATGTCTCTGTGTAGCCCATTTTACCACAGTAAGGACAGGAAAAGCTCTGGGGCTGCTCTACTGAGAACGCCTCGCCGCCATAATACAGGTCTGCAAAGCAAAACCATCCATCTTTAGAGACACATTAATAATAATCGCCATAATACAACAAACCTCATATCGAATAATAATCATATTGAATTTGTTGAGCACATTTCACATGCTCAAAGCGCATAAGGTAGAAAACAAAGACAAAAATACATTTAAAATTCACCATGCAAATACACTGAAAGCAAAAGGATCAACGAAAATCAAATTAATAATAACATTAAGTGCGAAGAGTTTTCCGGACCACATGACCTGACCAGGAAGAACAACAAGATAGCCCTGCTGGGCCACCTCACCAGGAAGAACTACAAGATAGCCCTGCTGGGCCACCTCACCAGGAAGAACTACAAGATAGCCCTGCTGGGTCACGTGGGCAGGAAAAAAAACTCCTGTCCCTTCTCATAATGTAACATGTTTAATCTACACTGCAGATGTCCTTACCAAAGTCTACCCTGGTTAATCTACACTGCAGATGTCCTTACCAACGTCTACCCTGGTTAATCTACACTGCAGATGTCCTTACCAAAGTCTACCCTGGTTAATCTACACTGCAGATGTCCTTACCAAAGTCTACCCTGGTTAATCTACACTGCAGATGTCCTTACCAAAGTCTACCCTGGTTAATCTACACTGCAGATGTCCTTACCAAAGTCTACCCTGGTTAATATACACTGCAGATGTCCTTACTAAAGTCTACCCTGGTTAATATACACTGCAGATGTCCTTACCAAAGTCTACCCTGGTTAATCTACACTGCAGATGTCCTTACTAAAGTCTACCCTGGTTAATCTACACGGCAGATGTCCTTACTAAAGTCTACCCTGGTTAATCTACACGGCAGATGTCCTTACCAAAGTCTACCCTGGTTAATCTACACTGCAGATGTCCTTACTAAAGTCTACCCTGGTTAATCTACACTGCAGATGTCCTTACTAAAGTCTACCCTGGTTAATATACACTGCAGATGTCCTTACCAAAGTCTACCCTGGTTAATCTACACTGCAGATGTCCTTACCAAAGTCTACCCTGGTTAATCTACACTGCAGATGTCCTTACCAAAGTCTACCCTGGTTAATCTACACTGCAGATGTCCTTACTAAAGTCTACCCTGGTTAATCTACACGGCAGATGTCCTTACCAAAGTCTACCCTGGTTAATATACACTGCATGGCGTGCTCCGACGTGTGTCTCGTTGTGGTAGCTCCGCTCTCGTAGCACGATGCGCACAGGTCGTAGTCGTAGCAAATTAAACACTTGTACCGGCGCCCTCTGAAGTTCCCTTTTAAACACGCGTCACAGCTCACACCTGCAAAACAAGGGGGAGGATTCAATGTCAAAATGTACAGGCTAATAGCCCACTAAGGTGGTGCAGTAGGACACTGTGTGCAGACAGTCAGAAAGAGAGGCTGGATGACATTGGCACTGGCACTAACCCACAAATGTGATTGGAGAGGAATTTTTCAAATCCACCGAACATCAATAGCAGGTCATTAATGAATGCCAGTGTGTGTACCTGGCTAGAACAGAATAATAGGGTCCCATCTTGTCCAGTTCTCATGCATTTGTACGTAATCATTTGCATTTGTTGTTGCAAATGCAAAACAGGCCTTTATATCACAGTGCAGTAAATTAAGCAGGCCTAAACAGCAGATGGACAGACGAGATGATCAAGAGAAAAGAAGAGTGTATAGACAGAGTGAAAATTAAAAGAAACACAAAACTGTCATCTAGCTGTCCCTTCGTGGTTTTTCTCGATCATATCACGTGGTGATTTCAGTGATACTGTACTGATACACATACTGTAGTTTCCTCCTTCCAACAGGCACTATGTAAACTGCTATAACCAGAACCTTAACTTTGTTAATGCTGCTGAAATGAGACCATTTCACCGCTGTCATAAAGCCAAGGCATTTGACACATCCCTCCTTAGATAACTGACAAAGCAAGAAACAAAATTCTGAAACTGAAAAAGGTTAGGCTATGCTGCTGTTCATTGCTCACATTTAGGGTACATTCGTAAATTCACTCTGGAGTGCCAGAGTAAACTCAGAGCGCGCTCTGGGCATTCTTAAATTCAGAGAGTTGTCATATTGTCCAGATTGTAAATTCAGAGCGGTTCGCTCTTGGAGCGCACACTGGATGCTCTGGCTGAGGAATAGGGTTGATCCGAGTGTTCCAACCTAACAATGGCAGTCAAGCACCCAAGCTAACTTGCTAAAGTTGGCTAGCTTGCCAGCTTCTTCCAGATAAAAATGAGACAACACCTCACTGACAATTTTACTCGCCCTAGTTAGGCTGTTTTCATGTCATCTAGAGCAAGGGTTCCTCCAGACGAGAGCGCTCTGAAATTGGAGTAGGGCTCCCGAGTGGCACAGCGGTCTAAGGCACTGCATCTCAGTGCTAGAGGCGTTACAACCTGGAATCGAACCAGGGTCTGTAGTATCACAACTGGCCGTGATTGGGACTCCCATAGGGCGGCGCACAATTGGCCCAGCATCGTCCTGGTTAGGCCGTCAATGTAAATAAGAATTTGTTCTTAACTGACTTGCCTAGTTAAATAAAGGTTAAATAAAATAAAAGATAGCCAGAATTCATTTACGAACGCACCCACAGTCAGACATTTCTGAGAACTTCTGTACTGATCTATCATTAAATTGTCTGGATTCTCCAAATTGAGAATTTGCCCTTGCTCTGTGATGACAACAGCCCTTGACTTCCCATTCTTGATGACAATAAAACACTAATGGAAAAAAATGACACCAAATCATTTAGTTACACCCCTTGATACACTACTCAAATGGTTTTCAGATGCCTGGTGTCTGTCACACCTATGGGTGTCTATGCAATGCTTGTCTGGACTCTGGATAAAGGTGTGCTGCTTAGGCAAACATCCCAGTTGGAACTGTATGTCATTTTGACTATGGAGGGACAGTGACTGAGAACACTTTCACCATACACTGACAGGCCTTCCTTCATATGTGCACAGATCCTTAGTTAGCTAACGTTATAGGAGAAAGAAATCCAGACCTGGCTATTCATCCAGACCTAATATGACGTAGTCCAACAAGTGAGTCCAGCAAGCCAGACAGATGTCTAAGTAGCTATCAAGTAGGTTTGATGCCGGGTGTTCTCCAAAATCGTGCTCTAACAGGGTCAACTTAACTAGCTAGCGAACTTATACTAGTTAGTCGATTCACTCTGTTTGCAGTTAGCTAGCATACTCTACTGATCCAATGAGTTAGCTAAAGAATTTAACCATAACACCGGTAGCTAGATAACGTTAATTAAGTGAAGGTAGAAGACGGGCGAACTAGTTAGTAAACTAGGTAGCAGCTAGCTAGCTGCCTGGTTAAGTTTGGGCCACTGTGACTGAGGCCTCAAACTACCTTGATGACAGTGCATTCAGTGACCAAACCCTTCTTGGGTGGCATGGAGTATTTCAGCACTTAGTCCAGTTAAATAACTTGTTAACTAAACTACCTACGAAAACAATGTGGCCATACCAACACACACCACGCATTCACCCTTCCTAAAAAAGGCCAGTCTGAAAACTTAACTACTAGGCTAACGACGTTGTCATTGAAGAAAGCTAGCTAGCCAACGTCCTAGCTATAGCAACTGGCTGTCGGACCATCACTTTAGCTAGCCACGTTAGATAGCAAGCTACCTAGCATTAGCTAACTCGCTAGAATAAGAAACGACCGCTCACTAGAAGTATTACTTCTTTGAAACATGACTGTTCATAAATACGAAGACTGTCGTTATCAAGAATCAGCCTGGTTCTACTCAGCAATCAGGAGGTTGAGAAAATTCATGGTGGCCGCCATCATGAGCCCTGTCTAATGCATTGCAATACAAAACATGGCAACCCACTGACCAACCCCAGGAAGCTAATGTTAGCTATGGACGTCTATTTTTCACTTACCCTCATGTCGGGACATCCTACAGACGATGACACAGCCCCCTCCTCGGCCTCCCTAGCACGGATCACGCAGAAAATATACAGCTTTTAAGAGATAAACCTGGGACGCGATTTCTATTTCGTATTTTCTCTTTAAGATGGATCCTGAGCTTACAGTTCTGTGCTTCCCCCTCCCTGGCTGTCACGAAGAAGTACTGAGACAGAGAATTCGCAGTCTGCTGAAGAAACACTAGGGGGTGCCCTTCACAATAATGTGGTTGTTCAACTGAAGAGGGTAAAAAAAAAAAATCAGCCTATAGAAATAGAATCCATTTTATGATTCAGCCACTGTATTCAAAAGGTGAGACAAGAAAGCTATTTTCCCAATGCAATCCCTGACTAGTTTGATGTAAAAAATATATATATACATACAGTACCAGTAAAAAGTTTGGACACACCTACTCATTCAAGGGTTTTTCTTTATTTGTTTTAACTATTTTCTACATTGTAGAATAATAGTGAAGACATCAAAGTAGCCACCCTTTGCCTTGATGACAGCTTTGCACATTCTTGGCATTCTCTCAACCAGCTTTGCCTGAAATGCTTTTCCAACAGTCTTGAAGGAGTTCCAACATATACTGAGCACATGTTGGATGCTTTTCCCTCAATCTGCTGTCCAACTCATCCTAAACCATCTCAATTGGGTTGAGGTCAGGTGATTGTGGATGCCAGGTCATCTGATGCAGCACTCCATCACTCTCCTTCTTGGTCAAATAGCTCTTACACAGCCTGGAGGTGTGTTTTGGGTCATTATCCTATTGAAAAACAAATGATAGTCCCACTAGGCGCAAACCAGATGGGATGGCATATCGCTGCAGAATGCTATGGTAGCCATACTGGTGAAGTGTGCCTTGAATTGTAAATAAATTACAGACAATGTCACCAGCAAAGCACCCCCACACCATCACATCTGACATCTCCTCCTCCATGCTTCACGGTGGGAACCACATGTGCGTAGATCATCCTTACTCCTACTCTGCGTCTCACAAAGATACGCCGGTTGGAACCAAAAATCTCAAATTTGGACTCATCAGACCAAAGGACAGATTTCCACCGGTCTAATGTCCATTGGTTGTGTTTCTTGGCCAAAACAAGTCTCTTCTTCTTATTGATGTACTTTAGTAGTGGTTCTTTGCAGCAATTCGACCTTGAGGCCATGATTGGGAGTCCCATAGGGCGGTGCACAATTGGCCCAGCGTCGTCCGGGTTTGGCCGGGGTAGGCCATTATTGTAAATAAGAATTTGTTCTGAACTGACTTGCCTAGTTAAATAAAGGTTCAATTAAAAAAAGGTCTGATTCACGCAGTCTCCTCTGAACAGTTGATATGGAGATCTGTCTGTTACTTGAACTCTGTGAAAAATGTATTTGGGCTGGAATCTGAGGTGCAGTTAACTCTAATGAACTTATCCTGTGCAGCAGAGGTAACTCTGGGTCTTCCTTTCCTGTGGCGGTCCTCATGGGAGCCAGTTTCTTCATAGCGCTTGATGGTTTTTGCGACTGCACTTGAAGAAACTTTCAAAGTTCTTGAAACGTTCCGGATTGACTGAACTTCATGTCTTAAAGTAATGACGGACTGTCGCTTCTCTTTGCTTATTTCAAGTCAAATCAAATCAAATTGTATTGGTCACATACGCATGGTTAGCAGATGGTAATGCGAGTGTAGCGAAATGCTTGTGCTTCTAGTTCCAACTATGCAGTAAAATCTAACAAGTATTCTAACAAACAACACAACAACTACCTTATACCAAATAGGGCCATCTTCTGTATACCACCCCTACTTTGTCACAATACAACTGATTGGCTCAAACGCATTAAGAAGGAAAGAAATTCCACAAATTAACTCTTACCAAGGCACACCTGTTAATTGAAATGCATTCCAGGTGACAACCTCATGAATCTGTTTGAGAGAATGCCAAGTGTGCGCAAAGCTGTCATCAAGGCAAAGGGTAGCTACTTTGAAGAATCTCAAATAAACACTTTTTTGGTTACTACATGATTCCGTATGTGTTATTACATAGTTTTGATGTCTTCACTATTATTCTACAATGTAGACCTGACTGGGGCAAAGGTTCACCTTCCAACAGGACAACGACCCTAAGCACACAGCCAAGACAACTCAGGAGTGGCTTTGGGAGAAGTCCCTGAATGTCCTTGAGTGGCCCAGCCAGAGCCATGACTTGAACCCCATCGAACATCTCTGGAGAGACCTGAAAATAGCTGTGCAGCAACCCTCCCCATCCAACCTGCCAGAACTTGAGGGGATCTGCAGAGAAGAATGGGAGAAACTCCCCAAATACAGTTGTGCCAAAGCTTGTAGCGTCATACCCAAGAAGACTGGAGGCTGTAATCACTGTCAAAGGTGCTTCAACAAAGTACTGAGTGCAGGGTCTGAATACTTATGTAAATGTGATATTTCTGTTTTTTTTTTCTAAAAACCTGTTTTTGCTTTGTAATTTTGGGGTATTGGGTGTAGATTGATGAGGGAAAAACAGTTTAATCAATTTTAGAATAAGGCTGTAAACTAACATACTTTACAAAGGCACTGTACATCTCTGTTAGTGAGCATTTCTCCTTTGCCAAGATAATCCATCCACCTGACAGTTGATTAAACAGCATGATCATTACACAAGTGCACTTTGTGCTGGAAACAATAAAAGGCCACTCTAAAATGTACAGTTTTAGACAATACAACACAATACCACAGATGTCTCACGTTTTGAGGGAGCGTGCAATTGGCATGCCGAAAGCAGGAAAATCCACCAGAGTTGTTGCCAGAAAATTTAATGTTAATTTCTCTACCGTCAAATCAAATCAAAGTTTATTTGTCACGTGCACCGAATACAACAGGCGTAGGTAGACCTTACAGTGAAATGCTTACTTACAGCCTCTAACCAATAGTGCAAAAAAAAGGTATTAGGTGAACAAGTAGGTAAGTAAAGAAATAAAAACAACTGTAAAAAGACAGTGAAAAACAGTAGCAAGGCTATATACAGTAGCGAGGCTATAAAAGTAGCAAGGCTACATACAGACACCGGTTAGTCAGGCTGATTGAGGTAGTATATATATTCATTTAATTTAGCAGATGCTCTTATCCAGAGCAATTTGCAGATGCAATTAGGGTAAAGCGGGCACATTGGCAGATTTGTCACCTAGTCGGCTCAGGGATTCAAATCAGCGACCTTTCGTTTACTGGCCCAACGCGCTTAACCTCTAGGTGTAAGGAGTGGAGCAGATACGGGGAATCAAACATTTAATAGGGAACAGACATAGAACAAGACAGGAATAGCGCCAGAACACGGGTAACATGGACATATGACAATCCCGAAGCAGGGAACAGAGCTTGGGAACAGACATATAGTAATTGAGTCCAAGTGAGTCCAATGATCGCTGATACGCGTGATGGGGGGGAGGCTGGAGATCCGAGCGCCAGGGGGAGGAAGAGCGGGAGCAAGCAATGACACTAGGCTACCTGCCTCCATCTATGTATGTACTATATATATATATATATATATATATATATACTACTATATATATATATATATATATATATATATATATATATATATATATATATATATATATATATACACTGCTCAAAAAAATAAAGGGAACACTTAAACAATACAATGTAACTCCAAGTCAATCACACTTCTGTGAAATCAAACTGTCCACTTAGGAAGCAACACTGATTGACAATAAATTTCACATGCTGTTGTGCAAATGGAATAGACAACAGGTGGAAATTATAGGCAATTAGCAAGACACCCCCAATAAAGGAGTGGTTCTGCAGGTGATAACCACAAACCACTTCTCAGGTCCTATGCTTCCTGGCTGATGTTTTAGTCACTTTTGAATGCTGGCTTTCACTCTAGTGGTAGCATGAGATAGAGTCTACAACCCACACAAGTGGCTCAGGTAGTGCAACTCATCCAGGATGGCACATCAATGCGAGCTGTGGCAGGAAGGTTTGCTGTGTCTGTCAGCGTAGTGTCCAGAGCATGGAGGCGCTACCAGGAGACAGGCCAGTACATCAGGAGACGTGGAGGCGGGCGTAGGAGGGCAACAACCAAGCAGCAGGACCGCTACCTCCGCCTTTGTGCAAGGAGGAGCAGGAGGAGCACTGCCAGAGCCCTGCAAAATGACCTCCAGCAGGCCACAAATGTGCATGTGTCTGCTCAAACGGTCAGAAACAGACTCCATGAGGGTGGTATGAGGGCCCGACATCCACAGGTGGGGGTTGTGCTTACAGCCCAACACCGTGCAGGACGTTTGGCATTTGCCAGAGAACACCAAGATTGGCAAATTCGTCACTGGCGCCCTGTGCTCTTCACAGATGAAAGCAGGTTCACACTGAGCACATGTGACAG
Source organism: Oncorhynchus tshawytscha (assembly GCF_018296145.1). Lineage (NCBI taxonomy): Eukaryota > Metazoa > Chordata > Actinopteri > Salmoniformes > Salmonidae > Oncorhynchus > Oncorhynchus tshawytscha. The sequence continues at coordinate 15,988,891 of NC_056437.1, forward strand.
ACATGACAGAGTCTGGAGACGCCGTGGAGGACGTTCTGCTGCCTGCAACATCCTCCAGCATGACTGGCTTGGCGGTGGGTCAGTCATGGTGTGGGGTGGCATTTCTTTGGGGGGCCGCACAGCCCTCCATCTGCTCGCCAGAGGTAGCCTGACTGCCATTAGGTACAGAGATGAGATCCTCAGACCCCTTGTGAGACCATATGCTGGTGCGGTTGGCACTGGGTTCCTCCTAATGCAAGACAATGCTAGACCTCATGTGGCTGGAGTGTGTCAGCAGTTCCTGCAAGAGGAGGGCATTGATGCTATGGACTGGCCCGCCCGTTCCCCAGACCTGAATCCAATTGAGCACATTTGGGACATCATGTCTCGCTCCATCCACCAACGCCACGTTGCACCAGACTGTCCAGGAGTTGGCGGATGCTTTAGTCCAGGTCTGGGAGGAGATCCCTCAAGAGACCATCCGCCACCTCATCAGGATCATGCCCAGGCATGGTAGGGAGCTCATACAGTGGGTGGCAGGGTAGCCTAGTGGTTAGAGCGTTGGACTAGTAACCGGAAGGTTGCAAGTTCAAACCCCTGAGCTGACAAGGTACAAATCTGTCGTTCTGCCCCTGAACAGGCAGTTAACCTACTGTTCCTAGGCCATCATTGAAAATAAGAATTGTTCTTAACTGACTTGCCTGGTTAAATAAAGGTTAAAAAAATACAGGCATGTGGAGGCCACACACACTACTGAGACTAATTTTGACTTGTTTTAAGGACATTACATCCAAGTTGGATCAGCCTGTAGTGTGGTTTTCCACTTTAATTTTGAGTGTGACTCCAAATCCAGACCTCCATGGGTTGATAAATTTGATTTCCATTGATAATTTTTGTGTGATTTTGTTGTCAGCACATTCAACTATATAAAGAAAAAAGTATTTAATAAGAATATTTAATTCATTCAGATCTAGGATGTGTTATTTTAATGTTCCCTTTATTTTTTTGAGCAGTGTATATATACTGTATATGTATATGTTTTGTATGCAAGGTGTATGTGAGTTTTCTGCGGAGGAGTAGTGCCCCATTGCAGGATCGTGCTCAATGATCATCACTCCATCACTCTTTCTCCACCTCGGCCTCTTACATTGGTGGCAGCAGTGGGATGGCCTTTGAAGGAGTTTACCCATTGGCATGGGCTTGGTTCAAATGGGAGGAAAGTTTGAGAGTTAGGGGTAATTCTGTAACATGGTGTATGTGAGAATACTACTGCCTATGCCCAGGATAGTGCTCTCAAATTTGCACCACAGGATCCATAGATGCCCCTTACATTTCACTCTCTCTCCACACTAACCTGCTACATACATTATACCATATACATTGGTCAGTATAGGGGTATCTTCCAGTACTGAGCGATGGAGACCACCCCACCTAATTCATCTACAATGTAGCGGAAACACTGGAAATGGTAGGTCACTAAAATAATAAAAAACATTTGTATACAAGTTCAAAAAGTACATAAGCCGTCTGATATCCAAAACTGCCCAAACATATGTAACTTCATATTGTTTATTTTTTTAAATACTGCAGTCCTTACCAAATCAATGTTAATGGTAACCATTTTAAGACAACATTGAATTATTTAATGTTTCCTTGAGCATATGAAAGGAATATCAAGTTAATGTCTTAAAGCCTTAAGAGGCCTCTAATACTTCACTGTTTAACACAGATCACGTCCGTCATGTGGTGTCAGCCAACTATAGTGCATTTCTACAGACAACCGCAGCAGTTCAATTCAACATTCCTACATGCATTATTATCCACATCATTCCTTTATACTGAAGGCAAAAGCATGCTGAAATTCAATATACAGCCTTTTCTTTGTAGATTAAAAAAATCATTCATAACACGGCATGTCAGTTAATGGGTCAATTAAGCAATAAGGCACGAGGGGGTGTGGTATTTGGCCAATATACCACGTCTGAGGGCTGTTCTTATGCACGACACAACACGCAGTGCCTGGATACAGCCCTTAGCCGTGGTATATTGGCCATATACCACAAACCCCCAAGGTTCCTTATTGCTATTATGAACTGGTTACCAATGTAATTAGAGCAGTAAAAATAATGTTTTGTCATACCTGTGGTATACGGTCTGATATACCACTGATGTCAGCCAATCAGCATTCAGCGCTCGAACCACCCAGTTTATAATGAGAGATAAATATTTTCACTAAGATTACAGCCTCTTCAATTGTATATGACAGAGGTGGGATATTATCAAATAAAGCAGCAGCCTCAACCAAGTTTTGGCACTGAATAGCTAAATAAAATCAAATTTTATCTACTCATCCATTTCCCTGCAAATGGTGTATTTGGCAATAAAAAACTGGGGTGCCTTTTCAGTTGTACACAACATATTTTGGTATACAAAAGTGAAAAGTTCTTAATGCTAAAACAACTCTGCACTATGAAATAACCTTATGTTCCTTGAAAGTTCATTTGTATACAATCATTGTGCAAATGATTGATTTTAACATGTTTCTAATCCATTTCTTAAGATATTAAATATTTCTTACAAAGGGAGTGTAAAATCCAGTTAATAAGATACAATAATAAGGCATTCTCCTTAGAAGTTGTAATAAAGGTTACATTTATGACCGCCTGGAAAATGTGTCCAACCCGTTCTCCAGATACTGTAGACTTACTCAACCAATATTGAAAATCAACCTAGATCAATTATTCAGTCTATGTTCTGCCACCAAAGCAGCATGATGATTACCAGAAAACATAATGACCTACTATCCTTATTCTGCCAATTGTTATGAATTAATTTACAAACTGGCAAATTAATACTGGGAACACTTGGAGGCCATTTTGCAGTTATAACATGGTATAATGGAAGCCATCCAATGAAGCTACTTGTGTGAGTTATGAAATGGGAATGTGCAGTAGTAAACTCTGATTTCACATGTACTTTAAATACTTGTAGGCATGTTGTTCCAATGTACCGAGTCAATATGGTTGTACATCGTTTAATAAATCAGTCACATGCAATAAAGCCAGGCAGAGTATCTCCAGTACAGAAGGTGAAACCACATAGCTCCTCTCAGCAATTTCACAGTCCAACAGGGTCACAACGACAGAGGAGCTCCACAGTTAGGATCCTTCCTGGATCTTTGACTGTGATTGGTCATTCCGTGGCTGCTCCTCTTGTGCCTCTTTCTGATTGGCGGGGTTGTTGCAGTTGCTGTTCTTGCTGTTGTCAGCATTGCCGTGACTGCCAGCGCTGCCCAATCGTGATGAAGCCACCACGGCCTTTACTGCAGCCTGTCAACGAACACACAAAACACAGTATATCATTCATTGACACAGTTTAGGATTCATGTGTAGGCCCATTCTGACTATGCTGATGAATCTAGGTATTATAGCAATCATGTAAACTCAGCCAAAAAATAAACATCCCTTTTTCAGGACCCTGTCTTTCAAAGATAATTAGTAAAAATGCAAATAACTTCACAGATCTTCATTGTAAAGGGTTTAAACACTGCACCTGTGGAACGGTCATTAAGACAAACAGGTTACTGACTGTAGGCATTAACGTCACAGTTATGAAAACTTAGGACACTAATGAGACCACGTGTAACAACACCTGCACAGGATCGGTACATCCGAACATCCCACCTGCGGGTGACAGGTGTGGATGGCAACAACAACTGCCCGAGTTACACCAGGAACGCACAATCCCTCCAACAGTGCTCAGACTGTCCACAATAGGCTGAGAGAGGCTGGGCTGAGGGCTTGTAAATTTAGGCCTGTAAGGCAGGTCCTCACCAGACATCACCGGCAACAATGTTGCCTATGGGCACAAACCCACCGTCGCTGGACCAGACAGGACTGGCAAAAAGTTCTCTTTACTGACGAGTTGCGGTTTTGTCTAACCAGGGGTGATGGTCAGATTCGTGTTGATCGTCGAAGGAGTGAGCGTTACACTGAGGCCTGTACTCTGGAGCAGGATCGATTTGGAGGTGTAGGGCCCGTCATGGTCTGGGGTGGTGTGTCACAGCATCATCGGACTGAGCTTGTTGCCATTGCAGGCAATCTCAACGCTGTGCATTACAGGGAAGACATCCTCCTCCCTTATGTGATACCCTTCCTGCAGGCTCATCCTGACATGACCCTCCAGCATGACAATGCCACCAGCCATACTGCTCGTTCTGTGCGTGATTTCCTGCAAGACAGGAATGTCAATGTTCTGCCAAGGCCAGCGAAGAGCCCGGATCTCAATCCCATTGAGCACGTCTGGGACCTTTTGGATCGGAGGGTGAGGGCTAGGGCCATTCCCCCCAGAAATGTCCGGGAACTTGCAGATGCCTTGGTGGAAGAGTGGGGTAACATCTCACAGCAAGAACGGGCAAATCTGGTGCAGTCCATGAGGAGGAGATGCACTGCATTACTTAATGCAGCTGGTGGCCACACCAGATACTGACTGTTACTTTTGATTATTTTGACCCCCCTCCCCCCCTTGGTTCAGGGACGCATTATTCCATTCATGTTAGTCACATGTCTGTGGAACTTGTTCAGTTTATGTCTCAGTTGTTGAATCTTGTTATGTTCATACAAATATTTACACATGTTAAGTTTGCTGAAAATAAACGCAGTTGACAGTGAGAGGACGTTTCTTTTTTTGCTGAGGTTATGTTTGTCTATGCTTGCATTCAAAATACATTCAAAAGGATCTTGACACAACTACACAATCATGACTTTAAAATGTCCTGACATCAATAAATTAGACAAGGTACTACTTGCCCTCAATCACCGTACAAAATCTTATTGAGAAACGTTGTTTTGCATCTACCTTGAGTTTTCGGCGTGCATTGAACTCCTGCAGTTTCTTCTGAGCAGTGTCCATATGGGCTGAGTTAACTGCCTTCCCAGTCACCCAGGGGTGCTCCAGCGCTTGCAAGGTCGTCAGCCGTTTATTTGGATCCTGGACAATTAGCTTTCTCACCTACAGGACAGCAGTACATAAGTAACTGGCTCACTGAGACTGAATTTATTATTTTCTTGGTTTCTGTCCACATAACAAGTCAGCCCAGTTCATAATGTGGAGATAAGTCAGAATGTACAGTAAGAGATGGATAATGGATGTCTTGTTTGCCCTGCATTTCTAGTTACCCTCCTTTTTTACATTATTTGATAATCAGACACACCAATATTTATTTTATTTAACTAGGCAAGTCAGTTAAGAACAAATTCTTATTTACTATGACGGCCTAGGAATAGGTTAACTGCCTTGTTCAGGAGCAAAAGACATATTTTGACCTTGTCAGCTCTGGGATTCGATCTCGCAACCTTTTGGTTACTAGTCCAACGCTCTAACCACTAGGCTACCTGCCGCCCCCAACATGGACACACTCACACTGACATTTCACCTGGGAAACATTTCACCTGACCCAATGGCACAATCACAGATGATCCATTATATTGACCGCTCTAACAATGAAAAGAAACATCTTCAAAAATGGAAGGCAGTCAGGAGGAGGCAAGATCAGGTGGGACCATTCTAGCCAATGGCATAACTCTGATAGAAAGTGTTTTTTTCCCCAAAGTTGCCGGGATGTCACATGTCCTATTTATATCAGTAAACTCGTAAAAACCTAAGCATTACGAAACTTCTATTCGATCAAATAAATCACTGCATCTCAGTGCTTGAGGCGTCACTACAGACACCCTGGTTCGAATCCAGGCTGTATCACAACCAGCCGTGATTGGGAGTCCCATAGGGTGGCGCACAATTGGCCCAGGGTCGTCCGGGTTAGGGTTTGGCCGGGCTAGGCAGTCATTGTAAATAAGACTTTGACTTGCCAAGTTAAATAAAGGTAACATTTTTTTAAACAAATTTAAATTCAACACTCATTAACCTCCATACAAAACTCATCTCTTGGTGAGCAAAAAAAGAGGAAAAGCACCACTTGCTGGAGAAGACAGATTGTGGGTCCAGTTATGCCTCTCGCTTGCCACTTCCTGTCTTCTACAATGCAGCCAGCAGGTCTCCCACAGAACTAGGTTTTCATTCTCCACCAATTACTGATTTATCAATTACGCCTAAGTACAAGGGGAACATTTTTGCCAGCGTGACTGTGGTAACCTCAGGACCCCAGGGGTGTCTTAACTAAGAACCAAACAGAAACAAACGGAAGCAAGCGGAACAAAACGGGATGGGACCAACCTGAATTTGTCCAATAGAAACTCTAGTTTTCATTGAATAACATTTTGCAACAGACAAAAAGTTTTGCGACAGAATTGGCATCATGAATTACACCCCTGGTAAAAGTCAATAAAACTCACCAGGTCCTTGGCGTTGAAGGACACATTGTCCCACCAGGGGGAGACAAACTCATATTCACAGTTGAGGATCCTCTTGAACATGTACTGGTCCCCTCTTTCATCGAAGAACGGTTCAAAGCCACATAGCCTTTCAGGGAGGATGAAATACGAGGCATACATCAACCACAGACAGCTCCTGTCTATTGATTCAATAGCTGGCTACAGTCTGACAGCCGCAGGGGCCTAAGCTACAACTCTATTAGAGGTGCAATCCTCCTTGCACTAAAGGCTTTCTAGTCACACACTCTTATTCTCCCAGATTGATGTGCCTTTAAAATATGTTATTTTTACAGTTTAATTTTCATTAACTAGTAGTGAGTCTGTATACCAGCGATTCTTCTGAATGCTGTTGCTAGCAGTTACACTACCGTTTCCTTGCTTTATAATGGGGAACTCACAACCACATACTGAATCAAATGTATACCAATCAGTATGTGAAAGAAACAAAATCACTCAGAAGCTATACAACAGGAATTCACCAACACCCTTGGTTCAGAAACCAAAATGGCCGAAAAATACAACTAAAAAGGGTCTGCAATTCCTCAGAGAAAGAACACAAAAATTCTTGATGTATTCTTTTTTGCTGCTAACAAATAAACAAAACTGTTGAGTGTAAAAATAACCGATGTCTTTTAATGATGTGATTCAGGGTTCACGTAGACTTTTGAGGGGCTAGTATCCCTTACAAGATATATGTGATAACTCCCACCGACCACACGTCAACCTCAGGTCCATAAGCACTTCCTCGCAGAATCTCTGGGGCTGGAGGGAGGGGAGGAAGGATAGATAGGGGGGGATGAGAGCATGATGGAGGGAGGGAGGGGCAGCACAAGGGGGAAGACAGTGGTGAAAACAGAGTAGGGAATTCTTACTCAGTAATTATTTATCCAAGGAAAAATGTACTATGTGGATAAACATTAAACAATATACACCCTGTCCTCATTGTAAACTTCTCTGCTCAAATCTTGGCAAGTTAAGCATGCAACCAAAACAAGAAACATCTGCTTGGTCTGAAATGGCAATCTCTAATCCTGTAGCTAGCAAATATTATGTTCCAAGTGAATGAAAAAGCATCACAGTAATGGGTTACAACTTACCACAGTATCCTGGTGTACCACAAACAGTCTTCATTGTGACCTGATCATCAATGACCTTCGACAGACCAAAATCAGCTGCAAAATGAAAGAGACAGAGCTATATTAAAAATGATGCCTCTTTCTGGAAGTCCTAATATCTGTTATTTAGAATAAAATAGTAGAATAGAATACCAGTAGAATAGAAAATAGTAATAGATCATTCCAATAGAACATAATCGTTGGCATAGATTTCCTAACTATGTCTGATCAAGTCAGTTCTGTCTCTGATAGCACAACAGAGTCAATGGATGTTCTTTGGGATAATCGTAGTGAATCCCACAGGGTATTGAGTAACCCCACCAACCTATTTTGAGGGGAGCATCTGGTGCTGCGGTAGCGTATAGGAGGTTCTCAGGTTTCAGGTCTCGGTGCACCACGCCATTCTCATGCAGGTACTGGATAAAGACAAAGACACAAGGCAACACCATAGCACCCAGGTGGCTGTATGACTCCTACACACATCTTGTGCTATTGATTTGTCTGCTGGTGTGTATGGAGCTGGACTGTTTGAGGATTTTGCGATTCAGCACCGCCGAATGAATTGGTGCCCGCTTCCACAATTCATTTTCTACAGAGAGAACCATAATATTCCTGCTTTATAGTGCACTGTTGAAAATGGTCTATGGATAAACAAAATGCAAAGTTGAATTATCTTATCATTGCCTATTCTGAGCTGTGTATTACACTGTGTGTGTGTGTGTGTGTGTGTGTGTGTGTGTGTCAGTCACCAGATGCCAACCCAAATGAACACTGCTGGAGCGACACCTGAGTAAGCGTTTTCCACCACCAACAATTTGTTTTGGTGGAAGAATAAAGTCGCATCGCTCCAATAGAGTTCCAGAGACTTGCAGAATCTATGCCAAGGGGCATTGAAGCTCTTCTGGCAGCTAACACCCTATTAACACACATTTATTTTGGCAGTTTCCTGTACACTGTGCTCTCACTGTGTTCTGGACATATGCATGATTTTTAATAATTTTTTTACCTTTATTTTACTAGGCAAGTCAGTTAAGAACAAATTCTTATTTTCAATGACAGCCTAGGAACTGTGGGTTAACTGCCTGTTCAAGGGCAGAACGACAGATTTTGTACCTTGTCAGCTCGGGGATTTGAACTTGCAACCTTTCGGTTACTAGTCCAATGCTCTAACCACTAGGCTACACTGCCGCCCCAAAGTGTGTTTTAAACTATTCTTGGGTTTAGCGAGTACTTTCACCAGTGTTAACACAGTAACTCATCAAACAAGGCAATGTGGGACATAGAAGTCTACACAGTTACAGAAAACAGCAGCACAAGGCAGCTACCTTGATACGCTGCCCATTGAAAAGACGAGGTGGGATTCAAGTGAGGGAAAGCAATATGTTCAAAGACTTTGTAGTGTCATGGATAAGGTATAGAGCATAGAGACCTACTCTACGGCTCACTGTCTTGATAATGACATCTGTTTGTAAAGCAACCTATTGTATAACTTATCTTCTGCACACTGTGGGTGGGTTAGTGGTTATGCAAATCCCTAGTTTCTTATGTAACATTAAGCTGTTAAAGAACCACATTCCACTGGAATGAAAATGCTAAGCATCAAGGTTAGTACTGAATGAGCTATCCTTATTATACAACAAAACAGTCATATTTTCTCATTGGGAATGGCTAGGTTGAATAGACCTCGTTCACAGTGAATGAAGGCATCATTTTCTCCCCACACTATGTATTGTGACAACCCCTCGGTGTAATGGCTCTGTGATGTCAGAGGGGAATTCTCCTCTCCTGCACAAAGCTCTATGGAGCTGACACAGATAAGGTGTCCTCTCTCATCTGACAAGTATAGTGTGGAATGGAGGGATGAAGAGAAGGCAGGAGGGAATACAGTAGCCCCCACCACACACACACATACCACCACAGATATCTCAGGACTCCCACGGCTGCCATAGCACCACTCAAAATAAGATTTTCTGGCCAATAGGCCAACGACACAGCTCGGTGTTCTCATTGACAGTGGATCTCTTCTGCCAGAGAAAGTCAAGTACATGAGAGGTGGGCGAGGCGATGTATTTGGCCAGTGAGGAAAATATTACCTCTCAATCTTAAATCTCAACATCAAGAACCTTACCTAGCCTAATACCGCCTTTTAAAGTAAACAACTTAACAAATCTAAAACGTGGTTCCAGATTCTCCGTGTTCAAAATAATAAACACATTGGGATACTAAGATAACACCAAATGAGAAGCCTATAATAAAGGACTCAAATCTGTCACTAACGGAGTGGGGATTTGAGTGTAGACGTGCCAGTGAGATTGGCCGGACATGAGGCTACCAAGATGCTCCACTGGGACGTTAGCTAGATATCCAGATGGCTTTGATCATGTAACAGACAGACTGCAGAACCTCTCCACCGTTTCCAAAGTGGCCGTGTACACTGTAAATACATCACTCCCAATCAACACGGAACAGAGACTTCCTCGACGATTGCTCAACAACACAAGGAAACTTTAAAAAGATCTGGAGGCTTCACAAATCCCGTTTTTTTCCTCCTCAGTCAGCTCGTTGGGAAACCAGCAGCTGTCTCAGACTGCCTTTTCAAACAAGCCCTGAACTGATTTCAATAGACGGCTGTGTTGCAAACTGCCGCACGGGGCGATGTGTGGAGAGTTGGTGACTGAACAAGGGAGTTCTTATAGTTCTTATAGAAATCCTTTGTTTACATGTTGCTTATGAGTGCATTTCACACTACTTTTGGATTATAATTGGATTTTAAGGCTCGTATGAATGTCCTGCTTAATAGAATGTTTGTGTCATCATCGCAAATCAACTGCATTATACTTTAAAAACACTTACAACTTCAACCAGTAAAATGGCTCTTTGGCTGGCCTATATCAATATAGCATTCTAGCTAACAACTGCTGCATCCAAAATAGTTCTTTTTCAAAGATCACAAGCAAATATAATCTTAGCAACTGTTCAAGCAAGAATCAAAACATCATTGTAAGCCTATGAGAACCCAAAACATGTATTCTGTTTAGAAGTAATAAAAACACATCTAGGCTATGTTGGAATGGGCGCAGTTGGCGATGGATTTCTTACTGCCGCGCGCATGTGTGCGTGACGTCATTGTGTCGTGTACTGGAAAATCGCACCTTTATTTAACTAGACAAGTTTGTAAATAAGAATTTGTTCTTAACTATAACAGCCTTCCGGGGAACGGTGGGTTAACTGCCTTGTTCAGTGGCAGAACGACAGATTTTTACCTTGTCAGCTCAGGGATTCGATCCAGTAACCTGGAAAGGGGTCTATGTGTTAAAGAAAAATCACTGTTTAACTATTTAATCTCCTTAGCAACAGCAATCAAACAGAGGATCATGGAATACACTAACATGGGAATGCCTGTTCAACAGGACTCCTAACATGAGGAAGAAGACATATGCCTTGGTGCATGTTGATGAGATGTCAAAGATAGCTATGGTTATGTGATGACTCAATGAAATCCAGCATACTTGATCCATTTACACTGTTGGTCCAACAATGCTGGTTCAAATGATAGTAAATGTAGGATTTGATTATGGAAAAAGTTTTCTATTGGTGCCATTTTGTTCTGTAAAATGGAGAGATAAGGGGACAGGCTGAGTGAATGTGTGATGGTGCCTCCCAGCTATGCAGGTCAAAAGCATTACAGTATGTCAAGAGTTTGCTAGGCATTTATTAGCCTACTTTCTGACAGGTGTCAGAGGAAGGAAGTCAACTTACTGCAACAGCTTCTAATACTTGAATGACAGCATCAGCAGCATCCCGCTCAGTGTAAAAGCCCTTCTCCACAACCCTGAGAGAAAAATATGTTGTGATTGTTGCAACAGAGGAATGGTACAGAGTGTGTGTGGGTGCGTGTGACCATTAAGGCAGTTAACTAACCTTTCAAATAGCTCTCCTCCAGTCACAAGCTCCAAGACCAGACTGATCTCTGAAGGGGTCTCAAAGATCTCTTTTAGTTTGATCTGAAAGAAATAAAACAAAATACATAAATTCAGCATCAATAAAAAACATAATAACAATCGTTAATTCTATGCAAGGACAGCACAAACGTGTGTAGAACCCTTACAATGTTTGGGTGAGAGAGTCGAAGTAGAACACCTATCTCTGTCCTAACTATCTTCTTATCCACCTGCAGAAACAAAACAGAACTGGGTTAAGGAAGAAACATGTACCTGTTGTACTCTGGGTAAAAATATTACACTAAGAATATGATGAACATCCAGTAAGAACTCACTGTTTTCTTCAGTGTTTTCACTGCGTACGGCTTCAGTGTTCCCTTCTGTCGACATCTGCACACCACCGACGTCGCTCCCCTAAATGCAGAGGGAATACACAGTTAAGCTACAAGAACAACTGTCAAGTGGGTAGGGAGTAGCAACACATTGTGCACAACGCCCAAGATACTAACTCCTGGGAAATGGTGAATAGGCTTTGATGTAGTTCTTCTGTACTTCCATTATGGCTGGGTAGCCTACAGTGGCTACAATCTTAGAAAAAAAAGAGTTCCAAAAGGGTTCTTTGGCTGTCCCCATAGGAGAACCATTTTTGGTTCAAGGTAAAACCCTTTTGGGTTCCATGTAGAACTCTCTGTGGAAAGGGTTCCACGTGGAACTGAAAAGGGTTGTACCTGGAACCAAAAATAGTTTTTCCAAGGGTTCTCCTATGGACAGCCGAAAAACCCGTTTAGGTTGTTTGAATTGTACTTCCATTATGGCTGGTTAGTACAATTGTCCAAAATAAACTAGGCAAATTCCAACACAATCCCATAAACCTATGCAGTACAACAGTAGTAGGCAGACATGGAGATTAGGCCTATATTCCTTCAGGTTTAAATTTTGGCATGTGTTCAGTTGAAATGGGTCAGCAGTTCGTTCACCTGAGCCACTAGCTCTGGGAAATGAAAATCCCTGGGCCTCTCAGAGTAGGAGTGCTGATCTAGGATCTTTTTGGCCTTTTAGATCATAATGAATATGATTATATGGACAGGGGGGACCTGATCCTAGATAAGCACTCCTACCCTAAGACAAAACTAACTAAGATCTACTTTAAATGTCTATAAACATAGTAGTAGAAGTAGTTGTAGAATACACACTGTCCTGCAGTATGGATGTATATAAAAAGGTAGGCTAAATTCCAATGTGCAAATACATCTAATTTGGCTGCACAGCTTACAATTAGCAGGGAGAGGGAAGAGGCAGAAAGTGAGAGAGTGAGAGATAGGCAGCTTTTGTTTTCAGAGGAAAGCATCTGGGCTCTCAGGTGTCCAGACCCCAATATTCACCATTACTACAGAACACTCTCTCCCCCTCTCTCACACCTCCACTCTACCTCTCCCTCTCCCACACATTCACTCTCTCTCCTTCTCCTGCCTCTCTCCCACACATTCTCTCTCTATTTCAATATACAGTGCATTCGGAAAGTATTCAGACCTCTGCCCTTTTCCCACATTTTGTTACTTTACAGCCTGATTCTAAAATAGATTAAAGAAAATCTACACACCATAATGACAAAGCGAAAACAGGGTTTTGGAAATGTTTTAAAAAGTGTTAAAAATAAAAAACTGTAATACCTTATTTACATAAGAATTCAGATCCTTTGCTATGAGAATGGAAATTGAGCTCAGATACATCCTGTTTCCATTGATCATCCTTGAGATGTTTCTACAACCTGATTGGAGTCCACCTGTGGTAAATTCAATTGATTAGACATGATTTGGAAAGGCACACACCTGTCTATATAAAGGTACCACAGTGCATGTCAGAGCAAAAACTAAGCCATGAGGTCGAAGGAATTGTCCGTAGAGCTCAGAGACAGGATTGTGTAGATGAACAGATCCGGGAAAGGGTACAAAAACATTTCTTCAGCATTGAAGGTCCCCAAGAACACAGTGGCCTCCATTATTCTTAAATGGAAGAAGCCTTCATCATTCTTGAATGGTTGTCCTTCCTTCCTGAAGGACAACCATCTCTGCAGCACTCCACCAATCAGGCCTTTATGGTAGTGTGGCCAGACGGAAGTCACTCCTCAGTAAAAGGCACATGGCAGCCCGCATGGAGTTTGCCAAAAGGCACCTAAAGGACTCTCAGACCATGAGAAACAAGATTCTCTGGTCAGATGAAACCAAGATTGAACTGTTTGGCTTGAATACCAAGCGTCACATCTGGAGGAAACCTGCGACCATCCCTACAGTGAAGCATGGTGGTGGCAGAATCATGCTGTGGGGATGTTTTTTAGTGGCAGGGACTGGGAGACGAGTCAGGATCGAGGAAAAGATGAACGGAGCAAAGTACAGAGAGACCCTTTATGAAAACCTGCTCCAGTGTTCAGAACCTCAGACTGGGGCGAAGGTTCAACTTCCAACAGGACAACGACCCTAAGCACACAGCCAAGACAACGCAGGAGTGTCTTCAGGACAAGTCTCTGAATGTCCTTGAGTGGCCCAGCCAGAGCTTGGACTAGAACCCGATCGAACATCTCTGGAGAGACCTGAAAATAGCTGTGCAGCGACGCTCCCGATCCAACCTGACAGAGCATGAGAGGATCTGCAGAGAAGAATGGAAAAAAACTCCCCAAATACAGTTGTGCCAAGCTTGTAGCGTCATACACAAGAATACTTTAGGCTGTTATTGCTGCCAAAGGTGCTTCAACAAAGTACTGAGTGTAGGATCTGAATACTTATGTAAATGTGATATTTCATTATTTTTTATAAATTTGCTACATTTTCGAAAAAACAGCTTTTGCTTTGTCATTATGGGGCATTGTTCCACACCTTCTTTCTCTCTCGGCCAGTGGGGAATACCATCACGGCTGGTCCATGTGAACAGACATAAGGCAGGCTGACAGCCAGATCACAGCTTCAATCCAAGCAAAACATCCAAGAGTCTGAGAAGAAAAGCTAGACTTGGACTGTACTCTATCATTGTGCAATGGAGCTCAGGGGCATAAGCTAGGCCTATCTGAGCAAATGACGCAAATCAAATAAACAATAATTGCAAAATATCATCAAATTGTTATCAGGCTGACTAGATGACCTCATCCTAGCGTACCATCCTCCCTCCTAGGATCCCTCCCTGTAACGTCTACAGTGCCTCATTTTGTTAAATCATTAAATGTTAATGTCGTACAGAACAGAGGGATCTATATTCATGTGTTTGCCCTGCTTGTATGAGACCACTTTACTGCACAACGTTGAAAAGACCCTTCATTGGCAAAGGAGTAAGAGTTTGAAATACACAATGAAGTGAAGAGGTAATAGCTATCAACAGTTAGTGCAGTCTAGGCCTGTGTACACACTCCTTCCAAAAAAAAGAACATTGAAAGCTGATTTGACCTGAACAAAGGGACGTCTTGTATCCTCCATTTTCCTTATGTTATCGTCCGACAAAATATGTCTAAATGTCTGAGTCAGTTCTTGAATAAATAACCCATTTATTCCATTCATTTACTCATTCATTTTCATCAATGCATGCCTTAATCCACTTTATAAATTCACCTCCTAATTCAACTTCTTCCTGTATTGTTTCGGTCATCCTTATTTCATGATTTATTTAACATTGTGTTGAACCTTAGCAGAGAAAAGCATTATTTCATCCTGAAGTCATTGTACAGACAGCAGATGAGTGAAGATGCTGGTTCGTTTAGCTTGGAAAGATGACACCCTGAGAATGAAGCTTTTTGTTGCTGTCAGTTCTAGTGCTGAGCTGTACAGAGACTAGCAACAGAGATCTACACATCCAGTAAACTGAACAGAGATCTACATATCCACTAAACTGGACAGAGATCTACATATCCACTAAACTGGACAGAGATCTACATATCCACTAAACTGGACAGAGATCCTCATATCCACTAAACTGGACAGAGATCTACATATCCACTAAACTGGACAGAGATCTACATATCCACTAAACTGGACAGAGATCTACATATCCACTAAACTGGACAGAGATCCTCATATCCACTAAACTGAACAGAGATCTACATATCCACTAAACTGAACAGAGATCTACATATCCACTAAACTGGACAGAGATCTACATATCCACTAAACTGGACAGAGATCCTCATATCCACTAAACTGAACAGAGATCTACATATCCACTAAACTGGACAGAGATCTACATATCCACTAAACTGGACAGAGATCTACATATCCACTAAACTGGACAGAGATCTACATATCCACTAAACTGGACAGAGATCTACATATCCACTAAACTGGACAGAGATCTACATATCCACTAAACTGGACAGAGATCTACATATCCACTAAACTGAACAGAGATCTACATATCCACTAAACTGAACAGAGATCTACATATCCACTAAACTGGACAGAGATCTACATATCCACTAAACTGGACAGACATCTACATATCCACTAAACTGGACAGAGATCTACATATCCACTAAACTGAACAGAGATCTACATATCCACTAAACTGAACAGAGATCTACATATCCACTAAACTGGACAGAGATCTACATATCCACTAAACTGAACAGAGATCTACATATCCACTAAACTGGACAGAGATCTACATATCCACTAAACTGGACAGACATCTACATATCCACTAAACTGGACAGAGATCTACATATCCACTAAACTGGACAGAGATCTACATATCCACTAAACTGAACAGAGATCTACATATCCACTAAACTGAACAGAGATCTACATATCCACTAAACTGGACAGAGATCTACATATCCACTAAACTGAACAGAGATCTACATATCCACTAAACTGGACAGAGATCTACATATCCACTAAACTGGACAGAGATCTACATATCCACTAAACTGGACAGAGATCTACATATCCACTAAACTGGACAGAGATCTACATATCCACTAAACTGGACAGAGATCTACATATCCACTAAACTGGACAGAGATCTACATATCCACTAAACTGAACAGAGATCTACATATCCACTAAACTGAACAGAGATCTACACATCTATGTAGGAACACGCACACTCACACAGAGAAATTAGCTTCTACTATCATCAGATTCAGAAATGCTTTTATCTGATAAGGGATTAAATTGTGGGATCATTTACAGTTGAATTCAGAAGTTAACATACACCTTAGCCAAATACATTTAAACTCAGTTTTTCCACAATTCCTGACATTTAATCCCTAGTAAAAATCCCTGCCATAGGTCAATTAGGATCACCACTTTATTTTAAGAATGTGAAATGTAAGAATAATAGTAGAGAGAATTATTTATTTCAGCTTTTATTTCTTTCATCACATTCCCAGTGGGTCAGAAGTTACCATACACTCAATTAGTATTTGGTAGCATTGCCTTTTAAATTGTTTAATTTTGGTCAAACGTTTTGGTTAGCCTTCCACAAGCTTCCCACAATAAGTTGGGTGAATTTTGGCCCATTACTCCTGACAGCTAGTGTAACGGAGTCAGGTTCTTAGGCCTCCTTGCTTTTTCAGTTCTGCCCACAATTTTTCTATGGGATTTAGGTCAGGGCTTTGTGATAGCCACTCCAACAATAGTTGGAAAAATTACCTGTGTCATGCACAAAGCAGATGTCCTAACCGACTTGCCAAAACTATAGTTTTTAACAAGATGCGTTTTAATGACTCCAACCTAAGTGTATGTAAACTTCCGACTTCCACTGTAACTATCAGATTATTCTTCTACATCATGGCCAGCGAGCTCCTTCCCAGATCAGTGATGAGTTCCAGTAATCGACTAATGGATCATATTCATCATTCTGGAATGGCCATATCCATCCACAGTACCAAGATAACATCAGAATGGTTTATTGGGGGGAAATCTGCAAAAGTAAATCACACTGAAAGTAGGACATTTAGTAGCAATGAACAAGACAAACTCATATAGCTAATCCCATCAACAAATGTATACAGCAAATCCAATAAACAAGCTCAAATAGCTAATCCCATAAACAAAGTCATATAGCTAATCCCATAAACAAGTTTATATAGCTAATCCCATCAACAAACTCCAATTGCTAATCCCATGAACTCAAAATGCAACAGTACTTTAGGTGGGACAATATTGCATTTAAGAGGGAATAAAACAAAACCCTAAGCAAAAGCAGTGACATTGATACATTGTGGGAGGCAACAAGTATGCCAAGGGAGACTAAATAAAAGTGGGCTCAATTGTTTGAAATGTGAATGTTTGTCATACTCCTATATTTTAAGGCATCTTAATGTAATTCTCTACAAAAATCTTAATATGGTACAAATGAGATGAGTTAAGATAAGAACTGTCTATGAAGAGGATGACACAGACAAGAGGATTTGTATTTATTTTATTTAACCTTTAGTTAACTCCGCACTAGGATAATAATAATAAACCATCTGCAATCTGAATGGCATTATACGATTCCCCTGGAAACCACACTGACCTCACCCTCTTCAGTTAATAAGTGACAGGCAGAATCCACTCCCATTTATATCACCATTATGAAGTGAGACAAATGTCGGACAAGTGGAATATGATGAATGCAAATGTCACTCACAACTTAAGATATCGACAACCTTATTTCAGATGCCCATTGTTTAAAATAAATGTCTCATTAATCTTTTACACAATTGATGGTTGTCGTCCTCACCAGGACTGTACAGGATTAGTGCCAGTCATGTGGCTTTACACAGCATGAATGAAAATAACAAATTAACTTCAATTTTTAAAAAACGACTGGTTCTTTTCAATCATAGTTATTGGAATTTAACTCATGTAGAGCTTTTACAAAATGAATTTGTCGTAAAGTGCATTACAGCAAACAGGGCCTAAACCCCCATAAGAGATTTAGATTATTAATGCTACTCAACAATATGACTATGTAACTACAACTGTCGAAGTTACACCAATTGAATGAAACTCAAATAAACCCTCAAGCTTTTCTAAACCAACAAAACAAGTAATCTGAATGAAGGCATATCTTTGCTGTTGCAGCTCGTTGCTGTCTTACTCACACAGCATTATGTAATCCCAGCAGAGATGCTGCTGCTCCTCTCAGGAGCAAGACGAGCTAAATTCATGCATTCAGCTGGGGCCACTGCCTGTCTGCTCAGACACAGAACCAAATAGCTCCCTGTAATCCCAGCAGAGATGCTGCTGCTCCTCTCAGGAGCAAGACGAGCTAAAGTCATGCATTCAGCTGGGGCCACTGCCTGTCTGCTCAGACACAGAACCAAATAGCTCCCTGTAATCCCAGCAGAGATGCTGCTGCTCCTCTCAGGAGCAAGACGAGCTAAATTCATGCATTCAGCTGGGGCCACTGCCTGTCTGCTCAGACACAGAACCAAATAGCTCCCTGTAGTAATCCCAGCAGAGATGCTGCTGCTCCTATCAGGAGCAAGACGAGCTAAATGCATGCATTCAGCTGGGGCCACTGCCTGTCTGCTCCGACTCCGATTGAGAATGCTCAAAGTCCAAAACTTTAACTGTGTGTGATGGTATAACTGGGGCTAGGAGTTATTCCAGACCACGTGAATTGAGCCTGGAAAAACTTGAGCCCTAGGTAGGTAGCCCATAATGATTCCTGATCAGAGTAAACACCTGGCCCTAGTGATGGTATAAGGGCTCTATGGTATTTGTCTCCATGTGCAGTTGCAATCCGTAGTCTGGCTTTTTTATGGAGGTTACGGAGCTGAGCGGCCTTTCAGGTTATGTCGATATAGGACTCATTTTACTGTGGATATAGATACTTTCGTACCTGTGTCCTCCAACATCTTCACAAGGTCCTTTGCTGTTGTTCTGGGATTGATTTGCACTTTTCACACCAAAGTACATTCATCTCTAGGAGACAGAACGCGTCTCCTTCCTGAGAGGTATTGTAACGCTCGTCGTAGGTGGAAGAAGAGGAGGACCAATGCGTAGCGTGGTAAGTGTCCATATTGTTTTAATACGAATACTGAACACTGAACAAAAACAATAAATCGACAAAACGAACAGTCCTGAACGGTGAAGCAAAACACAGAACAGAAAATATAATCACCCACAACTAAAAGGTGAAAACAGGCTGCCTAAGTATGGTTCTCAATCAGGGACAACGATTGACAGCTGCCTCTGATTGAGAACCATACCAAGCCAAACACAGAAATACCAAATCATAGAAAAAAGAATATAGACTGCCCACCCAACTCACGCCCTGACCATACTAAAACAAAGACATCACAAAGGAACTAAGGTCAGAACGTGACAGTACCCCTCCCCCAATGGTGCGGACTCCGGCCGCAAAACCTGAACCTATAGGGGAAGGTCTGGGAGGGCGTCTGTGCGCGGTGGCGGCTCTGGCGCGGAACGTGGACCTCACTCCACCATAGTCTTTGTCCGCTTCTTTTCCCGCCTCAGTGGCACCTTTAGAGCGGCGACCCTCGCCGCCGACCTCGGACTGGGGACCCTAGCAGTGGGCCTCGAATGGACGGGAGATTCTGGCAGCGCCGGACAGGCGGGAGATTCCGGCAGCGCTGGACAGGCGGGAGACTCCGGCAGCGCCGAAGTGAAGGGCGACTCCGACTGCGCCGGAGTGACGGGTGACTCTGGCAGCTCCTGACAGGCGGGCGGCTCTGGCAGCTCCTGACTGGCAGGCAGCTCTGGCAGCTTTCACCCTTAGATTTTCCCATGATGTCAAGCAAAGAGGCCCTGAGTTTGAAGGTAGGCCTTGAAATACATCCACAGGTACACCTCCAATTGATTCAAATTATGTCAATTAGCCTATCAGAAGCTTCTAAAGCCATGACATTATTTTCTGGAATTTTCCAAGCTGTTTAAAGGCACAGTCAACTTAATGTATGTAAACTTCTGACCCACTGGAATTGTGATACAATGAATTATAAGTGAAATAATCTGTCTGTAAACAATTGTTGGAAAATTACTTGTGTCATGCACAAAGTATTTGTCCTAACCGACTTGCCGAAACTGTAGTTTGTTAACAAGAAATTTGTGGAGTGGTTGAAAATCGAGTTTTAATGACTCCAACCAAAGTGTATGTAAACTTCTGACTTCAACTGTATATGTTCAACATTGAACTCGCCAGCGCTAAGAGATATTTTGTCACTTGTCAAGCTTGCAGGCATATAGTTAGTCTGATCAAACACATCGGCCTCACCTTAGAAAGTGTAAGACCCCCTATAGTAACGATACGGTTTTTGGTACTGTTAACTCCTGTAGGCTAAACCCATCTGAGCCAACAGGGATAGCCTATATTCAACTTGAAGTATTATGCAATGGGCTCTTTTTTCGGCTGGCGTTAAGGAGGCGCTAGTGTCACATGCACGTTACTTTGCAATTTCGTCTCACCTGTGGGGAGAGGGGCATTCTTCTTACCAAACCACATGACCTCCAAAACAAAGGTCATGTGGTTTGGTAAGAAGAATGCCCCTCTCCCCACAGGTGTGATTACTACCTCTGATGGTTTAGAGCATGAGGTAGTCACCTCATACAAGTATTTGGAAGTATGGCAAGACGGTACACTGTCCGTCTCTCAACACATATCAAAGCTGCAAGCTAAAGTTAAATCTAGACTTGGTTTCCTCTATCGTAATCGCTCCCCTTTCACCCCAGCTGCCAAACTTACCCTGATTCAGATGACCATCCTACCCATTATAGATTACGGAGACATTATTTATAGATCGGCAGGTAAGGGTGCTCTCGAGCGGCTAGATGTTCTTTACCCTTCGTCCATCAGATTTTCCACCAATGCTCCTTATAGGATACATCACATTACTGCACTCTATACTCTTCTGTAAACTGGTCATCTATGTATACCCGTCGCAAGACCCACTGGTTGATGCTTGTTTATAAAACCTTCTTAGGACTCACTCCCCCCTATCTGAGATATCTTCTGCAGCCTTCATCCTCCACATACAACACCCGTTTTGCCAGTCACATTCTGGTCCTCAAAGCACACACATCCCTGGGTCGCTCCTCTTTTCAGTCCGCTGCAGCTAGCGACTGGAACGAGCTGCAACAAACACTCAAACTGGACAGTTTTATCTCAATCTCTTCATTCAAAGACTCAATCATGAACACTCTTATTGACAGTTGTGGCTGCTTTGCGTGATATATTGTTGTCTCTACCTTTTTCCCCTGTGTGCTGTTGTCTGTGCCCAATAATGTTTGCATCCTGTTTTATGCTACTACCATGTTGTGCTGCTGCCATTTTGTGTTGCTACCATGCTGTGTTGTTGCTGCCATGCTATGTTGTTGTCTTAGGTCTCTCTTGTCGTGATGTGTGTTTTGTCCTATATTTGTATTTATATTTCTTTTTAATCCCAGCCTCTGTCCCCGCAGGAAGCCTTTTGCCTTTTGGTAGGTCGTCATTGTAAATAAGAATTTGTTATTAACTGACTTGCCTAGTTAAATAAAGGTTCAATAAAAATGTAAAAACTGGTGCACCAGCATTTTCCAGCCCTAACGCCAGGTTTGGCAATTTACAGGGGTGTGGAAATATTTGAGGCGTGTCCTTAAAAACATGATCCAAAGTGCTATTTTCAGGCAGCGCTTGTAGGGATATTTAAGAACAACCAAAAGCTGGTTTTAGCGGTAACATAGTTGGTTATGGCATGAATTTTGACAGTGGAAACCTATTCAGCCGTGACGCACACTGCCCATATGCGCATGGAACAATATGTGATATGGGGCCTGTATATTTCGTATTCATAAACATAAAACACTCATGCTTCTTCCCCATTTCATTTTATTTGATTAAAAACGTAGTCTCCCCTACTCTCAATTAAGTCTGTTTTCTTTTTGTCCTGCCCAATGTAATCAAGTAGGCTAGTCAAGACCGTCAATAAAGGGTTTGGCTCCTGAGACCACTTGGAAATAAATCTTAATCACCAAAGCATTATTAAAATATCAAGTTTGAGAGCATTAAAACAGTGAGCTGACATTCCATTTTTATCTACTCTATGTATTGTAGGCAGGCCTACATTATTTTAGCAATGCTTGTAACATCTGCTTCCAACTCACACCCTCAATCATGTAGATCCCCTGAATGCAGCTCACTCTCCAGATCCCAATCACCTGAATTCTAATCACCTGTTCACACACCTGTATGTCATTATCACACACTATTTAGTTCAGTTATTTGCACCCCATCACTGTGAGGTATTGATTGTTTTGTGACACATTGCTTTCAGAGCGCTGGGTTTCTTGTGAATTACCCCTCCCATGTATGATGGTTTTTGCCTGCCTCACTAACGACGCCTTTTGCCTGCCTGTACTTTTGCCAATCGGATTTCCTGTTCTCTACCTATTGCCTGATCTCCCGGACTACGTTACTAGCCTTTTCCCTGCCTGTACTGTTACCCTTTTGGACCCCTGTGTATGACCTTCTGCCTGCCCCTGTGGTCCTTTGCAAATAAAAACCTGCTGCACCCTGCGCTTGAAACCAGCTCTCTGTCTCCCCTGGTGTTCATTACAATGCGTTGGAGGTGCTTAAAACCCCCTACATGTGTTCATGCCACCATGAAAGGAAAGATGAGAACCTCTGTGAATATCAATGATATTGTAACAGTTTTACATATTTTTTAAAACCAAGCCCCCCGTAGGCTACCCTTACCCTAAGCCTACTATACTGAAGGCTGGTTCAACAGCAATGCATGTATCTTTTTTTATGCTGACGATTTTGTCATTTCATTTTACATGTAGTTATTGTTGTTGA
This sequence comes from Oncorhynchus tshawytscha, assembly GCF_018296145.1. Lineage (NCBI taxonomy): Eukaryota > Metazoa > Chordata > Actinopteri > Salmoniformes > Salmonidae > Oncorhynchus > Oncorhynchus tshawytscha. The sequence continues at coordinate 16,012,084 of NC_056437.1, forward strand.
AAAAACAAACAGCTTGTTTTTTGTTTCATAGGATTAAAACCAAACTTATTAGAATCTTTCACTGTTCTGGTTTTATGGTGAGAATGTCTGTGGCACGCATGCAATGCAACTTCTAGAGAAGTGTGAATGCGATCTGTAAGATGGTTCCAATTTGAATATAAAACATATTTGGGAGCAGTATAACGGTGAGTGGACATTCTCCCTTTCTATTGGATCTTTGTTCAGCAACTGTGAAAAGTTTGGATGTCTGTAAAACATATTTAATTGTATATGCCCACAGGAAGAAATTATGGTACCTGTAAGTGTATTTAGACAGCCTATTTAAAATACGTTTTTTTGTTAAGAATTTGATTAAAATGATTTGATCTCTTTTTAGGCCTTATCAATAATGAATTAAATCTTGCTTATTGACATAGTTTGGCATGTCCATGCTCATCCATATTGTAAGTTACAGTAGCGCTAGCCCCTATATCAGTGTGAATGCTATTGAAGACATGTTCAAATTAACATATTCAGCAAAGACAGTCTACATGGTTTTATTTTGTTTCTGTAAGCTGTTTAACAAACTATAAAGGACAAACATTGGAAATGGAGTTGATTCTAAGGCAATACATAAAAGACCGTAAAGGAACCACATATTTAGCCATGAAGCACTTTCTGATTGGCCAGTGAGGGGGCCAAGCCTCGACACACCCACAATTTGTTCATTCGTCAAAGCTCAGCCCTTTCGTGCTGCCAGCAACTAGGCCGATAATTCTGATTGTGAAAATAGCTAAAAATATTTCTGACACTCCCCGGAACTATAGAGCTACTGCCCGCGCTTAAATTTACCATTGCATTAGGTTTGTTAAAATATAGCCCTATATCACCTATTTCCTGTCAGATAAATTAATTACCAACTTTAATGAATTCTAACTCCACAGGGCACCATCTCTCTGCTCACAACAGACAGCAGACGGCTTCATTCCATTTCGACAGCATGGGAAGCAGCAGCAGCTCCATATGGGTCTTCTGTAGATGGCTCTAATTTCCCCTGATCCTATGCATTAGATTCCCTCCCTCTCTATTCCATATCCCTGATTAGGGCTCAGTGGCAGATCCTTAAGCACAGCTGTTGTCCAGATGCTATCAGACTGCCTTGTATAATACAATTCATTATGAATACGGAATGGGGCTCTTATAGATCCTGCAGCAGAGACAGAGACATATTATGCAGTGCCAGTGAACGATCAATAATGCACCTTTTGGTTTAGACTGTAGTCCTAAACCTCAAGCAGCACACCTCATATTACGATACTATATGATAATATTGAATGTACTTCATTGAAACACAGCCTGCCCTATTGTATGTTTCTATATCTCACCCCCTCTCCGAAGGGGGCCTACAGGGAGGAGGTGAGGGCCCTCGGAGTGTGGTGTCAGGAAAATAACCTCACACTCAACGTCAACAAAACTAAGGAGATGATTGTGGACTTCAGGAAACAGCAGAGGGAACACCCCCCCATCCACATCGATGGAACAGTAGTGGAGAGGGTAGCAAGTTTTAAGTTCCTCGGCATACACATCACAGACAAACTGAATTGGTCCACTCACACAGACAGCATCGTGAGGAAGGCGCAGCAGCGCCTCTTCAACCTCAGGAGGCTGAAGAAATTCGGCTTGTCACCAAAAGCACTCACAAACTTCTACAGATGCACAATCGAGAGCATCCTGGCGGGCTGTATCACCGCCTGGTATGGCAACTGCACCGCCCTCAACCGTAAGGCTCTCCAGAGGGTAGTGAGGTCTGCACAACGCATCACCGGGGGCAAACTACCTGCCCTCCAGGACACCTACACCACCCGATGCTACAGGAAGGCCATAAAGATCATCAAGGACATCAACCACCCGAGCCACTGCCTGTTCACCCCGCTGCCATCCAGAAGGCGAGGTCAGTACAGGTGCATCAAAGCTGGGACCGAGAGACTGAAAAACAGCTTCTATCTCAAGGCCATCAGACTGTTAAACAGCCACCACTAACATTGAGTGGCTACTGCCAACACACTGTCAATGACACTGACTCTACTCCAGCCACTTTAATCATGGGAATTGATGGGAAATGATGTAAATATATCACTAGCCACTTTAAACAATGCTACCTTATATAATGTTACTTACCCTACATTGTTCATCTCATATGCATACGTTGATACTGTACTCTATATCATCGACTGCATCCTTATGTAATACATGTATCACTTGCCACTTTAACTATGCCACTTGGTTTACATACTCATCTCATATGTATATACTGTACTCGATATCATCTACTGTATCTTGCCTATGCTGCTCTGTACCATCACTCATTCATATATCCTTATGTACATATTCTTTATCCCCTTACACTGTGTATGACAGTAGTTTTTTTGGGGAATTGTTAGTTAGATTACTTGCTCGTTATTACTGCATTGTCGGAACTAGAAGCACAAGCATTTCGCTACACTCGCATTAACATCTGCTAACCATGTGTATGTGACAAATAAAATTTGATTTGATTTGATTTGATTTGAAGGTTAGGGGTAAACAAAAGCAAATCAAATATCACATGCACCAATCCACATACTCTCAATATATGCTGTCACCAGACCACCAAAATGTATCTGTTATAATCTGCTATGAAATCATAAACATGTGCTGTTGCTGGTGTCTCACAGTATCATTGTCTAGAGACTGTTTCGGTAGTAGGTGACATCCACATTGCTCTTATGAAATCCACAGAGTATCTCAAATGAGGACAATATGTTAATTTGGCCACTATGACTCACAAGCAAAAGTGATGAGGGAATTATTTGTATCTATTGTTCATGCTTTGAAAGTGTTGACAGTTCTACAGCAAAGTGCTATGAAGTTAAAGATTTTCCAAATGGACCATGGTCATAAATAACAATTATCGGTATAATAAAAATGGAAATGGACAGTATATATACAGTGCACCCAGGAAGTATTTACACACCTTGACTTTTTCTACATTATAAAGTGGGATAAAAAGACATTTTTTGTCAACGATCTAGACAAAATACTCGAATGTCAAAGTAGAAGGAAAATTATAACATTTGTAAAACATTTAAGAAAAATAAAACATATCTTGATTACATAAGTATTCAATCCCCTGAGTCAATATGTGTTAGAATCACCTTTGGCAGCTATTACAGCTGGGTGTCTTTCGGGGTAAATCTCAAAGCGTTTTACACACCTGGATTGTACAATATTTCCACATTATTCCTGAAAAGATTCTTCAAGCTCTGTCAGTTGTTGATCATTGCTAGACAGCCATTTGCCAGTCTTTCCATCGTTTCCCAAGCTGATTTAAGTCAAAGCTGACACTAGGCCCAGGAACATTAAATGTCGTCTTGGTAAGCAACCCCAGTGTGTATTTGGCCTAGTGTTCTAGGTTTGGTATTTGGTATTTTATTAGGATCCCCATTAGCTGTTGCGAAAGCAGAAGCTACTCTTCCTGGGGTCCACACAAAACATGAAATATGACATAATACAGAACATGTATAGACAAGAACAGCTCAAGGACAGAACTACATCAATTTTAAAAAGGCACACGTAGCCTACATATCAATGCATACACACAAACTATCTAGGTCAAATATGGGAGAGGCATTGTGAGGTGTTGCTTTATCTGTTTTTTTTAAAACCAGGTTTGCTGTTCATTTGAGCAACATGAGATGGAAGGGAGTTTCATGCAATAATGGCTATATATAATCCTGTACACTTTCTTGAAATTGTTCTAGATTTGGGGACTGTGAAAAGACCCCTGGTGGCATGTCTGGTGGGTGTGTGTGTCAGAGCTGTGTGTAAGTTGACTATGCAAAGAAATTGGGATTTTCAACACATTAATTTTTTTATAAAAAGAAGTGGTGCAGCCAGTCTCCCCTCACCTCTTAGCCAAGAGAGACTGCCATGCATAGTATTTATATAAGCCCTCTAATTACAATGAAGAGCAAGATGTGCCGCTCTTTTCTGGGCCAGCTGCAGCTTAACTAGGTCTTTCCTCGCAGAACTCGACCACACAACTGAACAATAATCAAGATAAGAAAAAACTATAGCCTGCAGGACTTGCTTTCTGGAATGTGATGTCAAAAAAGCAGAGCATCTCTTTATTACGGACAGACCTCTCCCTATCTTTAAAACCATTGAATCTATATGTTTCGACCATGACGATTTACAATATATGGTAACATTAAGTAATTTAGTCTCCTCAACTTGTTCAACAGCAACACCATTCATTATCAGATTCATATGAGGTCTAGAACTTAGGGAATGATTTGTACCAAATACAATGCTCTTAGTTTTAGTTTATTACTGGCCACCCATTCCAAAACAGACTGCTACTCTTTGTTAAGGGTTTCAGTGACTTCATTAGCTGTGGTTGCTGATGTGTATATGGTTGAATCATTAGCATACATGGACACACATGGACATGCTTTGTTTAATGCCAATGGCAGGTCATTGGTAAAAATAGAAAAGAGTAGTGGGCGTAGAGAGCTGCCCTGCGGTACACCACACTTTAGATGTTTTAAAGAAAACCCTCTACGTTCTATTAGATAGATAGCCTCAATCCACAATATGGCAGAGGTTGAAAAGCCAGGTTAAAGACTGCACAGAAAAATCATTGATCTTGACTTCACAATATAGTTTATTCTTCTTTTTGTTGAGTTTAATCACATAATTTCTCCATTTGCAGTAAGTCAACCAGTCAGATCAAATTAATTATCTAAGTGAGTCTCAGAAATTGATCATACATGAATGTTATCTGATGTTAGTAAGTTATGGATTGCATGAACCTTATTTTTAAGGGTACATATTAATTAATATGGGCTACCCTTTCCTGGGTAGCTTATCAGAGATAGACATAACATGGAAAAGGGAAAACATAGCAAGAAAAAAAGATATACATTCAGAAGTTCATTAATCAGTTGGTGTGTGTGTGTGCTGCGGCCTTGAAGCTAAAACCCCATATGCTTGGCTCTCTCATCCCTTCCAGGCTGGGATAAGTTATTTCCTGTCCAGAACAGCTACCTTGTCCTTGAACTTCAGGAACTTGACCACTATCGCCCTGGGCCTGTCACCTGGGCCGGTGGTGGGTTTTCCAGTTCTGAGGGCGCGCTCCATCACAATCTTCCTGTGATCCATCTTCAGTTTCTCCGAGATCATTTCCCTCACTTTATCCTCAGACTCCATCCAGGTCTCATGTGGAGACTCTGCAATTCCGTCCACAACCATGTTTTTTCGCCTTGATTGTCCCTCGAGATGATCAGATTTCTTTGTCATTGTTATCATGGATTCACATACAGAACTAAGGTCCTCTCTCAATGACTTGCAGATTGCTGTCATCTTGTCGTCCTCCTGTTTAAACTCACCGAGCTGACCCAGTGAGAACTACAAACTGTTTTTCAGGGTAGCTTAAAATATCCTTCACCTGTGATAGACAGACAACACTGTCCTCAACGGTACTCCCACCGGCTTTGGTCTTTGTCATGTTAGCAATGTAGGCTACTCTGTTACCCTTCGCAGTTCCATACAACAACAAACAGAAGGGGTCTAGAGAGCCACAAGCCCGGGACAATCCGCGGTCCCAGCTACAAAGGCTAACCGGTTCTGCGTACGAGCCCTGAAGAAAACCCTGCTAGCTTGATAGGCTGCTAGCTAGCAGCTAGGCTAGCTGCTATGCAAAACACACTCCTAAGACCCGGCCTTGGTTGGCAGGATAGTAGCAGATAGTAGCCGATAGTAGCAGATAGTAGCAGTCCCAGAAACTGATGCCAAGCGCATCGCGGGATCCAAACTCAAAAAGGTAGCTAGCAACTAAGACATTTTTCAAGAAACTTTCCAAAACAACAAACTGAGCTCTTCCTCATCCTGCTGAAAGGTGCATTTGGTTATTGTCTCACAGTGTCTGTTGGAAAGCAGACAGAACCAAGTTTTCCTCTAGGATTTTACCTGTACATAGGTATTTTCCATTTATTTTTATCCTAAAAAACACCCTAGTCCTCGCAAATGACAATAACACCCATAACATGATGCAACCACCACTATGCTTGAAAATTTGAAGAGTGGTACTTACTGATGTGTTGGATTTGCCTCAAACATAACTATTTGTAATCAATACATAAAGTTAATTTCTTTGCCATATTTTTACTTTAGTGCCTTATTGCAAACAGGATGCAAGTTTTGGAATATTGTTATTCTGTACAGGCTTCATTCTTTTCACTCTGTCACCAGAGGCCTAATGGTGAAATCCCTGACCAGTTTCCTTCCTCTCCGGCAACGGAGATAGGAAGGATGCCTGTGTCTTTGTAGTGACTGGGTGTATCGATACACCATCCAAAGTGTAATTAATAACTTCCCCATGTTCAAAGGGATAGTCAATGTCTGCTTTTTTAAAATCATCTACCAATAGGTGCCCTTCTTTGTGAGGCATTGGAAAACCTCCCTGGTCATTGTGGTTAAATCTGTGTTTGAAATTCACTGCTCGACTGAGGGACCTTACAGATCATTGTATGTTTGGTGTACAGAGACGAGGTAGTCATTAAAAAATATTTTTAAACACTATTATTGCACACAGAGTGAGTCCATGCAACTTATGTGACTTGTTTAGCACATGTTTACTCCTGAACGGATTTAGGCATGCCATAACAAAGGGGTTGAATACTTATTCACTCTCTTCTCATTTTTAATTAATTTGTACAAATGTCTAAAATCATAATTCCACGTTGACATTATGGGGTAATACATTTTAAATTCCCACTAACACAATAACATCTGGAAAAAGTCAAGGGGTGTGAATACTTTCTGAAGACACTGTATTAAAATGACATACAGTTGAAGTCGGAAGTTAACATACACTTAGGTTGGAGTCATTAAAACTTGTTATTCAACCACTCCACAAATTTCTTGTTATAGTTTTGGCAAGTCGGTTAGGACATCTACTTTGGGCATGACACAAGTGATTTTTCCAGCAATTGTTTACAGTCAGATTATTTAACTTATAATTCACTGTATCACAACTCCAGTGGGTCAGAGGTGTACAAACAGGTGGCAGGATAGCCTAGTGGTTAGAGTGTTGGACTAGTTCAAATCCCCGAGCTGACAAGGTACAAATCTGTCATTCTGCCCCTGAACAGGCAGTCAACCCACTGTTCCTAGGCCGTCATTGAAAATAAGAATGTGTTCTTAACTGACTTTCCTGGTAAAATAAAAATAAGTGTGGCTTTAAACAGCTTGGAAAATTCCAGAAAATAATGTCATGGCTTTAGAAGCTTCTGATAGACTAATTGACATCATTTGAGTCAATTTGATGTATTTCAAACTCAGTGTCTCTTTGCTTGATATCATGGGAAAATCAAAACAAATCAGTCAAGACAGAAAAAAATTGCAGACTTCCACAAGTCTGGTTCATCATTGGGGGCAATTTCCAAATGCCTGAAGGTATCACATGCATCTGTACAAGTAAGTATAAACACCATGGGACCACGCAGCATTCATACTGCTCAGGAAGGAGACACAATCTGTCCCCTAGAGATTAATGTACTTTGGTGCGAAAAGTGCAAATCAATCCAAGAACAACAGCAAAGGACCTTGTGAAGATGCTGGAGGAAACAGGTACAAAAGTATCTATATCAACAGTAACAGTAAAACGAGTCCAATATCGACATAACCTGAAAGGCCACTGCTCCAAAACCGCCATAAAAAAAGCCAGTTTATGGGGACAAAAAAAGCCAGTTTTTGGAGAAATGTCCTCTGGTCTGATGAAACAAAAATAGAACTGTTTGGCCATAATGACCATCGTTATGTTTGGAGGAAAAAGGCGTGCAAGCCGAATAACACCATCCCAACCGTGAAGCACGGGGGTGGCAACATGTTGTAGGGGTGCTTTGCTGCAGGAGGGACTGGTGCACTTAAGAAAATAGATGGCATCATGAGGCTGGAAAATTATGTAGATATATTGAAGCAACATCTCAAGACATCAGTCATGAAGTTAAGCTTGGTCGCAAATGGGTCTTCCAAATGGACATTGACCCCAAGCATACTTCCAAAGTTAAGGCAAAATGGCTTAAGGACAACAAAGTCAAGTTATTGGAGTGGCCATCACAAGGCCCTGACCTCAATTCTATAGACAATTTGTGGGCAGAACTGAAAAAGCATGTGTGAGCAAGGAGGCCTACAAACCTGACTCAGTTACACTAGCTGTCAGGAGGAATGGGCCAAAATTCACCCAATTTATTGTGGGAAGCTTGTGGAAGGCTACCCGAAACATTTGACCAAAGTTAAACAATTTAAAGGCAATGCTACCAAATACTAATTGAGTGTATGTAAACTTCTGACCCACATTCTTAAAATAAAGTGGTGATCCTAACTGACCTAAAACAGAATTTTTACTAGGATTAAATGTCAGAAATGGTGAAAAACTGAGTTTAAATGTATTTGGCTAAGGTGTATGTAAACTTCCAAATTCAACTGTACCTTTAATAACTATTTGACAACTATTTGCCAATCCTTTAGATGACAATTACATGCATTGCTAGATTGTTGCTGTAGAATAATAGTTTCATTTAGCCAAAGCATCAGGGGATAAGCAGGAAATTGTGGTAACCCACTGCACTCTCTTTCTCCGGTGTGTATGTGTGTGTGTGTGAGGGAGGGAGAGTCCGTGTGTAGATTATATTTCCATTGAAAACAGCAAAATAGAGGTAATGCATTAGATGCAATACAATTTACTATATCCTTCCATCACATGTTTACTAAGTAGCCCAATACATTTTTAGGACTATAGATTAGACCATAAAACACTAGCAGACAAACATGAGAACCCTGAGTACAGTACCCGTACAGAGATATGCTCACCGTCCCAATTCAGACTCCAACTCATAGTAGTCAGCCAGTGTCTCCTTCTTCGATCCATCTATCCAGTAGTCTGGAGCTGGGGATGCCCCTGCTCTGGACGAGGGTATAGTGACTTTACGCATCACCAGCTAGCCAGACGGATTAAAATATCTTGACAGCTCTTCTTCCCTGCTGCGATTCAATGCTTGACTCAGTTACAGTGGCGTGAAGAAAAGCGAGTTTGAAACCTTCCAAAACGAACCCGTATGGAAGAATATAAACATCAGTTACAATACTATTTGAAGGACTGGGTAACGTAGTGAATGAAATTGGTCCTAAATGCATATTATTCACAGCCACCAGCCCGCTTCGCTACCGTTATGCAAGTATACTGGAAAGGCAAGTATACAGAGAGGAGTCTGCGTTTGAGGTTTCCACCGGGTCTTACTGTCGCCGCGTTAACATCCAAAAACATTGTAGTTATCTTTACCTGAGGTCACAATCAAGTACGTAATGTGTGTTACCATAATCATTGTGGTGGTTTTTATGGCACATAAATACCATTTGAACTATGTAATTATACCGTAATTATTTCCACAAAAATGTGTATATTGAGGGCCAAAAAATAAATAAGTAAATACAGATTTTCCAGCCCTACAATAAACAGGAAATATTTGAATTGATCTTTTTAAGATAATTAATACTGACAAATAACATAAATGCAATTGATGCTCAGTAAATAACACGTATCTTTCAATTATAACACTTTCATATTTGTCAAAGATGCAAGACATCTGAGTAAGATGTAGGTACAGTGCCTTCAGAAAGTATTCATACACCTAGACTTATTCCACGTTACAGCCTGAATATAAAATAGATGAATACAAATAAAAACATCTCACCCATCTACACACAATACCCCATAATGACACAGTGAAAACATGTTTTTGAAATGTTTGCACATTTATTGAAAATTAAATATATCTCATTTACATAAGTATTCACACCCAAGTCAATACATGTTAAAATCACCTACAACTGTGAGTATTTCTGGGTAAGTCTCTAAGAGCTTCGCACATCTGGTTTGTACAACATGTTCACATTATTCTTTTACAATTCTTCAATATGTCAAGTTGGTCAGAATCGGACAATTCTGTCAAGTTGGTTGTTGATCGTTGCTAGATAGTCATTTTCGAGTCTTGCGATATATTTTCAAGCAGATTTAAGTCCAAACTGTAACTAGGCCACTCAGGAACATTTAATGTAGTCTTGGCAAGCAACTATTTCGCCTTGTGTTTTAGGTTATTGTCCTGCTGAAAGGTGAATTTGTCTGTCTTTTGGAAAGCAGACAGAACCAAGTTTTCTAGGATTTTGCCTGTGCTTAGCTCCATTGTTTATTTTCACCCTAAAAAAACTCTGTAGTCCTTGCCGATAGCAAGCATACCCATAACATGATGCAGCCACCACCACGCTTGAAAAAAATTAAGATTGGTAATCAGTGATGTGTTGGATTTGCCCCAAATAGAGGGCTTTGTATTCAAGGACAAAGTAGATTTCTTTGCCATTTTTTTTTTGCAGTTTTACTTTAGTGCCTAACTGCAAACAGGATGGATGTTTTGGAATATTGGCATACATATTTTAACTCTGTCATTTTGGTTAGTATTGTGGAGTAACTACAATGTTGCTGATCCATCCTGTTTTCTCATATCACAGCAATTCAACTCTAACGGTTGTAAAGTCATCATTGGCATCATCGTGAAATTCCTGAGCTGTTTCCTTCCTCTCCGGGAACTGAGTTAGGAAGGACACCTGTATCTTTGTAGTGACTGGGTGTATTGATACCACAGGAGTTTGGTGGTACCTTAATTGGGGAGAATGGGCTCATGGTAATGAGTGGAGCGGAATGGTATCAAATACATCAAACACAGTTCCCAGGTGTTTGATGCCATTCCATTTGCTCTGTTCCGGCCATTATTAATGAATGCTTTCTTCGTTTTTACCCATCTGCCAATAGGTGCCCTTCCTTGCAAGGCATTGGAAAACCCTGCTGGTCTTTGTGGTGGAACCGGTGTTTAAAATTCACTGCTCAACTGAGGGACCTTTCAGATAATTGTGTGTGGGGTATAGAAATGAGGTAGTCAGTCAAAAAGTACCATTATTGCACACAGAGCAATCCATGCAACTTGTTAATCAAATTTTTACTCCTGAACATATTTCGGCTTGCCATAACAAAGTGCTTGAACACTTATTGGCTCAAGACATTTCAGCTTTTCATTTTGTATTAATTTGTAAAAATGTCTAAAAATGTAATTCCACATTATAGGGTACTGTGTGTAGGGCAGTGACACAATGTTCAGGCTGTAACAAAACAAAATGTGGAAAATGTAATGTAATTCATAAAATAGTTAACTGTTTTATCTTCCTTACCATCAAAACACGTTCAAATGAAGGGCTTGTCTAACCCTCTGTCCCAAGTCCAAACCATGCATAGCTGGTCATCCTCTAGGACTCCAGCAAAGCCTAGCTACAGAGGGGGACACACAGACACCATTTGATCCACTACCTGCTCTGTCGTTGTGGGACAAAAACTATAATCCCCAACAGGACTGTGAAAATATATTGATGTATCCGATTTGTCTATGGAATACAGTACATGTACACATCTATTTTGTCCTCTGTATAATCCTCATTACTATGCTGTGTACCATCGAGACAGCAGGGAACATCTTAAAATGTGGTAACTCATGCTGAACCAATGAACATCAAATTGTATTAGGGTAATAACATAAAGTGAAAACAATCTGGAGTAATACAATGATAACAATCATGATGTCTATTTTAAAAAAGGTAGTTACATCAGGTTTTGGTCAATCACAGTTTCATTGAACATCATATTTGTTAGACCATTACAAAAGCATTAGAGCACATAATATATAATATAAAATGTGGCCAACTTCTCTTGCATCAAGTGTGAAACTATAGTCCACAATGCTCTATAGAGATGTATACATAGATCGGTGTGAAAAACCACATAAATAAAATTAAAATGAACGAGGGTTGGTTGGGAGAGGCACACTTCAAAGCAGTGCACTCTTGGTGTATGACAGCAAACACAGGCTCTGATTGAAAAGTGTCTGCATGGATGTCCACATCTCCTCCAGTTTCTCAGATACTCTAGATGCCTCCTCCATGAGCTCTGGTTCCTGGGTGATCAGTCTGAGATGCAGCTAGAGAGAGAGAGAGAGAGAGAGAGAGAAACTATACGGAGTTTGTGAAGGAAACTCAGAGGTAAGACAAACCATACAGGAAATACACACGTTATGAACCTTTGAAACAAAGAGTGTCTGTGGTGCTGTGAAGTCAAAAACACATTGTTCATGTTCTGTAAAGATACAATTTGAATTCAGGTACTCAACAAAACTGGGCTTAGTTTAAGAGTGAAACAACAGAACTACATATCAAGTCAAACATGTTTTCTTAATAAAACATTTAATAAACATTTAATATTTGATTGAATTGTATATCACATTAAATATATATATATATTTTTTATATATATATATTTTTTTTTACAGTTCTGTACCGCTTTTCAAGTTATTTCCAATGTTCTGACTCCATCTGCTGGTTGCAGATGTAAGTGGGTGACAGTCAATGCAACAGAAAATAGATTTCCCTCTTCCTCTGGTGACATCATTGATATCATTTAACATGAAGCTGCTATTATTCCTGCTATAATTACTGGAGTAATAACATCATTGAACTCATGTGTAACAATAAAAACTCAACATGTCAATTAAATAATAACAGTGTTATAACACAGATAACAGCAGCTTATTAACATAGCTACAGTGTTGGTGACTAGAATATTGATGTGGTTACCTTTAGGAAGAGTGCCAGGTAGGCCTGTGCCAGATCAAAGTCCCTCTTGGAGTTCAGCATGGCCACTATCTTCAGAAAGTCTTGTAAGACGGAGACATCTCCACCCATATCAGGGGCCAGACCTCGGAGCTCAGCATCAACACCAGACGGACCCATCTCTTTCAGCATCCCCACAGGGCCATTATCTGGAAGAAACAATGAGGATGGATTATGACTCGTTGTATTTGTATTGACCTCAGCAGAGTTAAACTGTGCCAAAACATCCTCTAGTTACTACACATGCTATTAACGTGACATCGGATTTAGCAGTAGGTTCAAGTATTGAGATTCTAAAATACATTCTTCAGTTTTTATATGGCCTTAGAAGTGATTTGGGGTGAGAGGAATTTTTATGCTTGCAAGAGGTTCTGTGAATAATTGATTGCGAAGTGATATTCAGACTTGCAAGACGTTTGATTGATTTTGTCATTAAAAAATAAATAAATACATATAAAGACACTGAATAAAGATTTTCTAAAACGTGACCAGGATTGCACAATAAAGTCGGGGACATATTTCCATTGTAGTCCCTATTTTGTTTTACATAAATACATTTACAATTACCAGGAGTAATTGCTAGCTAAGTGAGATTCAAAGATACATTTGTTGCGGAGTGTGGCAGATTCTAGCTGTTGGAAGAAAGCGGACTTCTGTGCCAGGACTCCAAAATTCACAATCTTTGACTGTGGAAAAAGTAAACAAAATAAACATTATTGAACCCAAATAACATACAGTACTCAGATTTGCTACACACATAATATATTGTCTCAATTTTCTAACATATGTGGCATTAGCTCACAGGCAAGGGAATAAAACAAATATTGCTAGAACCCATTTCTTGAATGCTAAATATCAGACATTTGAAAGCTCTAGTTTTGACCTTCATAATACCTCTGATGGCAGTGACTTTACAAGCACTAATTATGGTAAATTTAGACTGAGAATAGTATCTAGTTATGGTAAGGGGTGAAATAAGTACAGCCAGTTATAATTGTAATGGTTTTGCAGATTATTTTTTTAAAAAGACCAGTCTTTACATGGCTAAAAGAAAAGGAATATAACATATAGTGTTTAAAAGAAACTCACTCTACATCCTTAGATGAAGTTGTGTGGAAAAAGGAATGGGGTGGTGAAATAATTTTCTGTCATGGACAAAGGAACTCAAATGGTGTAAAGATATTAATTAACAAAAATTTCAATCTGAATGTGCAAATAGTCAGGAATGATTTGCAAGGAAGGTGGATCCTTTGGAATATGAAAGCAGACAAAAAATAGATTTGGCTCATTAATCTATATGGTCCAAACCAGGCTGATCCACACTTCTTCGAAACCATTTATACCAATTTATTGAACTTACAGACAACAAATGATCTAATCATTATGGTAGGAGACTACAACACAGTGTTAAGTACCTCAATGGACCGTAAAGGTAATCACTCTACAAACTATCATCACCATACCCTTAAGGAAATCACAAATATTATGGACACATTAGAAATCGTGGATATTTGGAGAACAAAAATCCCGACCTAGTGAGAGATACTTGGAGACTTAATCAAGCTAGTCGTCTTGACTACTTTGTCTCCTTCTCTCTTGCATCAAAGGTTAAAAAAGTAGGATAGGTAGTTGATAGGAGACCGAATGTGATCAGATCATCTAATTGGCATTCACATAACTCTTTTATAGATTTTCCACGTGGACGGGGATATTGGAAATGTAATTAAAATTTACTGGAGGACAACTTATTTTTTAAGACAAAATAATTTATAACTGAATTTTTCCAGTATAGGTTCAGCAAATCCCCTTACTATTTGGGATACCTTAAAATGCAAATTAATGACTTAAAAATCATACAATGTGATTTTCTGGATTTTTGTTTTAGGTTCCGTCTCTCACAGTTGAAGTGTACCTATAATAAAAATTACAGACCTCTACATGCTTTCTAAGTAGGAAAACCTGCAAAATCGGCAGTGTTTCAAATACTTGTTCTCCCCACTGTATATATGTACATCTTTCTTCGCATATCTTTCATATATATTTTTTCTCTCTCCTAAAACTCAACTTCAAAACACTCCTGCAACACACGTCACCAATTTAGAAAAAAAGTATTATTTACCTCAAATCTGAAATCCACAAATAGAAGCTAACCAGAAGCTAACCTGAAGCTAACCAGAAGCTAGCCTGAAGCTAACCAGAAGCTAGCATGAAGCTAGCCTGAAGCTAACCAGAAGCTAGCCTGAAGCTAACCAGAAGCAAGCCTGAAGCTAACCAGAAGCTAGCCTGAAGCTAACCAGAAGCTAACCAGTTTACTGGCTAACGTTAGTATTCAGCTAACCACGGTTGGTGGTCATCAGCTATCCTTTAGCTCGAAAAGCTATCGGCAGTTTTGTACAACGCGACTCAGACCAGAACATACTGGACCTATTTTTCTCTCCATATCCCCGGATTTCAACCGCAAGCTCTGGATATTTACACCTGGATCTCGCAGCTAGCTAGCTGCTATCCGTGTGACTATTGGCTTACGTCGATCCCGGAGCAACATAAATTCTTTCGGAGCTAGCCAGCTGAAGAGTTCCATCAGCCACTCCTGGGCTACAATCACCTATCTGGACCCGTTTTACTGCCGACGTGGAGCCCCACCGGGCCTTCACAACTGGACTACCGACGTTATCTGCCCAAGGGAGTTATCCAACTGGCCCATCCGTCGCGACGTTACCTGAACGCCCATCTGCAGCCCGCTAATTGTTAGCTGTCTTATCGGCTGCTATCTGAATAGGTCTATCGGACAATTTTCTTGGGTCACTATAACTATATCTATTTTGCCAATTGAATTGGTCCCTTCTACCACACGGAACCCCACTAATCTACCGAAGGAAATGCACAAGGTGGCTAAAAACAGACCTCCATCCTCTGCCAGCTTGATACCGATGACCCGGCTAGCTGTCTGAATCGCCGTGACCCCAACCAACCTCACAACTCACTGGACCCTTATGATCACACTCGGCTAAGCATGCCTCTCCTTAATGTCAATATGCCTTCTCCATTGCTGTTCTGGTTAGTGTTTATTGGCTTATTTCACTGTAGAGCCTCTAGCCCTGCTCAGTATACCGTATCCAACCTTTCAGTTCCACCACCCACACATGCGATGACATCACCTGGTTTCAATGATGTTTCTAGAGACAATATCTCTCTCATCATCACTCAATGCCTAGGTTTACCTCCACTGTATTCACATCCTACCATACACCTTTGTCTGTACATTATACCGTGAAGCTATTTTATCGCCCCCAGAAACCTCCTTTTACTCTCTGTTCCGGACGTTCTAGACGACGAATTCTCATAGCTTTTAGCCGTACCCTTATCCTACTCCTCCTCTGTTCCTCTGGTGATGTAGAGGTGAATCCAGGCCCTGCAGTGCCTAGCTCCACTCCTATTCCCCAGGCGCTCTCTTTTGATGACTTCTGTAACCGTAATAGCCTTGGTTTCTTGCATGTTAACATTAGAAGCCTCCTCCCTAAGTTTGTTTTATTCACTGCTTTAGTACACTCTGCCAACCCGGATGTTCTAGCCGTGTCTGAATCCTGGCTTAGGAAGACCACCAAAGATTCTGAAATCTCCATCCCTAACTACAACATTTTCAGACAAGATAGAACAGCCAAAGGAGGCGGTGTTGAAATCTACTGCAAAGATAGCCTGGAGAGTTCTGTCCTACTATCCAGGTCTGTACCCAAACTATTTGAACTTCTACTTTTAAAAACAAGTCTCTCACTGTTTCCACCTGCTATAGACCACCCTCTGCCCCCAGCTGTGCTCTGGACACCACATGTGAACTGATTGCCCCCCATCTATCTTCAGAGCTCATGCTGCTAGGCAACCTAAACTGGAACATGCTTAACACCCCAGCCATCCTACAATCTAAGCTTGATGCCCTCAATCTCACACAAATTATCAATGAACCTACCAGGTACCACCCCAAATCCGTAAACACGGGCACCCTCATAGATATCATCCTAACCAACTTGCCCTCTAAATACACCTCTACTGTTTTCAACCAAGATCTCAGCGATCACTACCTCATTGCCTGCATCCGCTATGGGTCAGCGGTCAAACGACCTCCACTCATCACTGTCAAACGCTCCCTGAAACACTTCAGGCCTTTCAAATCGACCTGGCCCGGGTATCCTGGAAGGATATTGACCTCATCCCGTCAGCAGAGGATGCCTGGTTATTTTTTTTAAATGCCTTCCTCACCATCTTCAATAAGCATGCCCCATTCAAGAAATTTAGAACCAGGAACAGATATAGCCCTTGGTTTTCTCCAGACCTGACAGCCCTTAACCAACACAAAAACATCCTATGGCCTTCTGCATTAGCATCGAACAGCCCCCGTGATATGCAACTTTTCAGGGAAGCTAGAAACCAATATACACAGGCAGTTAGAAAAGCCAAGGCTAGCCTTTTCAAGCAGAAATTTGCTTCCTGCTACACAAACTCAAAAAAGTTCTGGGACACTGTAAAGTCCATGGAGATTAAGAACACCTCCTACCAGCTGCCCACTGCACTGAGGATAGGAAAGACTGTCACCACCGATAAAACCACTATAATTGAGAATTCCAATAAGCATTTTTCTACGGCTGGCCATGCTTTCCACCTGGCTAATGATGTTCTGAAAGATCTGCAAAATCTGGACCCCGACAAATCAGCCGGGCTAGACAATCTGGACCGTTTCTTTCTAAAGTTATCTGCCGAAATTGTTGCAACCCCTATTACTTGCCTGTTCAACCTCTCTTTCGTGTCGTTTGAGATTTCCAAAGATTGGAAAGCAGCTGCGGTCTTCCCCCTCTTCAAAGGACACTCTTGACCCAAACTGCTACAGACCTATGTCTATCCTACCCTGCCTTTCCAAGATCTTCGAAAGCCAAGTTAACAAACAGATTACCGACCATTTCAAATCCCACCATACCTTCTAGGCTATGCAATCTGGTTTCAGAGCTGGTCATGGGTGCACCTCAGCCACGCTCAAGGTCCTAAACGATATCTTAACCGCCATCAATAAGAAACAATACTGTGCAGCCATATTCATTGACCTGGCCAAGGCTTTCGACTCTGTCAATCACCACATCCTCATCGGCAGACTCGATAGCCTTGGTTTCTCAAATGATTGCCTCGCCTGGTTCACCAACTACTTCTCTGATAGAGTTCAGTGTGTCAAATCGGAGGGTCTGTTGTCCGGGCTTCTGGCAGTGTCTATAGGGGTGCCACAGGGTTCAATTCTTGGACTGACTCTCTTCTCTGTATACATCAATGATGTTGCTCTTGCTGCTGGTGAGTCTCTGATCCACCTCTACGCAGACGACACCATTCTGTATACTTCTGGCCCTTCTTTGGACACTGTGTTAACAACCCTCCAGACGAGCTTCAATGCCATACAACTCTCCTTTTGTGGCCTCCAGTTGCTCTTAAATACAAGTCAAACTAAATGCATGCTCTTCAACCGATCGCTGCCTGCACATGCCCGCCCGTCCAACATCACTACTCTGGACGGTTCTGACTTAGAATATGTGGACAACTACAAATACCTAGGTGTCTGGTTAGACTGTAAACTCTCCTTCCAGACTCACATCAAACATCTCCAATCCAAAGTTAAATCTAGAATCAGCTTTCTATTTTGCAACAAAGCATCCTTCACTCATGCTGCCAAACATACCCTTGTAAAACTGACCATCCTACCGATCCTCGACTTCGGCGATGTCATTTACAAAATAGCCTCCAATACCTTACTCAATAAATTGGATGCAGTCTATCACAGTGCCATCCGTTTTGTCACCAAAGCCCCATATACTACCCACCACTGCAACCTGTACGCTCTTGTTGGCTGGCCCTCGCTTCATACTCGTCGCCAAACCCACTGGCTCCAGGTCATCTACAAGTACAGGTCATCTACAAGTTCCCCCTTATCTCAGCTCGCTGGTTAACATAGCAGCACCCACCTGTAGCACGCACTCCAGCAGGTATATCTCTCTGGTCACCCCCAAATTCTTCCTTTGGCCGCCTCTCCTTTCAGTCCTCTGCTGCCAATGACTGGAACGAACTACAAAAATCTCTGAAACTGGAAACACTTATCTCCCTCACTAGCTTTAAGCACTGAGTGTGTGTGGGTGTATGTGTGTATCCCACAACTGTTGCAAAGGAGTAAAATATGTTAGGGACAATAGAGGATGATCCACAGCTATATATAATACAAATCGAGGTGAGGGCGATGGAAATTAATTTGGCAGTTAATCTACTTCAATTCGGTAAATGGCACTGTGTGCTCTTTTCAAAGGATGGATCCCAGTCGGTTACGGGTTATGGGATACAGGGGGTCGAGGGTGGTCTGCCGGGCATTGGGATGACAACCCAACTCGGGATGAGGAGGGCTTTTAGCGGGTGGAATAATAGGGACCAATTGGAGGTTTACTTAGTAGAAATGCAAAGATCATGGTACAGCTATATAGACACTCAATCATCATGTTACTTTTTAATGGTACGTTTACAAACATCTATTTTGATAAAAAATAATTGAAAGTTGTCTCATTATGATAGGTGATGAAATAAGTATAGCCAGTTACAATTGTAATGGCCTAGCAGATAATAAGAAAATACCATCAGTATTTACCTGGCTAAAAGAGAAGGAATATATTATCTATTGTTTACAGGAAACCCATTTAACAGTTTTAGATGAAGTTTTATGGAAAAAGAACTGGGGGGGGGGCGAAATATACTTCTCCCATGGGCAAAGAAATTCAAAAGGGGTGATGGTTTTAATTAACAATAATTTTGATCCAAATGTGCAAATTGTCCAAACAGATCCTCAAGGTAGATGGATTATTTTAAATATGTTATTGGACAATAAACAGATATGGCTTATTAACCTATACGGTCCGAATAATGATGATCCAAGCTTCTTTGAAAATATATATAAGAATCTATCAACTCTACAAGCAACACTAGACCCTATTATTATGGTGGGAGATTTTAATACGGTCTTAAATACCTCTATGGACCGGAAAGTAAATCACACTACAAACTCTCACCCTCGGGCACTTAAGGAAATCATGAATGTCATGGATATATTGGAATTAGTGGATATATGGAGGCTGAAATACCCTGACCTAGTGAGATATACATGGAGGAGGCTTAATCAAGCTAGTTGCCTTGACTACTTTCTTATACCATTCTCTCTGGCACCAAACGTTTAAAAAGTGTTGATAGGGGACAGAATGCGGTCGGATCATCACATAATTGGCATATATATTACTCTTACAGAATTTCCACGTGGACGAGGATATTGGAAATTTAATCAAAGCCTACTATATGTTAAATTGTTTAGAACTAGGACAGAAGAATTTATAACTGACTTTTTCAGACATAACATACAGTGGGGCAAAAAAGTATTTAGTCAGCCACCAATTGTGCAAGTTCTCCCTCTTAAAAAGATGAGAGAGGCCTGTAATTTTCATCATAGGTACACTTCAACTATGACAGACAAAATGAGAAAACAAATCCAGAAAATCACATTGTAGGATTTTTAATGAATTTATTTGCAAATGATGGTGCTATGAGAATAGGAAGGTTCAATTGTTTTGTGAAGCATCACAGCACAGTTGAAAAATATATGGCAAATAGAAATCTGAAATGGATGATGTTGAGAGATAGATGGGAGGGTTGAATGGATCTGAAGGGTAGGACTAATAGCAAGATAAACAATGTCAATCATACGGGATCTGTAAAATGTATATAGGTTCGGAACTTTTGTGAAATAGCATAGTTACAAATATAAATCAAACTGGATGGACATCAGAAATAGAGGAAGGACTAAGAACAAACAAGAGAGAACTATTATAAAGTACACTGTGGTGGTAAAATGTGTATAAGATGTATAAATTGAAGGTAAAAGCAAAAGTATTTATTAGTTTACTCCAATTGGGGGATCGGCGGTAGGGTTTGCGGGGAATAATAATAAAGGTATATTCTTTTTTTTAAAGTATGTATGTCTATATAGGTATGTGTATATGTATGCATGCATGTATGGATATATATATTTACCAAAAAAATATGGGAGATTGGAAATGATGCAGACAATTACATTGGAAGCAACATTCTTTCCGCAATATTAAGCTGATCCACCCCTTAAAAAATACAATTAAAAATAAAATTTAAAAAGGCTCATCCATTGTTTAAAAATTGCCTTTTTGCCTTTGTGCAGATGGCCATGTCTCATTTTCGATTAATTGAAAATGATACTTTGAAAAAAGTATCTCTCTTTTTCAAACAAGCATTGCAGTGCTGGCTACAATTTCATCTCCCTGAAAAGATAGAACAACTATTACAACAAATATTATGGCTGAACTCAAATCTGCTGGTTGATAAAATACCTGTATTTATGGGAAATATGTTTGAAAGGGGTATTTTGTTCTTAAATTATATTGTAAATTGGAATGGTAGAGTTATGTCCTTCATGGAGTTATCAGCGTTGTATGGAAAGGCCTGCTCAATCCAGGAGTACAACCAATTGATTGCCCCAAAAGTGGAGGATGCGGGTGGCAGCGGGGAGGTAGGGAACTGGTCTGTCTGCCCAATATAAAGGATCAAAACTGTCAAAGGAATAAAAAATAGCATAAATAGGAAAGTATACCGGTTTCATTTGAGGACCAGGATGTTGACAACTGTGCCATACAGATTGCAAAATAGTTGGTTAGAGATTTTTTATGTACCGATTCCATTCCATGGTTCCATGTATCGATTCCATGGTATGAGTTGATATATAAAACAACGCAAGATTCAAGACTTCGTGCTTTTCAGCTAAAATTATTATATAGAATTCTTGCCACCAACAAAATGTTGAATATTTGGGGCATAAAATCATCGAAGCTCTGCAGATTTTGTTGTGAGGATACAGAATCAATAGACCATTTATTTTGGTATTGCCCTCAGGAAGCCTGTTTCTGGTCTCAGGTTCAAGGAATGGCTGAAAATACATAGCATTGATCTAAAATCGACCCTAGAAATAGTACTGTTAGGAGATCTAGAGAGATTGGGTCAGTCAATTACTAATACTCTTAGTAAAAGTATATATCTTCAACTCGCAATCTGTGGATTCTATTCCATTAGATAGATTGAAATTGTACGTTAAACATCACATCATAGTTGAAAGATATGTGCGGCGTAGAAACCCGAAGTGGGTGGCCAGCAGAGATAGATGGGATGGGCTGAGGGTGGCCAACAGAGATAGATGGGATGGGCTGAGGGTGACCAGCAGAGATAGATGGGATGGGCTGAGGGTGACCAGCAGAGATAGATGGGATGGGCTGAGGGTGACCAGCAGAGATAGATGGGATGGGCTGAGGGTGACCAGCAGAGATAGATGGGATGGGCTGAGGGTGACCAGCAGAGATAGATGGGATGGGCTGAGGGTGGCCAGCAGAGATAGATGGGATGGGCTGAGGGTGACCAGCAGAGATAGATGGGATGGGCTGAGGGTGACCAGCAGAGATAGATGGGATGGGCTGAGGGTGGCCAGCAGAGATAGATGGGATGGGCTGAGGGTGGCCAGCAGAGATAGATGGGATGGGCTGAAGGAAGCTGAGGGTTGTTATGTGGAATTGGAGACAAGTGGGAGTGGAGTTGCTGTGTGAGAGATAGAATGATGGTCAAATATTTTTTTTTAAATAACAATTTTTAAGTCAAAATAAAACATAATAAAAAGTACATTTGAATGACACTAAGTGGCAGTGTTTTTACAACTAATGCCGGTTTGCCTGAGGCTGATCCCGTGCAGGTGTTTGTGCACTCATAAACACACACTCTCATTCAAATAAACACATACAAGAACACACACATACATGTAATAGTGCCAGACATGCACACAAACATACAGTTGGCATTGCTGTTAGGATTTTAGTTGTCCTTGATGTCCTTTGTTATAAATGTATTATTACTTTTCAAAAAAAATGTTTGCTGTTTTCTTCTGTCTTTTCCTTTGATCTCTTTAGCTCATTATCTCAGGGATTTGAACTTGCAACCTTCCGGTTACTAGTCCAACGGACAGCTATTGGGGTACTGTGGGGAGGGGGTCTTGGAGGGATCGGGTTCACGTTTTTTGGCCTGGTGGTAGATCTGTCAACATGCCCTTGAGCAGGGCATTGACCGTGGATGCTTCTGTGTGTCGCTCTGAATGGGAATCTGTTGGATGACTGGTATGATGTAGTTATTGAGTGGCTTCACCGCAAGTATATTGTATATTTTGAATATTCAATTTAAAAAAGTTCAACATACAGTAATATGAAGAGCAACGTGTTGTCTGTCATTGTGCATGTGTAAGGAGACGATGCCTTGGATTTAGCTCAGAAAGCTAAGACAGCCGTGAGTCGCACAGACAAACAGGGCTTAATACCCTGTCGGTGACACGTTTTTCTCCACAGACAACCACCAGTGTCAGAGGAGCAAGACAGTTATATTTTGTGGACCACCAGGTTTTGAAACCCAGTCAGTCACATGTTTTTCTCTACAGACAACCATCGTTGATGATGTCGAGGTGGAGAAGGGTCTTCCAGCGAGAGTCAGGCAGCAGAGAGAGCGTGACCGGCTGCTGGTCCAGTTGCTCTGGAGTCTCAGTCTATCACCTCAGACTTGAGATCATCATCTTCCTCTCCCTCTTCATCTGTAGAAAAACAAAATGCAACCTAAAAATACAACCTGATACCATCAAATGCCATGAAATATTGTTCAAGCTCTTGAGAGGTAATTTCAAAAATTGTGTTTGAATGTACTTTGGCACACTGATTATGGCACAGTATTGTTTTCCTCCATAAATATTGTGGTGGAACATTCTATTCAAGTGAGAGAGACTTGGTCATTTCTTCAAACGATCATCTTTATTCAATATCGATTCAACGGTCTTGACTGTTGGGCCGAAAGCCTATCCTTTTACAGACCATGCTGTTCCTTATATACCCGATACTAAGATCGCTCAGTCATATCTGGTTCAACCCCCGCCCCATATAGATTGGGGGCACCATAAGCCACTTTAGGTTCCTCCTCTGGTCATCTGCCTCTGCTGTTGTCTCCCAGATGACAGGATAATTAGGAATACTGAGGCCTTTGTTCTGTTCCTCCATGCTATCTCTATCTCGGTGACACCCACCACATCTGATCTATGGAATGCCAGCTGAAGGTTTTTTTTATCACCAAGCCATCACTTAATCAGTTGCCAGCCCAAGCTCCATAAAGACTCCTCTCAGTTAACTCAGAAAGAAGAGAGAGAGAGTCCTAAGAACCTTACTCTATTAAATAAAACAACCATTTGGTGCATAAATATAACATCTTGTAATACTGCTACCACAATATCTAGTCAAAAGGACCGTTACAAGTACCTATAAAATCAAGGACACACTTCCTCCATATTGAATATCTTCCATTATCAATGCTTGAATAATTGGCTGATACCACTGTTACATGTGCCAGTCCAGATGGTGTGGGGGCTTTCTGGCCCCTGTGCTGGGTACAGAGTAAGTGCTGCATGGGCTCACAGTGGCTGTTCAGTAGCTACCTTGGTTGGGACAGGTTCCTGGCAGCATGATCACAGTGGGCTCATAGTCTGACGGCAGAGGGCACAGTGATACCATACTGCACAGCGTGTTGTTGGACCTGGAAACACACAACATGGAATAATCAAGAATACTAGTAAATATTACTAACCTACTTGATTTTAATAACACTGAATTGTACTACTGAATACTACCAATAACTTATCATACTGCTACAGCATGTACTCCAACACATATTTTTTGAGATATCAAATTGACAATATTAACACTAATTTGAGTCACATTTGTTCAAAAGACTTACCTAATCAAGATGTTTCCTTTATCAGCTAATTCTTGTTTGCAGCTAAAATAAGTTTAGATGTGATTAGATGAGTGCCTATACGAGTGTGAACATTAAATCTGCCGGTTCCCTAATAATGACATAACCCGATAATGATTTTGACTCCCACACCCCATCTTTCCTTGATGTGGTGGTGACTTACCAGAAGTATATCCCCAAGCTGTCGACATGGGACGAGGCCAGAAAGTCCCCAGTTGGTGACATGGTGAGACTGACTGCAGCAGAATCTACCAAGAAGCAGTCCACCAGGCTAAGAAAAAAAAGAAGAGAAATCAAGTCAATGACTGAAGGCTGAGAGGGAGTTTCCACTGGAAAACACTTGAAAGCAATTACATTAATTGATACACTCAATTTATGATAAAGTGAAACAAAGATGGCCTGAAAAATCTTTGGACAAAGGTCGTCTCATCGATCTCAGTTTGTGGGGAGAGGAAATGAGAAGGCAGGGCTGGTGACATCACCTTACATCAGTAAAGTGTAAGGGCCCGGTCCAGAAACGAACCCTAACCCTCTACCCTCTACCCTCAACCCTCTATCCTCAACCCTCTATCCTCAACCCTCTATCCTCAACCCTCTATCCTCAACCCTCTATCCTCAACCCCTACCCCCAGTTAGGGACATGCTAAACTACTCCAGAAGTGACAGGAATGGTCTTACCAGCCGGAGGGGAGGTCCCATGTCCTGATGGTACAGTCCATGGCTGCCGCTATCAACCAGCGCCCATCTGGGCTGAAAGCCTGAGGAGTATCATCAGACAAGAAGAACAAATATTTGAGGGAAAGAGTGAGATCAAATCGAGAGAGATGTGCTAAACAGAGAAAGGGAGAGGGAAAGAGATCAAGATAAGGACTCACCATGTCATTGACCTGTCCTCGATGGCCAGGGAACTTGCGAACAACCCTCTTGGTCTCCACGTCCAGAACATTCAGCGTAAAGTCATCCAGAGCGATGACCAGCATACCACTATACCAGGACAAGAAAAGACTGCAATCAGACACTAGTCTACTGCTTTGTAATTACCAAGTGAAACAAATCAGTGTATAAAGTTAAAGGAATAGTGCTGTCAATTAAGCCCTTTATCTCCTTCCCCAGCAACAGATGAATATCATTTTTCTGTCTCTGAGTCCATTATGAAGGAAGTTTGATGTAGTTTTGTGAGCCAAAGCTAACCAGAAGTCATTGCTCTAACACTAGTAAGGAAAGGCTTGCAAAACTACTGCTAACTTCCTTCATACTTGACACACAGACATAAGTCAAATAAAATGTTATTTGTCACATCCGACATGCCAAATCTTTTCAGTCTCTTGAGGGGGAAAAGGTTTTGTCTTGCCCTCTTCACGACTGTTTTGGTATGTTTGGACTATGAGAGTTCGTTGGTGACGTGGACACCAAGGAACTTGAAATTCTCAACCAGCTCGACTACAGCCCCGTCTATGTTAATGCGGGCCTGTTCGGCCCACCTTTTCCTGTAGTCCACGATCAGCTCCTTAGTCTTGCTCACATTGAGGGAGAGGTTGTTGTTCTGGCACCACACTGATAGTTCTCTGATCTCCTTCCTGTAGGCCGACTCATCGTTGTCAGTGATCAGGCCTACCACTGTTGTGTTGTCAGCAAACTTAATGATTGTGTTGGAGTCGTGTTTGGCCACTCAGTCGTGGGTGAACAGGGAATACAGGAGGGAACTAAGTACACACCCCTGAGGAGCCAGAGTGTTAAGGATCAGCGTGGCAAACATGTTGTTGCATTCTCTTACCACCTGGGGGCAGCCCATCAGAAGGTCCAGGATCCAGTTGCAGAGGGAGGTGTTTAGTCCCAGAGTCCTTAGCTTAGTGATGAGCTTCGTGAACACTATGGTGTTGAACGCTGAGCTGTATTCTCACAAAGGTGTTCCTTTTGTCCAGGTGAGAAAGGGCAGTGTGGAGTGAAATTGAGATGGCGTCATCTGTGAATCTGTTGGGGCAGTATGCGAATTGGAGTGGGTCTAAGGTTTCCGGGATGATGCTGTTGATGTGAGCCATGACCAGCCTTTCAAAGCACTTCATGGCTACCGACGTGAGTGCCACGGGGCGGTAATCATTTAGGTAGGTTACCAGGTTAAAGACGGTCTCCATGGGTTCATCTGACTCTGGGAAATTAGAAAATGGGCTTGACTGCCAAATCCTACACTTTTCTTTGAAGTTGGAAGCAGTGCTGTCATATAAGTGCTATTTTTCTCCTGTGGTGTTCTCTGACCATTACCTGTCCCGGTGCATGTGTGTGGAGGCGGGTGAGGTGCCAAGGTCAATGGAGTGGACCAGCTTCCTAGATTTGAACTTCCAGTTCTTGACCAGTTTGTCAACTCATTATGAGGTACCCTCTGTGACATGCTACTATACTGTCCCAATCACTCTGACGGGCACTCTCTACATCACACATAGAATCAGAGAAAATGTCAACGTTTTCAAAGAATTAACCACATTCAATGATAAAAGGTTCCACATAAATACAGAGAGGTTGAGTATTTTTATCTCATGAAGGTAATAGCAGTTTTGAAATATTCAAGTTGCTAAACTTTTTTGTTGTTGTTGCTAAACATACCTGAGGCGAAAAGGGTGATGGCGGGAAGCTTCAGTTAGTCATACCTCAAGCTTTTCTTTTTGGATTTCTTCTTGTTGATGGAACCTAATTACCAATTGGTTTATTTTCATGAAGAATACAGGAAACAAGGATTTATGCATGTATACAAACAGTATTGAAATTAACATCTCGTTGTCCATAACAGCCATCTTTCCGCGAAAGAGAAAATAAATCGTACCATGTCCTAAACTCCTGTTGAATCTCTCATGAACGGTGGAGAACGACTGCAGAGTACCATCTTGACCTTAGGGAAAGAAAGAGTACAGCGGATTAGGGAGAAATGTAATAATTTTACTAGAAACTCATAGATGCCTTATACAACTGCCTGATACATTTACATTTGAGTCATTTAGCAGATGCTCTTACCCAGAGCGACATACAGTAAGAAGTGAGTGCACATATTTAGCAGATGCTCTTATCCAGAGTGACATACAGTAAGTAGTGAGTGCACACATTTAGCAGATGCTCTTACCCAGAGCGACATACAGTAAGAAGTGAGTGCACATATTTAGCAGATGCTCTTATCCAGAGTGACATACAGTAAGTAGTGAGTGCACACATTTAGCAGATGCTCTTACCCAGAGCGACATACAGTAAGAAGTGAGTGCACATATTTAGCAGATGCTCTTATCCAGAGTGACATACAGTAAGTAGTGAGTGCACATATTTAGCAGATGCTCTTATCCAGAGTGACATACAGTAAGTAGTGAGTGCACATATTTGGCAGATGCTCTTATCCAGAGTGACATACAGTAAGTAGTGAGTGCACATATTTAGCAGATGCTCTTATCCAGAGCGACTTACAGTAAGTAGTGAGTGCACATATTTAGCAGATGCTCTTATCCAGAGTGACATACAGTAAGTAGTGAGTGCACATATTTAGCAGATGCTCTTATCCAGAGCGACTTACAGTAAGTAGTGAGTGCACATATTTAGCAGATGCTCTTATCCAGAGCAGTAAGTAGTGAGTGCACATATTTGGCAGATGCAGTGAAGTAAGTAGAGTGCACATATTTAGCAGATGCTCTTATCCAGAGCGACTTACAGTAAGTAGTGAGTGCACACATTTAGCAGATGCTCTTATCCAGAGCGACTTACAGTAAGTAGTGAGTGCACATATTTGGCAGATGCTCTTATCCAGAGTGACTTACAGTAAGTAGTGAGTGCACATATTTAGCAGATGCTCTTATCCAGAGCGACTTACAGTAAGTAGTGAGTGCACATATTTAGCAGATGCTCTTACCCAGAGCGACTTAAAGTAAGTAGTGAGTGCACATATTTAGCAGATGCTCTTACCCAGAGCGACTTAAAGTAAGTAGTGAGTGCACATATTTTCATACTTTTTTCTGTACTGGTCCCCAGTGGAAATCAAACCCACAACCCTGACGTTGCAAGCACCATGCTCTACCAACTGAGCCACAAGTCACACATACCAGCACTGAGAATGTGATGTCCGTTCAGGCCGTGGTGCTGGACCTTAGTGGGCGGGGCGCTGTGTCCCAGACGACTCCTGAGTAGACGGCCTCCTCCTCCCGCCGTGTAAAAGATCCACACCTGCAGAATAGGACTTTGATCATTCAAAACTCAACGGTCAAATATATAAATTCTTCATAACCCTATGGTATGTTGGTACTGGATTGTGTTAGCAGTGCTGAATTTGCAACAAGTGATGTCCTAATAAAAGCTTTAAGCTCTGTAGGTAAAAACTGTGTATTGAGACATGACTGAAAAAAGGACTATTGTTTACAGCTATTTAACACTGGTGCCCTCTAAGTACCACTGACCCGAATGCCGTTATCAGCCCCATTGGTGATGATGAGAGGCTCGCCATGGAGGAATGTTAGTCCAGCGATAGCTGTGTTGTGGACATCTCTCATCTGACACAAGCTTTTTCTCCTCTAGATCCCACAGTCCAATATGTCCGACAGGACTACCAGCCACCATTGCCGGATGGCCATCTAGAAAATAATCACATCAGTGTGACAAGTAAACATTTTTTTAAAGCATATCAAGACCGATTTCTTAAAATAATTGACGCAAAGTAGTGACATCACTTACACAAAATGAGGCCACACAATCTATTCATCACATCATTATAACCATAATAAATACACCACTACGTTCAACTGGTAATGTCACCTGTTCTGAAGGACAATGAAGTGACTGGGCCCCAGTCTTGCTGGAACTTCATCAGTGACTCATCAAACTTGATGTTGTGGATGATGATCAGACCCGATGATAGGCCAACGCCCACAACGTCCACAGCTGGGGTCTGACGAGAAATTTTGAGGAAGAGTGGGTTTCCACTAGTTATCACAGCCACAAAGTAGAAATTGGCCAGATCATAAAAAAAACACATTAAAAAACTACATTTGCTTTTTGGTCTTAATTTATGGTTATAGTTAGGCATAAGGTTAGCAGTGTGGTTAGGGTTAAAATCAGATTTTAAGAAGAGAATTGAGAAATATTTGGGGTATATGACTTGGTGTCTGTGGTAACTAGTTGCTACTGCTAAAGAGAGATGAGTTGGGCATTTCTGATTAAACAGAAATATTACAATGTGTACAAAACATTATGAACATCTTCCTAATATTGGAGTTGAGGGAATTGTCCATAGAGCTCCGAGACAAGATTGTGTTGAGGCACAGATCTGCTGAAGGGTACCAAAAACTTTCTGCAGCATTGAAGGTCCCCAAGAACACAGTGGCCTCCATCATTCTTCAATGGAAG
Organism: Oncorhynchus tshawytscha; assembly: GCF_018296145.1. Classification (NCBI taxonomy): domain Eukaryota; kingdom Metazoa; phylum Chordata; class Actinopteri; order Salmoniformes; family Salmonidae; genus Oncorhynchus; species Oncorhynchus tshawytscha. Next base: position 16,042,147 of record NC_056437.1, read on the forward strand.
ACGTTTGAAACCACCAAGACTCCCTAGAGCTGAGCAATTGGGCCTTGGTCAGGGAGGAGACCAAGAACCCGATGGTCACTGACTGAGCTCCAGAGTTCCTCTGTGGAGATGGCGAACCCATCTCTGCAGCACCACCAATGAGGCCTTTATGGTAGAGTGGCCAGACGGAAGCCACTCCTCAGTAAAATGCCTATGACAGCCCGCTTGGAGCTTGTCAAAAGGCACCTAAAGGACTCAAAGACCATGAGAAACAAGATTCTCTGGTAGGATGAAACAAAGATCGAACTCTTTGGCTTGAATGCAACAAGTCAGGTCTGGAAGAAACCAGGCACCGCTCATCACCTGGCCAATACCATCCCTACAGCGAAGCATGGTGGTGGCAGCATCATGCTGTGGGGATGTTTTCAGCGTCAGGGACCGGGACACTCTCCAGGATCGAGGGAAAGATGAAGGGAGCAAAATACAGAGAGGTCCTTGATGAAAACCTCAGGACCTCAGACTGGGGCGAAGGTTCACCTTCCAACAGGACAACAACCCTAAGCACAAAGCCAAGACAATGCAGGAGTGGCTTCGAGACAAGTCTCTGAATGTCCTTGATTGGCCCAGCCAGAGCCTGGACTTGAACCTGATCAAACATCTCTCAAACGTCAAGCACCCTACCCCTTTCGTAGGGTTCTTTGATCAGAACCCCCAGGGGTTCTTCTTCACTGAACCAAAATTGGTTCCATATAGGACCTCAAGGGTTGTCATATATGAAGCAACACAGTACCTTAACCATTCTATACAGTACGTAAAAGGAGTTGAACATATGTATGGCTGACAATTCCTCAACAAAAAAATATGTATTAATTAAGTTTCAGCTTTGAGAATAAATATACTTCAACCAACCTGCTGAAGCACTGACTCCTACTGCCCATCCTGGGAAGGTGTAAAGGAGTTTGCTAAAATAAAAGGAATTAACTTAATGAGTAGAGAGAATGTCAAGTTGTCCTAATTTTATGACCAAACTTTGATAAAGCACTCTATAACAAAGTCAGGTACATTACAGATCTTTGGTTGTGCTGTCCTTCCATCAGTTTACGGATTTCATAACTAAATTATAATTCTACATGAAAGTAGAAATATAAATAATGGGGTGCAAAGAAGCAAAATAAATAAATATAGTAGGGGAAGAGGTAGTTGTTTGGGCTAAATTATAGATGGGCTATGTACAGGTGCAGTAATCTGTGAGCTGCTCTGACAGCTGGTGCTTAAAGCTAGTGAGGGAGATAAGTGTTTCCAGTTTCAGAGATTTTTTAGTTCGTTCCAGTCATTGGCATCAGAGAACTGGAAGGAGAGGCGGCCAAAGGAAGAATTGGTTTTGGGGGTGACCAGAGAGATATACCTGCTGGAGTTAGTGCTAATTTCTGCTTGAAAAAGCTAGCCTTGGCTTTTCGAACTGCCTGTGTATATTGGTTTCTAACTTCCCTGAAAAGTTGCATATCACGGGGGCTGTTCGATGCTAATGCAGAACGCCATGGGATGTTTTTGTGTTGGTTAAGGGCTGTCAGGTCTGGAGAGAACCAAGGGCTATATCTTTCCTGGTTCTAATTTTCTTGAATGGGGGCATGCTTATTTAAGATGGTGAGGAAGGCATTTAAAAAAAATAACAAGGCATCCTCTGCTGACGGGATGAGGTCAATATCCTTCCAGGATACATGGGCCAGGTCAATTTGAAAGGCCTGCTCACTGAAGTGTTACAGGGAGTCTTTGACAGTGATGAGTGGAGGTTGTTTGACTGCTGACCCATAACGGATGCAGGCAATGAGGCAGTGATCGCTGAGATCTTGGTTGAAAACAGCAGAGGTGTATTTAGAGGACAAGTTGGTTAGGATGATATATATGAGGGTGCCCGTGTTTACGGATTTGGGGTGGTACCTGGTAGGTTCATTGATCATTTGTGTGAGATTGAGGGCATCAAGCTTAGATTGTAGGATGGCTGGGGTGTTAAGCATGTTCCAGTTTAGGTCGCCTAGCAGCACGAGCTCTGAAGATAGATGGGGGGCAATCAGTTCACATATGGTGTCCAGAGCACAGCTGGGGGCGGTCTATAGCAGGCGGAAACAGTGAGAGACTTGTTTTTAGAGAGGTGGATTTTTAAAAGTAGAAGTTCAAATTGTTTGGGTACAGACCTGGATAGTAGGACAGAACTCTGCAGGCTATCTTTGCAGTAGATTTCAACACCGCCTCCTTTGGCTGTTCTATCTTGTCTGAAAATGTTGTAGTTAGGGATGGAGATTTCAGAATCTTTGGTGGTCTTCCTAAGCCAGGATTCAGACACGGCTAGAACATCCGGGTTGGCAGAGTGTGCTAAAGCAGTGAATAAAACAAACTTAGGGAGGAGGCTTCTAATGTTAACATGCAAGAAACCAAGGCTATTACGGTTACAGAAGTCATCAAAAGAGAGCGCCTGGGGAATAGGAGTGGAGCTAGGCACTGCAGGGCCTGGATTCACCTCTACATCACCAGAGGAACAGGGGAGGAATAGGATAAGGGTACGGCTAAAAGCTATGAGGATTGGTCGTCTAGAACGTCTGGAACAGAGAGTAAAATGAGGTTTCTGGGGGCGATAAAATAGCTTCAAGGTATAATGTACAGACAAAGGTGTATGGTAGGATGTGAATACAGTGGAGGTAAACCTAGGCATTGAGTGATGATGAGAGAGATATTGTCTCTAGAAACATCATTGAAACCAGGTGATGTCATCGCATGTGTGAGTGGTGGAACTGAAAGGTTGGATAAGGTATATTGAGCAGGACTAGAGGCTCTACAGTGAAATAAGCATATAAACACTAACCAGAACAGCAATGGACAAGGCATATTGACATTAAGGAGAGGCATGCTTAGACGAGTGATCATAAGGGTCCAGTGAGTAGTGAGGTTGGTTGGGGTCACGGCGATTCAGACAGCTAGCCATCGGTATAAAGCTGGCAGAGGATGGAGGTCTGTTTTTAGCCACCTCGTGCGTTTCCGTCGGTAGATTAGTGGGGTTCCGTGTGGTAGAGGGGACCAATTCAATTGGCAAAATAGATATAGTTATAGTGACCCAAGAAAATTGTCCGATAGACCTATTCAGATAGCAGCCGATAAGACAGCTAACGATTAGCGGGCTGCAGATGGGCGTTCAGGTAACGTCGCGACGGAGGGGCCAGTTGGATAACTCCCTCGGGCAGAAAATGTTGGTAGTCCAGCTGTTAAGGCCCGGTGGGGCTCCACGTCGGCAGTAAAACGGGTCTGGATAGGTGATTGTAACCCAGGAGTGGCTGATGGAACTCTACAGCTGGCTAGCTCCGGAATAATTGATGTTTGCGCCGGAACCGACGTAAGCCAATAGTCACTCGGATAGCAGCTAGCTAGCTGCAAGATCTTGGTGTAATTGTCCAGAGCTTGCGGTAGAAATCCGGGGATATGGAGAGAAAATAGGTCCGATATGCTCTGGTCTGAGTCGCGTTGTACAAAACTGGCGCTAGCTTTTCGAGCTAAAGGACAGCTGGTGACCACCAACCGTGGTTAGCTGAATACTAACGTTAGCCAGTAAACTGGCTAGCTTCTGGCTAGCTTCTGGCTAGCTTCTGGCTAACTTCTGGCTAGCTTCTGGCTAACTTCTGACTAACTTCTGGCTAACTTCTGGCTAACTTCTATTGTGGATTTCAGATTTATATATAACATATATATTTTTTTTTAATTGGTGAGGCGGGTTGCAGGAGAGTGTTTTGAAGTTGAGATGTTTAGAAAAAGAAAAAAAAGATATGCAAAGAAAAGATGTAAATACACTGCTCAAAAAATGAAGGGAACACTTAAACAACACAATGTAACTCCAAGTCAATCACACTTCTGTGAAATCAAACTGTCCACTTAGGAAGCAACACTGATTGACAATAAATTTCACATGCTGCTGTGCAAATGGAATAGACAACAGGTGGAAATTATAGGCAATTAGCAAGACACCCCCAATAATGGAGTGGTTCTGCAGGTGGTGACCACAGACCACGTCTCAGTTCCTATGCTTCCTGGCTGATGTTTTGGTCACTTTTGAATGCTGGCGGTGCTTTCACTCTAGTGGTAGCATGAGACGGAGTCTACAACCCACACAAGTGGCTCAGGTAGTACAGCTCATCCAGGATGGAACATCAATGCGAGCTGTGGCAAGAAGGTTTGCTGTGTCTGTCAGCGTAGTGTCCAGAGCATGGAGGCGCTACCAGAACACAGGCCAGTACATCAGGAGACGTGGAGGAGGCCGTAGGAGGGCAACAACCCAGCAGCAGGACCGCTACCTCCGCCTTTGTGCAAGGAGGAGCACTGCCAGAGCCCTGCAAAATGACCTCGAGCAGGCCACAAATGTGCATGTGTTTGCTCAAACGGTCGGAAACAGACTCCATGAGGGTGGTATGAGGGCCCGACGTCCACAGATGGGGGTTGTGCTTACAGCCCAACACCATGCAGGACGTTTGGCATTTGCCAGAGAACACCAAGATTGGCAAATTCACCACTGGCGCCCACTGCCGCCCCAGATGAGATCCTCAGACCCCTTGTGAGACCGTATGCTGGTGCGGGTTGGCCCTGGGTTCCTCCTAAGGCAAGACAATGCTAGACCTCATGTGGCTGGAGTGTCAGCAGTTCCTGCAAGAGGAAGGCATTGATGCTATGGACTGGCCCGCCCGTTCCCCAGACCTGAATCCAATTGAGCACATCTGGGACATCATGTCTCGCTCCCTCCACCAACGTCACGTTGCACCATAGACTGTAGACTGTCCAGGAGTTGGCAGATGCTTTAGTCCAGGTCTGGGAGGAGATCCCTCAGGAGACCATCCGCCACCTCATCAGGAGCATGCCCAGGCGTTGTAGGGAGGTCATACAGGCACGTGGAGGCCACACACACTACTGAGCCTCATTTTGACTTGTTTTAAGGACATTACATCAACGTTGGATCAGCCTGTAGTGTGGTTTTCAACTTTAATTTTGAGTGTGACTCCAAATCCAGACCTCCATGGGTTGATACATTTGATTTCCATTGATAATTTTTGTGTGATTTTGTTGTCAGCACATTCAACTATTTAATAAAAATATTTCCTTCATTCAGATCTAGGATGTGTTATTTTAGTGTTCCCTTTATTTTTTGAGCAGTGTATATACAGTGGGGCAAAAAAGTATTTAGTCAGCCACCAATTGTGCAAGTTCTCCGACTTAAAAAGATGAGAGAGGCCTGTAATTTTCATCATAGGTACACTTCAACTATGACAGACAAAATGAGGAAAAAAAATCCAGAAAATCACATTGTAGGATTTTTTATGAATTTATTTGCAAATTGTGGTGGAAAATAAGTATTTGGTCACAAGCACGATTTCTGGCTCTCACAGACCTGTAACTTCTTCTTTAAGAGGCTCCTCTGTCCTCTACTCGTTACCTCTATTAATCACACTTGTTTGAACTTGTTATCAGTATAAAAGACACTTGTCCACAACCTCAAACAGTCACACTCCAAACTCCACTATGGCCAAGACCAAAGAGCTGTCAAAGGACACTCTCCTCATTTGATAGTAAAGAAATTAACCACTACAGGAGACACTCTAGACTCAAGCTGTTACAGACCTCTATCAATCCTGCCCTGCCTTTCTAAAGTCTTCGAAAGCCAAGAGAACAAACAGATCACCGATCATTTAGAATCCCACCGTACCTTCTCCGCTATGCAATCTGGTTTCTGAGCTGGTCACGGGTGCACCTCAGCCATGCTCAAGATCATAAACGATATCATAACTGCCATTGATAAAAGACAGTACTGTGCAGCTGTCTTCATCGACCTGGCCAAGGCTTTCGACTCTGTCAATCATCGTATTCTTATCGGCAGACTCAACTGCTTTGGTTTTTCTAATGACTGCCTCGCCTGGTTCACTAACTACCTCTCAGATAGAGTTCAGTGTGTCAAATCGGAGGGCCTGATGTCCGGACCCCTGGCATTCTCTATGGGTCTGCCACAGGGTTCAATTCTCGGTCCGACTCTCTTCTCTGTATACATCAATGCTGTCGCTCTTGCTGCGGGTGATTCTTTGATCCACCTCTATGCATTCTGTATACATCTGGCCTTTCTTTGGGCACTGTTAAAAAACCTCCAAATCGAGCTTCAACGCCACTCCTTCCGTGGCCTCCAACTGCTCTTAAACGCTAGTAAAACTAAATGCATGCTCTTCAACCATCCCTGCAGCATTCCACCAATCAGGCCATTATGGTAGAGGCCAGACAGAAGCCACAAAGACCAGGGAGGTTTTCCAATGCCTCACAAAGAAGGGCAGCTACTGGTAAATAAAATATTTTTTATAAAAAAGCAGACATTGAATATCCCTTTGAGCATGGTGAAGTTATTAATTACACTTTGGATGGTGTATCAAAACACCAGTCACTACAAAGATGCAGGCTTCTTTTACTAACTCAGTTGCCTGAGAGGAAGGAAACCGCTCAGGAATTTCACCATGAGGCCAATGTTGACTAAAACAGTTACAGGGTTTAATGGCTGTGATAGGAGAAAACTGAGGATGGATCAACAATGTTGTAGTTACTCAACAATACTAACCTAAATGACAGACTGAAAAGAAGCAAGCCTGTACAGAATAAAAAATATTCCAAAACATGCATCCTGTTTGCAATAAGGCACTAAAGTAAAACTGCAAAAATGTGGCAAAGAAATTATCTTTATGTCCTGAATACAAAAAGTTATGTTTGGGGAAATCCAACACAACACATCACTGAGTATCAATTCTTCATATTTTCAAGGGTGGTGGTGGTTGCATCATGTTATGAGTATGCTTGTCATCGGCAAAGACTATGGAGTATTTTAGGCTAAAAATAAATGGAATAGAGCTAAGCACAGGCAAAATCCTAGAGGAAAACCTAGTTCAGTCTGCTTTCCAACACACAAATTAATCTTTCAGCAGGTCAATAACCTAAAACACAAGGCCAAATATACCCAAGTGGCCTATTTAGATTGGACTTAATTCGGCTTGAAAATCTATGGCAAAACTTGAAAATGGTTGTCTACAGTAGCAATGATCAACAACCAACTTGACAGAGCTTAAAGAATTTTTCATATAATAATGTGCAAATATTGTGCAATCCAGGTGTGCAAAGCTCTTAGAGACTTACCCAGGAAGACTCACATCTGTAATCGCTGCCAAAAGGTGATTCTAACATGTATTGATTGACTCAGGGCTGTGAATACTTATGTAAATGAGATATTTCTGTATTTAAGTTTCAATAAATGTGCAAACATTTCTAAAAACATGTTTTCTGTCTGTCATTATGGGGTATTGTGTGTGGATGGGTGAGAAAAAAAATTGAGTAAATGTTGAATTCAGGCTGTAACACATGCAATGTGGAATAAGTGAAGGGGTATGAATACTTTCTGAAGGCATCTGAATGCTGGTTGGTTTCCCACTGAATTTGAGGTTCAGTTGGAAACCAGCTACTTCTTGCTGCCGCCAGCCTTTGCATTGGAGAACTCATTGTTCAAATACACAAAAGCAAAGAATATGTCCAACATTTATTTTCAGCAAGGTTCTCAAGCGACGAACAAATTATCTTATACATTTCCCTACTCTGAGCTCTGTAAGGTCCTAAAACATTTACAAAAGAGGCAGTTCAATCTTCTATAAACGCTAAACTCAATCACCCATTCTCATAAATCTGTTCATGTTCCTACTCTCACACTACATACTGTTCATAATGTACTGTTCATTTGTAATGTAATGTACTCTGTGGATACCAAAATGTGAACAACTTGATACTACATACCTACCAGTGGCATGTATTCATGGATGCCAAAGTAAGCCAGGCTTCCCAAAAAAACTGACCAAGAAAAAAACATTTATTTTCTTCTTTGGTCTCTTTTTTCTTTGGTCTGTGTTTCATAATGCCCTTCATAATGCTATTTTTAATTCGCAAGAGGCTGAATGTACACATGACCAAAAGTATGTGCACACCTGCTTGTTGAACATCTCATTCCAAAATCATAGGCATTAATATGGAGTTGGTCCCCCCTTTGCTGCTATAACAGCCTCCACTTCTGGGAATGCTTTACACATAGGTGTTGGAACATTGCTGCGGGGACTTGCTTCCATTCAGCCACAAAACCATTCGTGAGGTCGGGTACTGATGTTGGGCGATTAGGCCTGGCTCACAGTCAGCGTTACAATTCATCCCAAAGGTGTTCGATGGGGCTGAGGTCAGGGCTCTGTGCAGGCCAGTCAAGTTCTTCCACACCGATCTCGACAAACCATTTCTGTATGGACCTCGCTTTGTGCACGGGCATTGTCATGCTGAAACAGGAAAAGGCCTTCCCCAAACTGTTGCCACAAAGTTGGAGGCACAGAATCATCTAGAATGTCAGTGTATCCTGTTGCATTAAGATTTCCATTCACTGGAACCAAGGGGCCTAGCCTGAACCATGAAAAACAGCCCCAGACCATTATTCCTCCTCCACCAAACTTTAGTTGGCAATATGCATTGGGGCAGGTACTGTTCTGCTGGCATTTGCCAAACCCAGATTCGTCCGTTGGACCGCCAGATGGTGAAGCGTGATTATCACTCCAGAGAATGCATTTCCGCTGCTCAAGAGTCCAATGGCGGCGAGCTTTACACCACTCCAGCCCACGCTTGGTATTGCACATGGTGAACTTACGCTTGTGTGCGGCTGCTCGGCCATGGAAACCCATTTCCTGAAGCTCCTGACCAACAGTTATTGTGCTTCCAGAGGCAGTTTTGAACTCGGTAGAGAGAGATGCAACCGAGGACAGACCATTTTTACGTGCTATGTGCTTCAGCACTCGGCGGTCCCGTTCTGTGAGCTTGTGTGGGCTACCACTTCGCTGCTGCTCCGTTGTTTCTCCTAGACGTTTCCACTTCACAATAACAGCACTTACAGTTGACCAGGGCAGCTCTAGAAGGGCAGAAATTTGACGAACTGACTTGTTGGAAAGGTGGCATCCTATGACGGTGTCACGTTGGAAGTCACTGAGCTCTTCAGTAAGGCCATTCTACTGCCAATGTTTGTCTATGGAGATTGCATGGCAGTGTGCTCAATTTTATACACCTGTCAGTAATGAGTGTGGCTGAAATAGCCGAATCCACTCATTTGAAGGTGTGTCCACATCCACTATACAAAAGTATCTCAAAGCAAACCGAGCGAACGAAACAGCACCCCTCTGTCTCTGTATGTGTAGGCCATCTATCTGATGCTGTCTGGTCCAAAAGAGTATGACATTGTTGCCGCCCTTAGCATTGAATGCAAGGGAAGCCAACAAGCATTTGGCCTCCCTTGATAAAAGAAACGTATAAAATAAGAGCCAATCAGCGTTGAGCTAAACTGAGCGAGCTCAACTGTGAATGGTGCTCTCCGGGTTGTGATGAAAATACGGTGTGGTTGAATTTATTCTGCCACTGTGCCTTCTTGTCTCGGCCTTTAGGCCTATATATCACTGTCGCAAGGCATATGAACTAACAGCTTACATAGCAACACATAGGTTGTAATATGGATTTTTTTCTGGCTTCTCCAGTGATTTTACCCACGCACCGCTACTGATACCTACAAACATACGTCACTCTTAAAGCAAATAATAATTGAAAGACTTTCTGTACATACATTTCTGGATAAATTGGCAGAACCCATCCTCTGCTAGTGCTAACAAACACAAAAGCAACAAATTGTCACATTCATACAATGTAGAAATTAGATCCTTTCAGATGAGATACACCAGAAAAAACGTGTGATTTGCAGAGAAGACTACTGACTGATAATTCACATAAATGACGCCAGGGTGAGTTAGTTTGACAGATGCAAGTTAAGTGTATTTCCTTCTATGACCATTGGGGATATTTATTGATTCCATGTATCATAGTACATATTATTATTCAGTGCTTTGTGACACAGTGGAAGTGCTGACAATTAGGGACACCATTCTCGGCAAAACACTCGAAATGTGCTTCTGGACAGAAAAAATAATCAAGCCATCTTTTGGTATTTTAGTTTTTTCGAAAATGACAACATTTTCCAGAATGAGCACAACCCAGACTGGCATGAAAAAAAAACTGGGTTTCAAAGGGGCAACCACCAAGTCAAACTAACATTTAGGAAAATTTTGCATTGTTTTTCTTTAGGAGTTTTGCAGCAAGGTGGAATAGATCACCTTGGTGATCTGCAGCACGGCGGCGTGTAGCGAGTACTGCACCACGATGGAGCCGAAGCCTTTGTAGAATCCCAGGGCTCCCTCCTCTCGCCGGATCACATTTACACAGTCCCGGATGCCTTCATACTGCGTGTTGATGGGCAGGACCTCAAAGCCCAGGTCTGTGTTGTCGATGATGGTGCGCGTGCCCTGGATGTGGAGCCTGTGCATCACCATCTCCAGCGGATAGAGGAGGACATCGGCACACAGACTGGCCACAAAACTAGCCATGAGTTCTGGGAAGTAAGCATCCAGCATGGTCTGGACCGTCTCCGAGCCGTCCACGGGCTGCTTGGCCGGACTCTTCCGGCGCAAGAGGAAGAGAACCAGCCTCTGCACGGTGGAGCTCACCACATAGTGGAGGACCCCGTGGAGCACGGTGGGGAGCATGAGACCCCATAGGGGCAGCAGGCGCTTGCTGTGGGGGACGCCCATTCCCATGACCCGGCCCACACCCTCCTTCACACAGTCCAGGATGCCAGGGTTGTCCCGGATGATCTCACTCTGGGGACACACAAAAAGGGACACTATGGGTGTGGTGCATATTTCATGGTTAATACAGAATGATCTGAAATGATCTCTACATGTGTGTTTGGATTGAAAAGACCAGCTCTGTGAAGGAATGGATACATTTACTGATTCCTTGATACTGTTAAAAGGTTGAGTTTCGCAAAAACATGAAGTCATATTTATCTTTATTAGACAATGGACGGACGATGATCTTCACACTCAAGATTATCTTTATGTTGTTGGGAAACTCACCCAAAGTCAGTTAGAAAGTGAAGGGGAGTTATAGAAGATACAGATAGACAAAATAAGGACAGCCAAAATACAACAGACCACAAAGGGATCATCATCCATATACAGTAAGTATGAAGTATGGACACACTCACCTGCACAGTTTCAATGAGGCTTGCTGAGTAAAATGGCATGGCAACTACACAGGTCAAACTGTAAAAAGGAGATACACAATGACTGGTCATAAGATCAAAGCATTCTAATGAAATAAAGATATCAGCACCATCTGATAACAGCATCTACTAAATGTAAAGTCCCTTCTCTATTACCCTGCACACTTTTTTATACATATGAATATACACTCTATAGTTATGCAAATAAATTATCACTTACCATACTGTTACTTGTAAGTTACAGTATAAAAACCATTCATTATTTAGGAAAGAAAATAAATGTTATTACCCTTTCAGAACCAAATGCCCAATAACTTGCTTGGGGTTCCATTTGTGGGAGAGTTCTCTGAGAACAAACAAACAAGCATAGTCAGTCCTCTATCCAAGGTACCAGGTAAGTAACAGTGTTCATTTATTTCAAACAAGGTGATTTAACATAATTCTGATTTTTAAGAATAAAAAAAGGTTGGTTTAAACTAGTTATTGTGTTCTTTGAACACTTATTTTTGAAGTATACTCTATAGTTTGTTTCATGACGTTTTTTCCCCATTCATTTAAAGCTGTTAGTGGTCTTCGATTTTGGTACTGGAACTTTGTGATCATCTCACTGGAACCCTTGGGAGCTGATAGATATGGCCTCTCTCGAGTATAATCACCTACCTCCAGCATGTTCTGGTAGTGGCTAGAGGCCACATTGTGAGTGGAAGTTTGACACCTAACGCCATTTAAAAGGATGACTTGCTATTGATGTTGTGCTCGATTTTTATCAACAGCAATACAAACATTTTATTTTTGTTTGTCGAAGTCTTGTCAAAGATATGGTGGGCGATCAGGCGAGGACTAAAGGCAATGACTAATATAAGCAATATTCCCATTGGCTAGTTTTCTTGTCTCAAATATCCTCCAACAGTAAACGCATACCGTGGTAGTGGAGTGCATTCACTTATGATGCCTTCTGTTCCCAATGTGACTCCCTGTACCACAAAGGTGCTGCCCATTCCTTTCCATAAGGCCTTAGGACCCTGCAAGCAGACAATTCACAAAAATATACTGACATGTTAACCCAAAATCCACATTTTCAACATCTTTTGAACATTTTCTGTGGTGATATTTGTTAGGCCTATTTGTGAATGTTGGGTTTTGGGTTTGTGAAAAGCATTTACTACCTGACTCTTGGTGACATTATACATCACACTGATAGCAGTCAATGGGGACAGATGGTAGCACCTGGCGTGATAATTGACCTGGAAGCCACAAACAAACAGAATTAGGAATAATTTATTTATTATTACTACTTACTTCAACTTAGTTCATTAAATACTTACTTCAAGCTCACTGGAGGTGAAACCTTAAGTAGCATTATAATGGGCAACTGTGATACACCCATGAAGATTTATTTACTGTATTGTAGAAAGATTTGAGTCAACAGAGTACACCAAAGCCTAAGGATGGGACACATACAGACTCTGAACATGTGAATTGTGGCATATACTGCATGGCTGACCGTAGGCTTACCTGGCACTGACGACGAAACACAATGCAAGGGTGAGCCAGGACATTTTCAGTAAAGAGACTGGAAGAAGAAGACATGGTGTGAACACAGTGCCTTCAGAAAGTATTCACACCCTTTGACTTTTTCCACATTTTGTTGTGTTACGACCTGATTTTAAAATGGATTAAATTGAGATGCAGCAGACATTGAATATCCCTTTGAACAGTTGCCAGAGAGGAAGGAAACCGCTCAGGGATTTCACTATGAGGACCATGTTGACTTTATAACAGTCACAGCGTTTAATGGCTGTGATAGGAAAAAGTTGAGGATAGATCAACAACATTGTAGTTACTCCACAATACTAACAAATTCTGTACAGGTTCTCTTCTTTAAACGTGATATTTCTGTATTTGATTTTCAATAAATTAGCAAACATTTCTAAAAACATGTTTTTAATTTGTGATTATGGCATAATGTGTGTAGATGGATTAAATCCGATTGTTTTCACATCCATTTTGAATTCAGGCTGTAACAAATCAAATTGTGGAATAAGTTGAGGGTTATGAATAATTTCTGAAGGCACTGTACATTTGTATTTGTATTTATTATGGATCCCCATTAGCTGCTGCCAAAGCAGCATCTACCCTTCCTGGGGTCCAGCAAAATTAAGACAGTTTATACAATTTTAAAAACCATTACAATACATTCACAGATTTCACAACACACTGTGTGCCCTCAGGCCCCTACTCCACCACTAACACATATCTACAGTACTAAATCCATGTGTATGTATAGTGCGTATGTTATCGTGTGTGTGTGTGTGTGTGTATGCGTGTGTGTGTATGCATGTGTCTATGCCAATGTTTGTGTTGATTCACTTTTCCATAAGGTGTTTTTTATTTTTATCTGTTTTTAAAAATATAATTGTACTGCTTGCATCAGTTCCATGTAGTCATTGCTCTATGTAGTACTGTGTGCCTCCCATATTCTGTTCTGGACTTGGGGACTGTGAAGGGACCTCTTGTAGCATGTCTTGTGGGGTATGCATGGGTGTCCGAGTAGTTGTGTGTGCCACTACTGTGTACCAGTAGTTTAGACAGACAAGGGGTCTGAATACTTTCCGAATGCACTGTATTGGCTTACTGCTTTCCTTTTCCCAAACACTTTGACTGTATGTATAATGTTTAATGATGGAAATGGTTTGTTTAATGTAAATGTTTACTTTCCTTTAGAAGTCAAGATGGATCATAGTCATCTCTTTACTACTAAACTACCACTGAATTACTGAAACATTGAATTACCTTGCAAGCCCGATACCAAATCCAGCAAATCTGTTCAACTGCTCTGAAAGAGAAAGAACATATACACGTGAATGAATATCTAACAGCAACATTTAATGGAAAACCTTATTTATTGTTATACATAAATAAGTCATAGTCATGCAAGTCACTCAATATTTTGAGCATCATAGGCTAAGTAGCTGAGAAATTAGACTCTTCGAATTGTGTTTATTGTCAACAAACAAGCAGAGCATCAAGTATACTGCAAGGGTCACAGCCTCACTGGGGGAACAACACGTATTAGTCCGAGGTGTAAAGTCACCAAGACACGCAAACCCGCCTCAAATGTTATTAGTCGTGTACACAGATTTGCAGGTTTCTAGCTCCAACAGTGCAGTAATAATTAGCAATAAAATAAAAAACAATACACACAAAATTATCGGAAATATCAGAACGAGCAATGTTAGAGACTGGATGATATAAATATACACATACTACTGTTCAAAAGTTTGGGGTCACTTAGAAATGTCCTTCTTTTTGAAAGAAAAGCTCATTTTTTGTCCAATAAAATAACATCAAATTGATCATAAATACAGTGTAGACATTGTTAATGTTGTAAATGACTATTGTAGCTGGAAACGGCAGATGTAATATTTATGTAATATCTACATAGGCCCATTATCAGCAACCATCACTCCTGTGTTCCAATGGCACGTTGTGTTAGCTAATCCAAGCTTATCATTTTAAAAGGCTAACTGATTATTAGAAAACCCTTCTGCAATTATATTAGCACAGCTGAAAACTGTTGTTCTGATTAAAGAAGCAATAGAACTGGCCTTCTTTAGACTAGTTGAGTATCTGGAGCATCAGCATTTGTGGTTCGATTACAGGCTCAAAATGGCCATAAACAAAGACCTTTCTTCTTTAACTCGTAAGGGTTCGATTACAGGCTCAACATGGCCAGAAACAAAGACCTTTCTTCTGAAACTCATCAGTCTATTCTTCTTCTGAGAAATGAAGGCTATTCCATGCGAGAAATTGACAAGAAACTGAAGATCTGGTACAACGCTGTGTACTACTCCCTTCACAGAACACAGCAAACTGGCACTAACCAGAATAGACAGAGGAGTGAGAGGCCCCGGTGCACAACTGAGCAAGAGGACAAGTACATTAGAGTGTCTAGATGGAGAAACAGACGCCTCACAGGTCCTCAACTGGCAGCTTCATTAAATAGTACCTGCAAATCAACAGTCTCAACGTCAACAGTGAAGAGGCGACTCCGGGATGCTAGCCTTCTAGGCAGAGGTGCAAAGAAAAAGCCATATCTCAGACTGGCCATTAAAAAGAAAAGAAAAGATTGAGGCCTCCCGAGTGGCGCAGTGGTCTAAGGCATTGCATCGCAGTGCTAGCTGTGCCACTAAAGATTCTGGGTTCGTACCCAGGCTCTGTCGCAACAGGGAGGCCCATGGGGCGGCGCACAATTGGCCCAGAGTTGTCCGGGTTAGGGAGGGTTTGGCCGGCAGGGATATCCTTGTCTCATCGCGCACTAGCGACTCTTGTGGCGGGTCGGGCGCAGTGCACGCTGACCAGGTCGCCAGGTATACAGTGTTTCCTCCGACACATTGGTGCGGCTGGCTTCTGGGTTGGATGGGCATTGTGTCAAGAAGCAGTGCGGCTTGGTTGGGTTGTGTTTCGGAGGACGCATTGCTCTCAATCTTCGCCTCTCCCGAGTCTGTGCGGGAGTTCAAGCGATGAGACAAGACTGTAACTACTACCAATTGGATACCATGAAAAAGGGATGAAAAAAATATATAAAAAGATAGGCAAAAGAACACGGACACTGGAAAGAGGAACTCTGCCTAGAAGGCCAGCATCCCGGAGTTGCCTCTTCACTGTTGACGTTGACCCAATCCACTGCAGACTTGTTGATGTTGATGTGGATGGGGGAGTGCTCTCTCTGCTGTCTCCTGTAGTCTACAATCAGCTCTTTTGTTTTGTTGAGGGACAGGTTATTTTCCTCCTCCCTTTAGGCTGTCTCATCGTTGTTGGTAATCCATCCATGTCTTCATCACTGGAAGAGCATCTTGTGTCTCAACCGATGATGGGCACAACAGAAAAACCTCATGATGTGAAATAGGGTCTAAGCAAACATGAAAATGTTTTTAATTTACGCATTGTTAGATAATTGATGTTAATGGTTTAAGGTTTTTGACAAAACTGTTTGTAAGCTTTTAAATGACATCAAACTCAACTGTTTATATTTTCCATTGAAGAAGACATGGATGTCTCATGGTATGGTATGCAAAATGGGTCAATTTTGAGCACATTTATCTCATTAATGTTCTGGCATTAATTTCCAAAAAGTCACTATCTGACCACTTCTTCCACGGGCAAACATCAATGGAAAGTTTTGAATCAAAAAAGGAATGTTGTCGAAAAGGGATTTAATTCAAGTGGATTTACCCTGTAGTGTGATTGACATCAATCAATGTTCACAAATGCACCTAAAAGCGCAAATAACCAGGAAAGCTACTTTATAATATACAGTATGACTCATCCGCGTACTTGAGAAATGCTCCTACTGTAGGTCTACACTACACTCCCCCTCTATCCGTAGGGTATTGTCTGAACCCAAAAATGGTGGTAGGTCTGCTCAAATGCCAAGTTTCTGTTTCTGTTATTTCATCATTGATGCTTTGAAAGGCAGTCCTGTCAATATTTAATTTTTTACTTCTTGTAGGTAATTCTGGACTTGTTTGGATATGAGTTGGTTAGATTCTATCAGCGCAATAGTACATGCAATCAAGAACAGTGCCTCATAAAACAGTTTAAAAACAGAGATCTAGGCTAGGCCTACAGTAGTTTGTGCTCTCTTCAGTGTTTTTGTACTTTAATGTTTAATGAATCCCTATCCTGCACAAGAATCATTTATATGAATGGTAACTGATTGTAAACGTGGACTTCAGGGCGAAGTCAAAGAAAGTTAAACGTATTTTTGTGGTACCAAGACACGTAACGTTACGCTAAAGTTGAAGTATGTCGCATAAGTTACTGTCGGTAATGTAAAGTCCAAATTGTTGACACTGACTCTACTATTCTCAGGCCTAGCTAGTTGGAAGTTGAGTGATTTCACATTCAAACACTCATGACACAGTGACGATTTCGTGTCGTAGTCATTGTTGTGAATGAAAATGGTCAGCGTTGCTGAAATGATGTCCCCTACCGGATGGAGGAGCTGTGGGCAGAGTATCTTCAGCACCAGGTGCTGCAGGGGCCGCCTCAAATTGGGGCGTGCGTTCACCAAAATGTAAATTTCGGCTACCTGGAATATCTGGCGGTGTTGTTACCCAATTCTGCAGGTCCACACTAGAAGAACTATTAAATGACCTTCCACTGTAGCCCCCACTGTAAGCAGGATCCTCAATACCTCTGTAACCTAAACCATCAAAATTGTCCGGTCGCCGAGAAGTCATCCTGCACGAGAGCTAAATAGGAGTGACAGCTCCTTTGATATCACGACTAACGTTAGTCAAATGAATATGTGTAACTATACCACTTTTTAAATCTACGAGAAACACATTGAAAATGAAAATGAACCACAGTATAACACCAATTTCGACCGCTACCAAGCTAGCCACCCTAAATTACTTCGTTAGATACGCTAGATAGCGAGCACAATAACAACACGAATGAACTGTCAGCTGATCATATCAGCGGCTCGTCAGAAACACTAAAAAGGTACATCCTGGTCATGGAATTTTGAAGTTTGTCAAAATAAAAGTTCCCCATGTAATAGTAGAACCGTGTCAATAAACTGTATTTATTCATGATATATGAAATATAATTAGCTAAACATTAACAATGAATCTTATTTATATATATTTAAGTGACATTTGCATTAAATGTAAATTTACATTTTATTTAACTTGGAAGTCAGTTAAGAACACATTTGTATTTACCCTGGACAATGCTAGGCCAGTTGTGTGGTTCCCTATGGGACTCACATTCACAGACAGATGTGATTCAGTCTGGAATTGAACCAGGGACTGTAGTGATGCCTCGTGCACTGAGTTACAGTGCCTTAGAATCCTGTGCCACTTGGGAGCCCTGCATTTGGACCAATGGAATGGGTGGAGTAGAAATGGCAACTGGGTAGACCACAGTCATCCAAGAAATTACACCATGTATAGATTCCAGTGCAAGATCAGTAGGGTCTCTAGAATATTATTTTCTTTACATTCATTTAATTAAGCTCCAGCCATTTCTCAATGTGCTCCACCTTATAATATAATCTTAAATAAAGTAGTAATCATCTTTAGTTTAGATATTTCCCCGATGTAGTTATAATTTTGTAACATTATTTTAGCATTATGCCCTATGGAAAGTTGCATTTTTTATTCATTTTGGATCATACATATAGCGTTGTACTTTTATTTTGAAGACAAAATCAGAAAACCGAAAGTCTTAATGCTGCTCCCAGGACACTAACGCTGCTGCCGTGACCCTAATGCCGATCAACTGGAAGTTGTTTCCTTCTCTTCCGCATCCAAACTGCATTGTGGGACATGTTGTTTCTTTGTGTACTTATTTGACCTAGCCGCAGTGCGTCCATGGAAACAGCAAACAAACGAGACTGGTGTGCAAGAGATGAGGGTGAACAATCCATAGATGTTAAATGGAGGCGAGGGAAACAGGTGTCTATACAATTATGAAAGCTGCCAACGTGATAATTTTATATTTGTTGTGGAAATACAACACAGGGACACTCGAAGTCAATCTTAAATTAATAATTGTTTATTATCAGCTTGCTAGAGAGGTTCCAAAAAACTTGATGCACCATAGTGAACATACAGTGGGGCAAAACAGTATTTAGTCAGCCACCAATTGTGCAAGTTCTCCCACTTAAAAAGATGAGAGAGGCCTGTAATTTTCATCATAGGTACACTTCAACTATGACAGACAAAATGAGAAAAAAATCCAGAAAATCACATTGTAGGATTTGTAATGAATTTATTTGCAAATTATGGTGGAAAATAAGTATTTGGTCAATAACAAAAGTTTATCTCAATACTTGGTTATATACCCTTTGTTGGCAATGACAGAGGCCAAACGTTTTCTGTAAGTCTTCACAAGGTTTTCACATACTGTTGCTGGTATTTTGGCCCATTCCTCCATGCAGATCTCCTCTAGAGCAGTGCTGTTTTGGGGCTGTTGCTGGGAAACATTTACTTTCAACTCCCTCCAAAGATTTTCTATGGGGTTGAGATCTGGAGACTGGCTAGGCCACTCCAGGACCTTGAAATGCCTCTTACGAAGCCACTCCTTCGTTGCCCGGGCGGTGTGTTTGGGATCATTGTCATGCTGAAAGACACAGCCATGTTTCATCTTCAATGCCCTCTCACGATACATGGCCCCATTCATTATTTCCTTTACACGGATCAGTCGTCCTGGTCCCTTTGCAGAAAAACAGCCCCAAAGCATGATGTTTCCACCCCCATGCTTCACAGTAGGTATGGTGTTCTTTGGGTGCAACTCAGCATTCTTTGTTCTCCAAACACAACGAGTTGAGTTTTTACCAAAAAGTTATATTTTGGTTTCATCTGACCATATGACATTCTCCCAATCTTCTTCTGGATCATCCAAATGCTCTCTAGAAAACTTCAGACGGGCCTGGACATGTACTGGCTTAAGCAGGGCGACACGTCTGGCACTGCAGGATTTGAGTCCCTGGCGGCGTAGTGTATTACTGATGGTAGGCTTTGTTACTTTGGTCCCAGCTCTCTGCAGGTCATTCACTAGGTCCCCCCGTGTGGTTCTGGGATTTTTGCTCACCGTTCTTGTGATCATTTTGACCCCACGGGGTGAGATCTTGCATGGAGCCCCAGATCGAGGGAGATTATCAGTGGTCTTGTATGTCTTCCATTTCCTAATAATTGCTCCCACAGTTGATTTCTTCAAACCAAGCTGCTTACCTATTGCAGATTCAGTCTTCCCAGCCTGGTGCAGGTCTACAATTTTGTTTCTGGTGTCCTTTGACAGCTCTTTGGTCTTGGCCATAATGGAGTTTGGAGTGTGACTGTTTGAGGTTGTGGACAGGTGTCTTTTATACTGATAACAAGTTCAAACAGGTGCCATTAATACAGGTAACAAGTGGAGGACAGAGGAGCCTCTTAAAGAAGAAGTTACAGGTCTGTGAGAGCCAGAAATCTTGCTTGTTTGTAGGTGACCAAATACTTATTTTCCACCATAATTTGCAGATAAATTCATTAAAAATCCTACAATGTGACTTTCTGGATTTTATTTTCTCATTTTGTCTGTCATAGTTGAAGTGTACCTATGTTAAAAATTACAGGCCTCTCTCATCTTTTTGAGTGGGAGAACTTGCACAATTGGTGGCTGACTAAATACTTTTTTGCCCCACTGTATGTCAGGAGCTCTATCGGGGCAGTCCTGTTAGTTCCCTTATATACAGACAAGTTATACTTGCAGTTATATAGCTTATTCATTCATAATTAATTCATCATTAACGTTTGCTTCATTCATGTGACCGGCCAATACTGGGTCATGCATGTGACAGATCAATACCTCACAAGGCTTCTTCTCTCTAAGCTGTGACCTTGAAACTGAGATATCCTTTCTCTAAACAAGGTTTACGGCGAAGCAAGATGGTGGCAAGATCGTGCTGTTGGGATGCTCCAGAGCTCTCAGGACCTCAGACTGGGACGAAGGTTCACAGAAAACGCAGTAGTCGCTTCAGGACAAATTCTGAATGTCCTTGAGTGGCCCAGACAGAGCCCGGACTTGAACCCAATCGTACATCTCTGGAGAGACCTGAAAATAGCTGTGCTGCAATGCTACCCATCCAACCTGACAGAGCTTGAGAGGATCTGCAGAGAAGAATGGGAGAAGCTCCCCAAATATAAGTGTGCCAAGCTTGGAAAATACCCCAAAACACTTGAGGCTGTAATCGGTGCCAAAGGTGCTTCAACAAGTACTGAGTAAAGAATACTTATGTAAATGTGATATTTCTGTAGATTTCTTTTAATTAAAAAAAAGTTAAACAATTTTTTTTTTATCGGCCTCATAAAAGCTGATATTTCAAACACATAAAATATGCATCCAAGCCTAGCTGAAATATTATAAGGAACATGTTGGGTCATTTTCACAGCTCTCTTTCCTTACAATCGGTCAAACTGAAAAAAATCTTTCCCCTGATTTTTCTTCTTTTTGTATTGTATTTTCTCACTGGTGCCTCCTGGTACTGCAAAATAAGTAGAGATGACAGATACATCTTTACAATGTCAACAAGATTGTGTTTGGACCTCACTTTGTGCACGGGGCATTGTCATGATGAAACAGGAAAGGGCCTTCCCCAAACTTTTGCCAAAAAGTTTTAACCACAGAAACGTCTAGAATGTCATTGTATGCTGTAGTGTTAAGATTTTCCTTCACTGGGACAAAGGGGCCTAGCCTGAACCATGAAAAACAGCCCCAGACCCTTATTCTTCCTCCACCAAACTTACAGTTGGCACTATGGTAGCATTCTCCTGGCATCTGCCAAACCCAGATTTGTCCATCAGACTGCCAGATGGTGAAGCATGATTCATCACTCCACAGAACATGTTTCCACTGCTCCAGAGTCCAATGGTGGCGAGCTTTACACCACTTCAGCCGACGCTTGGTATTGCGCATGGTGAACTTAGGCTTGTGTGCTGCTGCTCGGCCATGGAAACCCATTTCATGAAGCACCTAATGAACAGTACTTGTGCTGAAGTTGCTTCCAGAGGCAGTTTGGAACTTGGTAGTGAGTGTTGCGACCGAGGACAGACGATTTTTACTTGCTGTGCGCTTCAGCACTTGACGGTCCCGTTCTGTGAAGTCCCATTCTGTGAGCTTGTGTGACTTACCACTTCATAAGTCTTTTTTTCTTCTTTTTTCTCCCAGACATTTCCACTTCACAATAACAGCACTTACAGTTGACCGGGCAGCTCTAGCTTGTCAGAAAATTGGCAAATTGACTTGGAAAAGGTGGCATCCTATGACGGTACCACGTTGATAGTCACTGAGCTCTTCAGTTCTACTGCCAATGTTTGTCTATGGAGCTTGCATGGCTGTGTGCTCCATTTTGTCAGCAATGGGTGTGGCTGAAATTGGCGAATCCACTCATTTGAAGGAGTGTCCACATAGTTTTATATTTATAGTGCATTAATTCTATTGATTTATGACATTCTGGTGAGCAAGGATTTATTTGGTATTCTAGGGCAACATATAATGACAGAAGAGAAGTTACATGTATCTAATTACACACAGTTGACTAACAAATCGAGAGCTTGGGGCTATAAGGTTCTCTGCAAAAATATGATTCTGAGATAATTGGCTTTAAAGACCCTTTAAATAACAATCATTGGTTTAAATGGTGTCAGCATTTTTATATTGTATTCTTTTGAACTTATCAACATGTATTGGGTTATTTAGAGTACTATATATGTAGAAACCATTGAACAGAACAAGGCTATGTCAATAACTCATTTTTGACAAAAAGGCAGATAGAACCTTATAGTCCCAAACTCTCGAAATAACCTACCAAAATGTTAGAAATGATAAACAAAACATATTTAAATTAGGCAACAACAAAAAATACTGAACCCTCTACCAAAAACGAGTTATGCTGTCTCTTACTGTATGTAGCCTGAAGCTGGTTAGGGTTGGGTGCGGGCCTCAGATTTTCACATTATCACATTGGCTATAGTCGGTGGTTGCGCATGGGTTGTTAGCAATTGCGGCGGTGAACAAACAGCTGACCTGCGCACCACTAGGGCATATGTTCATTTCCCGTTGCAAAACATTTAAAAACGTGCCCATATGATCATAATTCTGCTGTCAATGTCCCGCTTTCCATCCCCAACCGTTTTCTTCTACTGTTCACAGAATGCCCAGCAGATGGTGACAAAATCTAATATGTGTGGCTATTTCACTGGACACTAGGTTTGGGGTCAATTTCATTTAAAGTACAGTTGATTCAGAAAGTATACACTGAAATTCCAATTCTCCAATGCTTTTCAATTAGGAACATTTGGAATGGGAATTTCTTTTGCTTTCTAAATGGACTGGAATTGAAACGGAATTGACCCCAAACCTGCTGTACACCTCAAAGTAATCAGATGTTCCCTCAACAGCACAGAGCTGGACTGAAATGCATGGGAGAGGGAGACCACATTGAGCTTCCTCTGGCCTGTACAGAGCTGCTCTTGCTTGGTTTGTGCCATGGCAAAATTCTAAATCGTGGGCTATCAATGAGGCCTTAATAGTGCCTATTATAAACCCTAAAGGGCATAGCTGTTATTTTGGTCAACTTGGAAAGAGAGTGCACTTTGTACTGTAATGATTGGACCAAGCCCTGAGTTATTTACATGGTCAAGAAATATTTAGGGCCTTGGTAATTATAATGATTATGAATAATATGGTTATGTCTTAGCTATTAACACATATTGTTTTTGAGTAAATCAAGACAAACACTGTGTTTTCTCTTTAGATTCCCTGGATTCCCTTCTGATGTCATTGGACAATGCCTCGGTATATACAGAACAGATTCCTGCCTTCTTTTACCTGGGAGAGCCAGTATTGCACTGGGTCTGTACTGATATTTCTCCAAAGCCCAATTTGAAAATGCTCAAGGTAGACTGGGAAGAGGATACCTAGTCAGTTGCACAACAGAATGCATTCAACCAAAATGTGTCTTCCACATTTAACCCGACCCCTCTGAATCAGAGGGGACAGATCTTGGTTCCTTTTTAGTACATATCAATGTGTGTGGAAAAATAACCTATGTACCAAGTTTACAGATTAGCCTACTTGTAAAAACGGCAAGAACTTGAATTGTATTATGTGTCGTTCACCTTTGCAACTTCATAGTGATCCTGTAAGGCTCAGTCGGTAGAGCATGGCCCTTACACCACTAGGGTTGTGGGTTCAATTCTGGGGGCCGCCGATACACATGACTGTAGGTCGTTTTGGATAAAAGCATCTTCTAAATAGTATTGGAATCTTTTGGCTGGGTTATTTCTTCTTCTTTCACATCTCTGGAAACATGAGTGGATACCAAAGAAGCAAATTCCATCTTCATGATTTTTTAAAAGGCATTGTACTATATGTATAAAATAAACATAGTCATTTATTATGTTTTTAACATGACTAATTGTTTTTTCTACTCAAAGAAACGGACCTCAATTTCAAACCGCATTGAAGAAAAATACATGTGTTCTTGGGTGTGTGTGTGCACGTACGTGCAACTAATGGGTGTAAATTGTGTTGTTGTTGAAAAACATTAAAAGACGTCTGTAAACTTCTGTTTCTCTTTTAGCTTTGTCTCAGTGTGAGTCATGCTAACAACCATATCCTAACATACTGGTCTCAGTGCACTTCATGTTACATCCAGGGTAGATTATTTGTGGACTGGGACCTTTTCAAATTGATTCAGCACCAGTAAGAGTTCCATGACAATTCTAACAAACCTAAAATATTTACTTCGGTCATGTGTTGATCAGTTTGTACGAGTGCACCAAGGTCATGGATTCACATACATACGAAAAGGTATACACTAACTGGACTGTCAGTTGCTTTGGATAGGTGTCTGCTAAGTGGAATAATATGAATTCTATCCCAAAAATGTATTTGGTTTATGATTAGTTTATCCTTAACATCAGCAAAGTGTATTCAAGTTCACTGAAGTTCCCATCTGTAGCGTTGCACTATGCCATAATAACACATGACTTATCGAGGAGACTAATATAAGGGCATCATGCCATCTGTGCAGGTGTTTAATGTTTGAATATCCCGTAGCTACATCCTGATGCTTTCCCCATGTAATCTGTGTTGTGCTGTAGGCTCAGGAAGACTGTCAGGAGTATGACATGTACCAGGTGCCCTGGCATTGTCTTCCCAGTTGGTACTGCGTATAAAACGATGTCAGCCAGCAGTCCCAGGTGTAACACCACCTCTTCCTGCTGAGAGACGAGCTGTAAAAAGACGACTGGTTGGTTTGAGCTGTCTATTGTAGTCTTGTTCCTCAATATTTAAACTTTTTATTAGTGCAACACCATGACAGTGTAGGCTATATATTCGTTTCCAGAATCTGCCATACTACAGACTGTGACAAATTAGGACTTTCCTAATGACTTGATTAGGCTCTAATCTGGTAACCAGATCTGTTTGTGAATTAGCCAATGCTTTGTAAAGGGAAAGGCAGTTGTTGTGACAACACAGCGGTTGGATATGAAAAGTCAGACATCTCTTTTATTTGAGAGTAAGTTGACATTTGAGATTTGGCCCAGAGTACTTCTTGACCATGTGACATTACCAGGAAAACCTTAGACAACACACACTCAGTATGTACAATTTAGTACCTCTAGAACCCTGGGGGCGTCTCGGACTCTCTGGTCTGTTTCTTGGCTCAGGTGTTCCTGCAGAGCGATCCAGGCCACATTCCTTAGCCCTTCCTGCAACACGGCTCCACTGAGCCCTCAGCATACTTACACCAAAGCCTGAACAGCACTGTAGCGCAGCTGCCAGGCGTCGGTGCCAGCTAGCGAATGAACAGATGACACCAAACTCGGTGAAAACCCTGACAAACTGCAGACCAGGATAGGGAATTACTGCTTTAGATTAGATTTTTAGTGTAAATATAATGGCTAACCCAAGCTGTTGGAACATACTCTTACTTTAAACTGTAATGTCTGCAATGTAGAGTCATATAGGCCTAATATCTAAAGATGTTGAAAAATGAATTACCAAGACTAAAATAGATGTTGTTATATTTTTGCTCATTTCAATGTTTGCTTGGTTTCACACTCCTTTTCTCCATTATTTACATGGATTGCCGTTTGCCATGGCCAACAACCCCTCGGATGCATCCCTTCCTGGAAAAGAGGATGACGTACAGTACTTTTAGTGATAATGAAAGAAATGAAAAGAGAGAGAGAGACAAGTTAATTTAGTGTGTAGATTATATATGGGCCAGTTTTTGAGACACCCAGATGAAGCCTAAACTACAAAAACATGCTCAATTTAGAATCTCCAGTGAAAGTGATTTTCAGTCCAGAACTTCGCTTAATCTTGGTCTGGGTAACCAGCCCATAATATGTCTAGAAACCCATCCTGCTCTGTCTTTGGGTTGATGCAGAGACTCATAAACATCTGAAGGCACAGCAAGCAAGACTTTGCAGAACCAGAACCATTAGTCCTACAGTACAGTCCACCCCGAATTTAAAATAGATGTTAAAAATGAAATACATTAATTTAAGAATTAATAGATTTTTTTTAAATCACGTTGATTTGGATGACTAAGCAAGTCTTTATGACTTGAAACTGGTATAAAATAAACATGAATACTTTTAGGAACAATCATGCATCCGGAGCGATGTGTTTACATACATACAGTTGAAGTCCAATGTTTACATACACTGTAGCCAAATACATTTAAACTCTGTTTTTCACAATTCCTGACATTTAATCCTAGTAAAAATTCCCTGTCTTAGGTTAGTTAGGATCACCACTTTATTTGAAGGATGTGAAATGTCAGAATAATAGTAGAGAGAATTATTTATTTCAGCTTTTGTTTCTTTCATCACATTCCCAGTGGGTCAGAAGTTTACATACACTCAATTAGTATTTGGTAGTGTTGCCTTTAAATAGTTTAACTTGGTCAAATGTTTCGGGTAGCCTTCCACAAGCTTCCCACAATAAGTTGGGTGAATTTTGGCCCATTCCTCCTGACAGAGCTGGTGTAACTGAGTCAGGTTGGTAGGCCTCCTTGCTCGTACACGATTTTTCAGTTCTGCCCACAGATGTTCTATATGATTTAGGTCACAGCTTTGTGATGGCAACTCCAATACCTTGACTTTGTTGTCCTTAAGCCATTTTGCCTCAACTTTGGAAGTATGCTTGGGGTCATTGTCCATTTGGAAGACCCATTTGCGACCAAGCTTTAACTTCCTGACTGATGTCTTGAGCTGTTGCTTCAATATATCTACATCATTTTCCTGCCCCATGATACAATCTATTTTGTGAAGTGCAAAGGACCTCCTGCAGCAAATCACCCCCACAACATGATGCAAGCCTCCCCCTTTTTCCTCTAAACATAACGATGGTCATTACGGACAAACAGTTCTATTTTTGTTTTATCAGACCAGAGGACTTTTATCCAAAAAGTGTGATCTTTGTCCCCATGTGCAGTTGCAAACTGTAGTCTGGATTTTTTTAATGGCGGTTTTGGAGCAGTGGCTTCTTCCTTGCTGAGTGGCCTTCCAGGTTATGTCGATATAGGACTAGTTTTACTGTGGATATAGATACTTTTGTACCTGTTTCCTCCAGCATCTTCACAAGGTCCTTTGTTGTTGTTCTGGGATTGATTTGCACGTTTCCCACCAAAGTACGTTCATTTCTAGGAGACAGATGCGGTATGTCAGAGGTCTTGGCTGATTTCTCTTGATTTTCCCATGATGTCAAGCAGAGGCACTGAGTTTGAAGATAGGCCTTGAAATACATCCAAATACACCTCCAATTCACTCAAATTATGTCAGTTAGCCTATCAGAAGCTTCTGAAGCATTGACATCATTTTTGGGAATTTTCCAAGCTGTTTAAAGGCACAGTAAACATAGTGTATGTAAACTTCTGACCCACTGGAATTGTGATACAGTGAATTATAAGTTAAATAATCTGTCTGAAACAATTGTTGGAAAAATGACTTGTGTCATGCACAAAGTAGATGTCCTAACCAACTTGCCAAAACTATAGTTTGTTAAAAATAAATTTGTGGAGTGATTGAAAAACAAGTTTTAATGACTCCAACCTAAATGTATGTAAACTTCCAATTTCAAATTTATGACTGTGCAATGACTGGCATGACAAGAGGAACACTGATGATGCACTATCCAATTTTGAAATTGCACCTTGTGCAGCCTACTATTACAGCTGTTAAGATTAAGTTGAAAGCCAGACTGAGTTCCTTTTTTGGGGGAAATATTGTCTTGCATACAACAAGTGCAAATGGTTTTATGCACTTTATTTAATCGACAAAACTAACTTGGATTTTATTATTTTTTATTCTCCCATTATATGACATTTACAGAAAGATAAACAATGACAACATTTTACTCTCAACAAGCAACATTGGTAGAAAGAGATTTGCGCATAACACCATACCCTAATGCTGAGTTTCAAAGACAGACAATTGAACAATTACAATTCTATACCAAGTAAAGTGTATTGTTTCTCAAATATGCTTTTCATTTCAAATCCTCCTAGACCATCTTCTGTCTTGAAATGGACTTTTGTCACTCATAAAGGAGATAATACATTTTCCCCCATAATTTAATCAGATGTGATAGAACTATTAAACTAGCTTTGACATTCCCATTCACATTCAAACATTACAGAACAACCATTTCCACATTCATTTACATTGACACAAATAGACATTTAAAAAAAAAAATGCAACCAATGTCCCAAGAATTCTAATTCCTTACCATGACAGTGAAGGTGCAATTATTTGACCACCAGAATAGCTAAGCATTCTTCCATATCACACATAAGATACACTCACCTAAAAACACCCCAGGAAATGTAAGGGAACATTTCCATCTCCTTGGAACGTCACAAATGTGTTCAAAACATGAATTAAAAAACCCCATGGCAACATGTTGAAGTGGATTTGAAAATGGCTCAGTCAAGGTACCAGTTTAAGGCATTCCATCTGTTAGCCAAGATCACAGGCAAGAACGGAACAAAACAAAAATAGTTGCGCAAATATGACAGGATTTGTGACCTTTGGCATGTGTCATATGCTTAAGCAAGCAGTCGTACGCTTTTGGCCATAGTAACAAAATGTGTCTCAAGAATGTAATGACTAACTATTGTAGATTTAGAGGATTCAACTCATTCAGATGCATGAGGGGAAAAGAGGGGATTGCTGCATATACGGTATCAATGGTGAGTTGGATCAGTTGCATAGTTTGATATCTAGGCTGTAGGCCCCAATTCAATCAATTGCAGATTATAATAAACCACGTTTCCCGGACACAGATTAAGCCTAGTCCTGGACTAAAAAGCATGTTCGATGCCAAATTTCCATTGAAAGTGCTTTCTAATGCAGAACCTGGGTTTTTCCATATCTGGGAACAGGCTTTGAAAGTTAACGCTACAGGTGTGTTTTTTTCACCAACATCCAATTAGGACATTTTCCCAGAGAGGAACAGCGTGTGTCTGTTTCCACAGTAACACCTCAATACAGTGTGGACATTCCAAGTCAACCCGCGGTGCCGTTTTCCTGCAACTGCAACTGATTAAAAGGCTTTATTATTGATACACCTTTGAACATTTCTTGATCAAAACATCTGACTGACTGGTGCGCTGTACCAAGAGTGGCATAGCTGTGTAAAACAACAAAAACGGGATAATTCACAACAATATGTATATGAAGGTCACAATAACAGACCTATATCAATGAAAGTGATGCCACATGTCAATTATATAACAACTATTTGCTGCAGTAATTTCGCATTGATAGTAAATTCTAACGTACATTTTTCTCCAAGGGGAACAACATATGTACATTGGGCTCATTATGAAATTGAGAAATAAGGCACATTTTTGCTCTTTGGAAAAATAAAAACTGCATCTCACTTGCAATGAAACATATAAAAAATATATATTTAGAATCAGTTGTCATTCAAATGGGGCGGCAGGGTAGCCTAGTGGTTAGAGCGTTGGACTAGTAACCGAAAGGTTGCAAGTTCGAATCCCCAAGCTGACAAGGTACAAATCTGTCGTTCTGCCCCTGAACAGGCAGTTAACCCACTGTTCCTAGGCCGTCATTGAAAATAAGAATTTGTTCTTAACTGACTTGCCTAGTTAAATAAAATCTTTTTTTCGGCATGCCAAGGACATGACGCAATATTCACTATGATTGAAACAATACCTTGGTAAAACAAGACAAGGAATCACATTGTACAAAATCATTAGTGGAAAAGGAAATGTGGACCTGTGGTCTTCTCAGTAGAGTGAGTTCAAGTGAAATTGCAACACAAACGTTCACAACACATACAGAACCTGAAACTGCAGGATAACTAGGGATACTGGATTCAAACAATATCATACTGCACTTTTAAAATGAAGCTTAATCAAGTTCCATTTCCTTCTCCTCCTGCCTCTCTCCTTTCTTCCCCTCCTCCCTCCTTCCTAATCCTCCTCCCTCTCTCCTTCTTTCTCTCTTCCTCTTTCCCTCCTTCCGTCTGTTCCAAGGATGTACTATGTCCCTAGGCTTCTGCATAGCCTCGCTGACAATGTTTTTCGGCACAGGAACAGAGGCCAGATTTTGGGCATGTGCCATGGCAGACTAGGCACTAGGCTCTCTGGCCAGCTGTCATGTCAGCTGTACGCGGTATGTGCTGATCTCCATTGGTTTCAGTCTGATTTCCTCTTTGCTCGACCCTCCCTCAGTCGTATGCATCAGAGTCAGGGATACGGGGATGATGCTCTGGAATCTCAGTTCTGAAAACAGCTTCTCTGTGTGGATCTGTGAGAGAACCAAACCAAACAGTGATGTTATATTCTCATGTTGGAATAGAGAACCCATTATAAAAGGAGTTGATGGTTTAATTAAAGTATTTAACGCCGGCTTTGATCATGATGAAATATCCGACTATTTTAGAAGATATTAATAGGCTTGAGTATACTGAGCAAAAATATAAACGCAACATACAAAACATTTCTACGGTTTCACTGTGTTACAGTTCATATTAGGAAATCAGTTAATTGACATAAATGACCTAGGCCCTAATCTATGGTTTTCACATGAATTGGCATAGGCTCACCCACTGGGGAGCCAGGCCCTACCAATCAACCAATCAGAATGAGTTTTTCAAAAGGGCTTTATTACAGACAGAAATACTCCTCAGTTTCATCAGCTGTCTGAGTGGCTGGCCTCAGACGATCCTTCAGGTGAAGAAGCCGGATGTGGAGGTCCTGGGCTGGATTGGTTACATGTGATCTGCGATTGTGAGGTTGATTGGACGTACTGACAAATTCTCTAAAACGACGTTAGAGGTGGCTTATTGTAGAGAAATGAACATTCAATTCTCTGGCAACAGTGGTGGACAATCCTGCAGTTAGCATGCCAATTGCATGCTCCCTCAAAACTTGAGACATTGTGGCATTGTGTTGTGTGACAAAACTTCACATTTTAGAGTGGCCTTTTATTGTCCTCAGCACAAGGTGCACCTCTGTAATGATCATGCTGTTTAATCAGCTTATTGAAATGCCACACCTGTCAGATGGACAGATTATCTTGACAAAGGAGAAATGCTGACTAACAGGGATGTAAACAGATTTGTGCACAACATTTGAGAGAAATTATTTTTTTGCATATGGAACATTTCTGGGATCTTTTATTTCAGCTCATGAAACACTTCAAATGTTGAGCTAATTTTTTTCTCAGTATATCTCTTTTATTTTGGTGTGCATGTGCGTGTTTGTGTGCATGCATGCACGGGTGTCTCTCTGTGTGTTTATGCCTGTGCCTGTGTGCTCCTGTGTGTGTGTCAGCGTGTCGGCATGTGTGTGGCAGGTTTACCTTCCCCTGCGTGGTGGCACACAGTAGCCCTGTGTTCCTATTGGAGAAGGCGCAGTCAAAGCCTTTTCTGTGCAGAATCAAAGCCGCCTCGTCCGACGGACCACCCCCATCCTCCTGTAGGACCAGTGACAAATGATTTAGTCCCGACAAAGACCCCAACTGTCACCCCCCCCCCAGCCTCAACACTGGAGCAATTATAGAGACCATCCTTTCACAGGTCAGCTGCATTTACACAGCCATGTTCGAGGAGCTGATTCTGAAACAGACCTGGGTTCACATACTGTTCATAAATTGACTGGCTTAATGGACCAATAGAGTAGTTTCAACACTGCAAACACTCCTATCTGGACCTCCAGGAAGGCGAGAGCAAAGGCTTAAGGTATTTCAAAGATTTCAAATCGTATTTAAACCCAGGTCTGACTCTAAAACAGGGTAACTACTGTAGTTTACTAGCTGACAGCACAAGTCCAAGTCAATTTCATCCTCCCTCTAGAAATGGTGTTTCTTTTCCATCCACAGTCCCTGGCTGAGTAAATGGAGAGATGCCACAGTGCATACTAAGTGGGCTGGTAGTAGCGGCAGTGGTGTCATCATGTGAGTATTCGTGTAAATCCATACAAAGCCCTCGTCTCTAACACATTTCACGCTACCGTCTCCTCTTTTGATTTGTTCTCAGAGTCAAATTGGATGTCAGAGCGTGTCTTTACCATCGATAGTTGAGCAAATTGGTCAGCAGATTCCCCTTCTCAGCGGAACAATTAGCTCGATCTTTGACATGAGAGACAGCTCTATCATCAGAGTTAACGGGCCATGCGACAACAAAGTAGGAGATTATAGAAGATGTACAACACAGAGATGTAGTGTATTTACAGAGATGATATAAGGACAATTAATGGAGGAGTGCTGAGTGTGTGTTTTGTCCAAACAAAGAAGAGATGAAACCAGGTAGGTTTAAATCAATACAGCCAAGGCGGATCTTAATAAAAAGCATGACTAAGAGAACACAGCGGGAAAAGTCATCGCTTTCGAAAACTTGGTAACTCTTAGTCTTTCTATGAAGTTGCTCTGGTGTAGTAACCCTGTAACTACTCTAATAACAACGTTGTATGAAAATATTATTACATAGTTATTCAGGATTCAGCTACATAATTGGAACGGTTCATGTCTCAACTCCATGGATATGCAAGTACAAAGCAACAAAACAACATGTAAATGCAACGTAATTAAAGCCTTACGACACAGATATACGAGTAACAATGTAAAGCATAAGCTTGTTGTAAGGAAGTACTCCGTAGCATTACCTTGGACTGTATGCTGCGTAGATTGACCAAGTGGATGTCACAGGGCAGCGATGAGGCCAGCGGGGTGAAGGCGGTCAAGGACAGGGACTGTGCCTCCGTGCTGACGGCCATGGAGATCAGAGGGTGGTTCAGGTACAACGACGACACGTGACTCAGCAGAGACGGGTAGCTGAGGGGTGAGGGTTTCTCCCCCTAGAAATATCAAAGCAGAGACAGGGATATTAGGACAATGCTCTGGGGAAAAAGAGAGGAATGATCATAAAGTAATACATGACCATGTTTTAACCCGAATGTCTTAACACTACAAAAGATGAGAGCGTCATGTGAACGCAAAACAAATGTAATGTTTTTTTTTACTCTGCCATTTTTAAAGTCATGTCCCCCGTCCTTGACTTTTCCTAAATAAGTCTATATAACACTCTGTCATGGTTAAAATCTTAATATCGCTAATAAAATGTCATGTCAACATGTAATTTTTCCCCACTGCCCTCATTCCCCGTTAGTAAGCCTGTGTAGCTGATGGCCCATTGAAACTACACCAAAACTATTTCTAAATTAATTTCACACATATAATAATAGAGTTCGCCTAAAGACAAGGTTAAATTGACAATAGTCTGATGGGTGACAATATTATCAATTGACAAATTGTAGATGAAGAGATGGGCACAGCATGGAATTGACACAGGCAGGGAAACGGAGCGCCAAAAAAGTAATTTTTTCAAATCCTACAGAGTCACACGCAAGTAAGATGTTTTGATTTATATCTAGTATCAGAAAGAGTGGATTCTGAAGTTTCTAAAACACTTACCTTTGTCAAATAACTCTCGAAATTCAAGAGGTGAGCTCTATTTCAAAGTATCGTTTTTTCCAAGAATAACCGCTGTTTACCACATGAGCAGCATAGCTCAGCCTACTAAGCAAAGACTAGTTATACAACTTAAAATACGTTATTCTGTTCTTTTGAAAAACATTTCCTTATTTATATAATGTTTCTTAAGACCTGCCAAAACAAAATTCTAATGAATTTCTTTGTGATGGATTTTTTCCATATAGCCGAAAATAGTAACATAACCTAATAGTAACATAACCTAATAGTAACATAACCTAATAGTAACATAACCTAATAGTAACATAACCTAATAGTAACATAACCTAATGAAAATGCCATTATGTTATTTGAAATAATTGTTATTTCGTATTATAATGTTACTTAAGACCTTAATAAACACATTCAAAGGACACTTTTTCCAATAGCATATATTTATATACATATACTCCAAAAAACTAGTCATTGGCTCAAAGGGGGGGGGGGGTCCCTCGAGCCAAGGCTTTTCTAGTGTTAATCAAGTCTACATTATTGACCTTCAAAAGTCAGTGAACATCAGTAAACTACAGTAGAATTACAAACTCAATCTCAAACTCCTGTTGAAAGTACCCCATCGGTCTTGGCCCTCTTCTCCAGGAGCAGGCGAAAAGTGCTAGGGGTAACTTTGTTGTCCAGGACACCCTGGCCCAGCCCGCGGTTATCATCCTGGTTCAGCCGACGATCCATAATCACCTCCAACTGGCCTGGAGGGGAAAAGATCAAAAGTTATCTTCAGAAATATTTCCATATCACGTTGTCTTCTGGTCACATAGGAGAAATTCATCAAAGTACAGAACATTATGTCTTTTAAAGCTTGGCCAGAAACAGCATGATAGAAACTTTACTCATTTTAAATCGAGTCGTACTGTATCTCCCCCTCTTTTCACATCCTGGTGCCGAAATAGCTGATGGCATTATGTACTGTATACACCACAGGAGGTTGGTGCAACTTAATTGGGGAGGACTGGCTTGTGTTAATGGCTGGAGTGGAATGAGTGGAATGGTATCAAATACATCAAACATGTGGATTCTATTTGTTTGATGCCATTCCATTAGCTCCTTTCCAGCCATTATTATGAGCCGTCCTCCCCTCAGCAGCCTCCACTGGTATACAGATGGCAAGCTTAGAATCGAGCAGGGATGTCATCTTTCCCGGAGAATTGAAGTACTGATGCCCTTCCAATAGACAACAGAAAATAAATCCACCGGCTTGCACTCACCACTCACAAGGCTGGCGGAGCCCAGAGACTGTGCAGTGAGCAGGGTCAGTCTGGTACCGGGGTCCTGGATGTAGGCCATGCTGGTCATGGGATAGAAGTTGGCTTGAAGGGGAAGCTTGGCCATGGTTCTTCTGGGCTGTATCTGCAGACAACATACCTAGCATGGTTACACAATACCCACGCTTTATACAGTGACGCTATGGACTGAAGTGCAATGAGCCTCGACGCGCAATGCGGGTAATTGAGAAACAAGAGTGCTATGACATAGCACCAGGAGTACTTCCTGACCATGTGACCTGACCAGGAAAAACTCAGAGCCCTAGACTTTAACGAGGACCCAGAATTTTTCTTGTAGGGGAAAAACTCCTGGCCCCAAGCATACTGAATCACCAGAGAACAGGTGTGTTGAGTGGGATCTTTATCTTAATTAAGCCGACCGGTTTGTTTTGACTACAATGGCTGCGGGAAGCTGTTCAAGTATGTTGTTGTTTTTAATTTGCGTTAAGCATTGAGTTGCGTTTCATCTCTGATGGCAGTAAATCCTCTTAATCCCTGAAATCAAGGTCAGACTGCCAAAAACATGCAAATAGAGATTGGGGGGGGGGGGCTCTATGGCAGCGTATCTAATTGGCAAAGGAGCTCAAATACTGATCTGTCTGAAGATGCTCCCACGAACAAATTCAAATCGTTTCAGCTTTTGTTTTCAATTCAAAACTTTATGTCATGACACAAAATGGAAGACGTCAATGAAGTCCCTTCTGGGAACTTGGACAGCTAATATTTCTAATATTTCCCCATTCAGCTAGTTCCAATGTCAAGCTAATGCTACAAAATAGCCATTTCTATCATAGTTAATTGCTACTCATGTCATAATTTACCAAGCACAAGCCAGTTCAGTAGCAAGAAACAGTATTTCTTGGGTTGGAATGTGTGACAGTAGCTGGTATACTGCAGAGCTCTGGGCTATAGCTAGTATACTGCACATGGTTCTGTTTTCTATGTTTCTTTGTGTAGCCGATGTGAAATTGTTAGCTAGTCAGCGGTGGTGCGCGCTAGTGGCGTTTCAATCGGTGACGTCACTTGCTCTGAGACCTTGAAGTAGTGGTTCCCCTTGCTCTTCAAGGGCCGTGACTTTTGTGGAGCGATGGGTAACAATGCTTTGAGGGTGACTGTTGTCTGTGTGCAGAGCGTCCCTGGTTCGCGCCCAGGACGGGGCGAGGGGATGGGCGTAAAGTCTATACTGTTACATTGATGCTGTTGACCCGGATCACTGGTTGCTGCGGAAAGAGAAGGAGGTCAAAAGGGGGGTGAGTGTAGCCGATGTGAAATGGCTAGCTAGTTAGCGGTGGTGCGCGCTAGTGGCGTTTCAATCGGTGATGTCACTTGCTCTGAGACCTTGAAGTAGTGGTTCCCCTTGCTCTGCAAGGGCCGCGGCTTTTGTGGAGCGATGGGTAACGATGCTTCGAGGGTGACTGTTGACGTGTGCAGAGCGTCCTTGGTTCGGGGCGAGGGGACGGATGTCAGTTTTATCTCCTGCCCTCTTTCAGATAACTTAAAAACATACTAAAGCACTCGAGGAGCCATTAAACGTTAAAATGACACAATAATAAATTAATTGTACAGCTGTGAACGATTAACCTCTACACTTATCCTTCCGTGTGTACGAAACAAATGAACATTCTCTCATTGAACGGCACTGCAGTGCCTGAACAGAGAGAGTGGTAGTGAGAAAGAGAGAGAGTGAAAGAGAGATCTGTGTCATACAGTAACAGTACCTGGAATCCGTTGAGGTCTGTGAAGAATCGATCCTTGCTGTCCACATCTGATGCTAACCTCATTGCAATTTCATGGTTGAACTCCCTCCTTATATCTACCAAGTTACAGATCTCCACTGCCTGGCCCTCCACACCTAGAGTGAGAGAGAGAGAGAGAGAGAGAGAGAGAGAGAGAGAGAGAGAGAGAGAGAGAGAGGGAGAGGGAGAGGGAGAGGGAGAGGGAGAGAGAGAGAGAGAGAATGACAACTCAATCATAGAGCCTACACTGAACACACGCTATGCTGTGGTGCTTACAGTATTACTCAGGCAGAGGTGCTGCTACACATTTCTCAGGGAGGAGACATTATAGAAAAGGTCTGTGGTAAAACATAGTCCGGATCTTTTTTTCTTCACATTTTATAACTTTTGGGATTTACGACCAAAATTATAGTGACAAATATTTTTTTATTCATGGTTATGGGACATATTCAAAAGTTTCCTTTTTCTTTGGCCTGGCTTGAGGTATTTTTTTATTTTGTATTTCTTTTTTAAAACTTTATTTAACTAGGCAAGTCAGTTAAGAACAAATTCCTATTTACAATGACGGTATTAATGATAGTCTTATTACAGAAGGTCTCCTAGTACACAAAATCATTTTTTGGGAATACATCTTACATTGTTTGATATCATTTTACATACCCAAATGAATTAATCCACCGGGCGAAAAAAAAAAACTGTTGAACAAATTTGCCGCAGTTTTTCATACAATTATAATCAAAACAGTACATAGCCTTTGGGTAAAAGCCAAAATGGTAAAGGAAATTGAGTCTGAACATTGAGCCATCAAATACAGTAATATGAGACCAACATAATGGTGTAACTCTAGTAATAAGTCCCGCAACCTTATCTCCTAAAAGCTGTATACTGTAGCTGTACCTCAGGTCAAAATAGGCAATGAAACCATTCTCTCTATCTTAAGTAAAATCAGCATGGGTGGGTCCAATTAAGGACTGTTTTTCTGTGAGATGACATGTGGACCCTCAGGGTCTCTGTCTCCTGGGTAGCATGACAGCAGCTTCCTCTTTCTCACCAAGCACGCAACTCAACATCACTCATTTTCTCTATGAAAGCAACCGTTCAATGGTATCGCACTGACTAAACCTCTCTCTCTCTCTCTGAGTGAATCTTCATGTAGCTCATCTACAGACAGATGAAAAGATGAATAGGGTTTTGGATCTTCTCCCACAGAGAAACATTTCAGGATCTTTTGCTATCTTAAGGTTCTGTTTTTCTATCTCTGATACATGTAGGCTTACCTCTACCTATCCAAGGTCCCATGCATGTATGTACTGCTTTTCAGTTGATTTTACAATCAGTGGTATAAAGTACTTAATTTAGTAAAAATCATTTAAAGTACTACTTAAGTAGTTTTTGGGGGTATCTGTACTTTACTATTTATATTTTTGACAACTTTTACTCCACTACATTCGGAAAGAAAATAATGTACTTTTTACTCCATACATTTCCCCTGACACCCAAAAGTATTTGTTACATTTTGAATGCTTAGCAGGAAAGGAAAATGGTCCAATTCACACACTTATCAAGAGAACATCAGTGGTCATCCTTACTACCTCTGATCTGGCAGACTCACAAAACACAAATGCTTCGTTTGTAAATTATGTCTGAGTGTTGGAATGTCCCCCTACTATCGATACATTTTAAAAACAAGAAAATAGTGTTGTCTGGTTTGCTTAACATAAGTAATTTGAAATTATTTATACTTTTACTTACAATACCTAAGTATATTTAAAAACAAATCATTTTAGACTTTTACTCAAATAATATTTTACTGGGTGACTTTCACTTTTACTTGAGTCATTTTCTATTAAGGTATCTTTACTTTTACTCAAGTATGAAAATTGGGTACTTTTCCCACCACTGTTTACAATTGTAGATGCATGCACGCACACACAATTTCCATCCTTACCTTGAACGTTATACAGGCGTAGAGTGTGTGTCACGTGATCGAAGGACGTGGTGATTTCAGAGAACACAGATCCTTTGGTTACCCGTATCACTGGAGACCGGGCGGGAGAGTACATCTGGAGGAGAACAGAAAATCAATGGGAATCAAATCACTCCTAACCCCATGTCCCATCCATCCTCTGCCAATAATACCTCCTACAGAGAGCATGCTGGTAAGGGAGCACAAATAAGGGCGCGAAGAGAGAGCGGGAAACTGGGGGAGCAGAACAACTGTAAGAGCTGAAGCCTTTATTCTTCACAGGGTTTCAGTACAGCTACAATGATACACGTTGACAAAGGAGCATCAATCACGTTTAATAAAGGTGTCAGATTACCTTGGCTTCCCCGTCGGGCAGGAACAAGTAGGCTCCGCTTTTATCTCGGTTGCTGGTTGTGCCGTACCACGCAAACTCCACCTTGATCTGGTGTTCTGAGCCGTTCTCTTTCAGCTTCAATCTCTGAGGGTGTCAGTCAGAAGACAGCGGGATTTAACACTTACAGTGGGGCAAAAAAGTATTTAGTCAGCCACCAATTGTGCAAGTTCTCCCACTTAAAAAGATGAGAGAGGCCTGCAAATGTTCATCATAGGTACACTTCAACTATGACAGACAAAATTAGAAAAACAAAGATTGGGAGAATGTCATATGGTCAGATGAAACCAAAATAGAAATTTTTGGTAAAAACTCAACTCGTCTGGTTTGGAGGACAAAGAATGCTGTTGCATCCCAAGAACACCATACCTACTGTGAAGCATGGGGGTGGAAACATCATGCTTTGGGGCTGTTCTTCTGCAAAGGGACCAGGACGACTGATCAGTGTAAAGGAAAGAATGAATGGGGCCATGTATCATGAGATTTTGAGTGAAAACCTCCTTCCATTAGCAAGGGCATTGAAGATGAAACATGGCTGGGTCTTTCAGAATGACAATGATCCCAAACACTCCAGATCTCCAGATCTCAACCCCATAGAAAATCTTTGGAGGGAGTTGAAAGTCCGTGTTGCCCAGCAACAGCCCCAAAACATCACTGCTCTAGAGGAGATCTGCATGGAGGAATGGGCCAAAATACCAGCAACAGTGTGTGAAATCCTTGTGAAGACTTACAGAAAACATGATATATAACAAAGTATTGAGATAAACTTTTGTTATTGACCAAATACTTATTTTCCACCATAATTTGCAAATAAATTCATTAAAAATCCTACAATGTGATTTTATGGATTTTTTTTCTAATTTTGTCTGTCATAGTTGAAGTGTACCTATGATGAAAATTACAGGCCTCTCTCATCTTTTTAAGTGGGAGAACTTGCACAATTGGTGGCTGACTAAATACTTTTTTGCCCCACTGTACATTATCACCATTACACTGACAGTTTGGCATCAATGATGAGAGCGAACAGAGCTACCGCTATAATAATAAGACACCTTCTGTATCGTGTGTTGTTGCAGCTGAGCTGATTTGATGAACAATGTGATGAGTACTCATGCCTGAGACCGGAAGGCTCGTATGACATCCCACAACTAATGCCTAGGCTTTAGCTCAGAGGAATAATGTAGTCTTGTGTCACACAGACAACCCTGGTTTGAAACCCGGTCAGCCCCATTGACAGTCTAGAAGTGTGATATATTCCATGCGACCTTTCAGTGCAATGCCCTATGGGTCACAGTCACTATACGCTTTATGACTCTGGTTCAATGCCCTGCTGTTTAGTGCCATGCTTTACTATGTATGCTATGCTGCATTATCGTACTACTAATGCTGACCCTGTAAAACAGCACATTTCACTGCACCTATCTGGTGTATGTGACAATAAAACATCTGTGATCTGAACTATGCTGTGCTCTGCTGTGCTGTGCTATGCTGTGCTAAGCTTTGCTATCAGGGCATAAAATGTACTTTTTGGTCCACCAACCACTGTGGTAGGTAGTTTTAAAAATCTACAAGCCACTCAGATTTTTTACCAACCAAAATATTTTTCCCCTGCTAAAATTACACCAACAAAACACACAAAAAATCATATGAGCATGCGTTGTAATGTTTCTAAAACAAGAAATGTATTACTAGTAAGAAGTAATGTGGTATATTATTTCAGATTTTTTTTTGTGACCTGTGTCTTTTAACCAAAATATCACAGATGAGACAAAATGTTTCAAGGTTACCACGGCAGCGTGTCTGGAGTCATGTTTGTGTCTGTGAGATTGAGTTTGACTAGTAGAAGCGTTGTCTTCTTTTATCTAACAGTTGAAACTCAAACATCGAAAAAACGACCTAGCTTGTGAACAAGACCATGTAAATAGCCAAGAAATACAAGGACAAAGTCTCACTTCAGTAAACTTTAGTTTCACGTAAATTAGACCAACTTGTATGCCTGTGTGCAGCGCTTCTAAAAATAAATCTTTCACTTAGCTCTTCACGTGTGCACAACCCCCAGCCAGGCAGTGTTGCAGCACAAGGTAAACTATATCGGATTTGTAGTTCTTTGACTTTTTGCGATTAATTTAGCAGCTATAAAACAAAACTGCAGAAATACTTTGAAAACAGCAACTGCAGCATTTATTTTACTATATATGTGATCATGCTTTATATTCACAAATGCGAGTGAAATGCTTGCACTGTGGAGCCCTGGCCACTCGCCAACATTGCTGGTGAAATGAACGTCTACCCACCGATGCCAAAATCTAGCCGGATTTGGCAGGTGTTGGGTGTTCATTTTAGGCCCTGTTTGCTATGCTGTGCTGTGCTAAGCTGTGCTAAGCTTTGCTATGCTGTGCTGTGCATGGCTTACCTCCATCAGGCCGGTGGTGGGGGAGCTCCAGATCTGGATGTGGGGGTTGTGGATGCTGAGGGGGGTGGAGGCGTCCTGGGGGATGTTGACGGTGAAGTGCTTCATGTTAACGGATAGTTCGCCGCCTTGCCTGAGGAAAACATACTCTGCCGTCTCCGCCCCGCCACTCACAGCCGTACTCAACTGGTACAGCCCAAGACCCAGCGCTGGTACCTGAGCTACGAAGGACAACTGCCCGGGAGAGAAAACACCAATACATGAGATAAAGTGAAAAAAAAGCATAAACAGAAAACGTCTCTGTTTCACCACAAAATGGTAATACATTGGTGATCAATCTCTATTCCAAACTAAAAAGACCACAGCTTTGGGTTTCTGCATCCATACACAGACTTGTCTGATACTGCCAGACACTACCTGCCTAATACTCCCTGACACTACTTGATACTACTTGCCTGATACTCCCTGACACTACTTGATACTACCTGCCTGATATTCCCTGACACTACTTGACACTACCTGCCTGATACTCCCTGACTCTACTTGATACTACCTGCCTGATACTCCCTGACACTACTTGACACTACCTGCCTGATACTCCCTGACACTACCTGATACTACCTTCCTGATACTGCCTGACACTACCTGCCTGACACTGCCTGACACTACCTGATACTGCCTGACACTACCTGCCTGACACTACCTGCCTGACACTAACTGATACTGCCTGATACTACCTGATACTACCTGATACTGCCTGACACTACCTGCCTGATACTCCCTGACTCTACTTGATACTACCTGCCTGAAACTCCCTGACACTACTTGAAACTAGCTGCCTGATACTCCCTGACACTACCTGATACTACCTCCCTGATACTGCCTGACACTACCTGCCTGACACTACCTGCCTGACACTACCTGATACTGCCTGATACTACCTTCCTGATACTGCCTGACACTACCTGCCTGACACTGCCTGACACTACCTGATACTACCCGATACTGCCTGACACTACCTGCCTGATACTCCCTGACTCTACTTGATACTACCTGCCTGATACTCCCTGACACTACTTGAAACTAGCTGCCTGATACTCCCTGACACTACCTGATACTACCTCCCTGATACTGCCTGACACTACCTGCCTGACACTACCTGATACTGCCTGACACTACCTGCCTGATACTACCTGATACTACCTGATACTGCCCGATACTGACTGATACTGTCTGATACTACCTGATACTGCCTGATACTACCTGATAATGCCTCAAATACCTGATACTACCTTCCTGATACTGCCTGACACTACCTGCCTGACACTGCCTGACACTACCTGATACTACCCGATACTGACTGATACTGCCTGACACTGTCTGATACTGCCTGATACTACCTGATACTGACTGATACTGCCACACTACCTGCCTGACACTGCCTGACACTACCTGATACTGCCTGACCCTACCTGCCTGACACTACCTGCCTGACACTAACTGATACTGCCTGATACTACCTGATACTACCTGATACTGCCTGACACTACCTGCCTGATACTCCCTGACTCTACTTGATACTACCTGCCTGATACTCCCTGACACTACTTGAAACTAGCTGCCTGATACTCCCTGACACTACCTGATACTACCTCCCTGATACTGCCTGACACTACCTGCCTGACACTACCTGATACTGCCTGATACTACCTTCCTGATACTGCCTGACACTACCTGCCTGACACTGCCTGACACTACCTGATACTACCCGATACTGCCTGACACTACCTGCCTGATACTCCCTGACTCTACT
Organism: Oncorhynchus tshawytscha; assembly: GCF_018296145.1. Classification (NCBI taxonomy): domain Eukaryota; kingdom Metazoa; phylum Chordata; class Actinopteri; order Salmoniformes; family Salmonidae; genus Oncorhynchus; species Oncorhynchus tshawytscha. Next base: position 16,085,466 of record NC_056437.1, read on the forward strand.
TGATACTACCTGCCTGATACTCCCTGACACTACTTGAAACTAGCTGCCTGATACTCCCTGACACTACCTGATACTACCTCCCTGATACTGCCTGACACTACCTGCCTACCTGCCTGACACTACCTGATACTGCCTGATACTACCTTCCTGATACTGCCTGACACTACCTGCCTGACACTGCCTGACACTACCTGATACTACCCGATACTGACTGATACTGCCTGACACTGTCTGATACTGCCTGATACTACCTGATACTGACTGATACTGCCACACTACCTGCCTGACACTGCCTGACACTACCTGATACTGCCTGATACTGACTGATACTGCCTGACACTACCTGCCTGATACTAACTGATACTGCCCGATACTGACTGATACTACCTGATACTGCCTGATACGGACTGATACTACCTGATACTGTCTGATACTACCTGATACTGCCTCAAATAACCTGATACTGCCCGATACTACCTGATACTATTGTTGAACAGTATACTGGTACCACGTTAATATCACAATGCCAAAACGTCATGATACTTATGATACCAACATTTTAGAATACCGTAGTACAGTTTCATATGATACTACCAACTTTTTCAGCCCTACCGATCTACAGAACCTGCTGGTGCCTGTTATAAAATATTTATAAAGTCGGTTTGGTTTATAAATTCAGTTGAATGAAGCATCAGCTACTAGTCTCTTGAATTCGCAGGTCCAATCATATCCACTTCACTTTCATGCGCATATCACATGTGTCAGCTGTAATCATCCAGCCTCATCCCCTACCAGCCCTCACTCACCTGCTTCTCTCTGCGTCCCCTGCCAGGCCTCACTCACCTGCTTCTCTCTGCGTCCCCTGCCAGCACTCACTCACCTGCTTCTCTCGACGTCCCCTACCAGCCCTCACGCACCTGCTTCTCTCTGCGTTCCCTGCCAGTCCTCACTCACCTGCTTCTCTCTGCGTCCCCTGCCAGCCCTCACTCACCTGCTTCTCTATGCGTCCCCTGCCAGTCCACACTCACCTGCATCTCCTACCAGTCCTCACTCACCTGCTTCTCTCTGCATCTCCTACCAGTCCTCACTCACCTGCTTCTCTCTGCATCTCCTACCAGTCCTCACTCACCTGCTTCTCTCTGCATCTCCTACCAGTACTCACCTGCTTCTCTCTGCATCTCCTACCAGTCCTCACTCACCTGCTTCTCTTTGCATCTCCTACCAGTTCTCACTCACCTGCTTCTCTCTGCATCTCCTACCAGTTCTCACTCACCTGCTTCTCTCTGCATCTCCTACCAGTCCTCACTCACCTGCTTCTCTCTGCATCTCCTACCAGTTCTCACTCACCTGCTTCTCTCTGCATCTCCTACCAGTTCTCACTCACCTGCTTCTCTCTGCATCTCCTACCAGTCCTCACTCACCTGCTTCTCTCTGCATCTCCTACCAGTTCTCACTCACCTGCTTCTCTCTGCATCTCCTACCAGTTCTCACTCACCTGCTTCTCTCTGCATCTCCTACCAGTTCTCACTCACCTGCTTCTCTCTGCATCTCCTACCAGTTCTCACTCACCTGCTTCTCTCTGCATCTCCTACCAGTTCTCACTCACCTGCTTCTCTCTGCATCTCCTACCAGTTCTCACTCACCTGCTTCTCTCTGCATCTCCTACCAGTTCTCACTCACCTGCTTCTCTCTGCATCTCCTACCAGTTCTCACTCACCTGCTTCTCTCTGCATCTCCTACCAGTTCTCACTCACCTGCTTCTCTCTGCATCTCCTACCAGTTCTCACTCACCTGCTTCTCTCTGCATCTCCTACCAGTCCTCACTCACCTGCTTCTCTCTGCATCTCCTACCAGTCCTCACTCACCTGCTTCTCTCTGCATCTCCTACCAGTTCTCACCTGCTTCTCTCTGCATCTCCTACCAGTCCTCACTCACCTGCTTCTCTCTGCATCTCCTACCAGTTCTCACTCACCTGCTTCTCTCTGCATCTCCTACCAGTTCTCACTCACCTGCTTCTCTTTGCATCTCCTACCAGTTCTCACTCACCTGCTTCTCTCTGCATCTCCTACCAGTTCTCACTCACCTGCTTCTCTCTGCATCTCCTACCAGTCCTCACTCACCTGCTTCTCTCTGCATCTCCTACCAGTCCTCACTCACCTGCTTCTCTCTGCATCTCCTACCAGTTCTCACCTGCTTCTCTCTGCATCTCCTACCAGTCCTCACTCACCTGCTTCTCTCTGCATCTCCTACCAGTTCTCACTCACCTGCTTCTCTCTGCATCTCCTACCAGTTCTCACTCACCTGCTTCTCTCTGCATCTCCTACCAGTTCTCACTCACCTGCTTCTCTCTGCATCTCCTACCAGTTCTCACTCACCTGCTTCTCTCTGCATCTCCTACCAGTTCTCACTCACCTGCTTCTCTCCATCTGCTCTTCATGCGCGTCTATTCCTCCGTCAGTTGTAAAAATATATAATTTATCCGTGAAAGCGAGCCTGGATGCAAACCCAGATCCTGATGAGGCTTTTTACATTTGTCCACTTGTTCAATTGGAGCAGCGTGCAAAGTGAGCAATGTTGTTGATCCATTGTTACAACCAAGAGCACTGACTAGTCTGAGTAGACTTTGCAAGTTCACTGCCATGCAGCCTCTGAGTGTCAGGCATGCTTGCAGCTTTACAGCAAAGAAAACATCTTGTCTCTGGCCTAAACAGTTAAAACAATATGACCATGTTTTTATTTATTTTTTATTTTTAACTAGGCAAGTCATTTAAGAACAAATTCTTATTTACAACGATGGCCAACCAAAAGGCATCTTGCGGGGACGGGGGCTGGGATTAAAAATATAAATATATTTAATAAAAATATAGGACGAAACACACATCACGACAAGAGAGACAACGCTACATAAAGATAGACCTAAGACAACAACATAGCATGGCAGCAACACATGACAACACAGCATGGCAGCAACACAACATGACAACAAAATGGCAGCAACACAACATGGTAGCAGCACTAAACAGGGTACATACATTATTGGGCACAGACAACAGCACAAAGGGCATGAAGGTAGAGACAACAATACATCACACAAAGCACCATATTCGCAGAGATGCCTTTTTTCTTTCTATTGGGATTCACGCGCATTTGATATAATTTCACAAACCATGTCGCAGTCTGTTTTAAACTAATTCCAGGTCGCTAATTATTGGTTTGATAACAAACAACGTTGTTCAGCTAACAATCTGGTAAATTGACAGTAGGTCTAGGCAAATTTTATAGGCACAGGAAGAAAGGAAAAGGGTCTGCTACTCATCTAATGTAAAACTAAACTACATCATCAATCTATTTATTTCTGGTGCTCCTTAAATACTGTTTGGTGCTTAACGTTTAAAAGTTGGGATCAGTGTGTGTATGTATATTTGTGGGAGAGAGAGAAAGAGAGTGTGTGTGTGTGTGTGTGTGTGTGTGTGTGTGTGTGTGTGTGTGTGTGTGTGTGTGTGTGTGTGTGTGTGTGTGTGTGTGTGTGTGTGTGTGTGTGTGGGGGGGGGAGGGAGCGTGAGTGAATGTGTCTGTTAACTTCCATTCCTGCACTCAAATCACAGGTAAATTCAATTCAATGTGCTGTATTGAGTAGAAGTTGTGAATTTCCGTGACAAGCATCCGGGAAGGGGCGAACAGGATGCTAGGTCACTGATTTTTTTCCCACCGTGGTATCCCAATGATAGTCGGCATCGTGATACTTGGCCTGGTATCATATCGTTTGTAAATGTTGGTATCGTGACAAGCCTACCTGATACGCTTGATAATACCTGGTACTGCGTGATAATACCTGATACTGCGTGATAATACCTGATACCGCTTGATAATACCTGATACTACCTGCCTTACTACCTGATACTGACAGATATTGTCAGATACTGCCTGATATTACCTGATACTGCTTGAAAAGGCTTGATACTACCTGAAACTGCCTGATACTTACTGCCTGATATGACCTGATACTGCATGATACTGCCTGCCTTACTACTTGATACTGCCAGATACTGCCTGATAATGCATGATAATACCTGATACTGCCTGATATTACCTGATACTGCGTGATAATACCTGATACTGCCTGCCTGACATTACCTGATACTGCTTGACACTACCTAATACTACCTGATACTGCCTGATATTGCCTGATACTACCTGATACTGCCTGATACTACCTTATACTGCCTGATATGACCTGATACTGTGTGATAATACATGATACAGCCTGCCTTACTATCTGATACTGCCTGATACTGCAAGATACTACCTGATTCTGCCTGATATTACCTGATACTGCTTGATACTACCTGAGACTAGGTGATAATACCTGATACTGCCTGCCTGACATTACCTGATACTGTCAGATACTGCCTGATATTACCTGATACTGCTTTATACTACCTGAAACTGCATGATACTGCCTGATATGACCTGATACTGCCTGCCTTACTACCTGATACTGCCAGATAATACCTGATACTGCCTGATATTAGCTGATACTGCTTGATACTACCTGATACTGCGTGTTAATACTTGATACTGCCTGCCTGACATTACCTGATACTGCCTGATATTACCTGATACAGCCTGACATTACCTGATACTGCCTGACATTACCTGATACTGCCTGACATTACCTGATACTGCCTGATACTACCTGATACTCATATTATCATTCATGAATGTATCTGAATTTGAAGCTTAATAAAAAACTATTGATGCAGGGAATTAACCTGGATAAATAAAGGATATACAAAAAATAATTGATAACAAAACAATGTAACAGACACTCATACCTGGAAGGCCTCTGTGGAAGCTGTGGTGGAGTCGTCCCAGACCGCGCTAACCTGAGCGGGGACAGGGTGACCGTGGTCTGTGATCACACACACGTGGGGCGTGTTCACGTACACGGTCACCACTGACGTGCGGTCCTGCTCCGTGGGGTTGTAGACAACCACAGACCTGGGGGAAAAAGATCTGTTGGTACAAGCTGCTAATGTTTTGATCTGATAAGTCTAAAAGTACAGACACATATCCAGACAAAACTGTTCAACCTGACCAGACTATAACTTCCTATACTTTTCTAAGACATATTTGGAATATGGGGTCATAAGGGGCCATAATATCAGCCAGAATGTTGTGAGGGAAAAGGGAGTAATATTTTTACAGCGACATACCTAGGCTGTGAGCTGATTTTCAGAACGTTTTTTTGAGGCAGGGCATCTTGAGAAGGCTGGATGTCATCCTGAGAGAAATTTGCATGAGATTGAGTTGATTTGCAAAATAACACATCTGGTGTAGCTACACCAACACACAGTCCACAGACTATTTTCAATTCTTTGAGACACATTTGAAAAATGTATTTAATTTTGTTGTTGTGGTATTGGCTGCCGCTTTTGGGAATTGAGAAGCTATTTAAGCGTCTAAGGCTCATTCACTTCCCAATACAAATTTCATTAGGTTGGGGTGAGTGAGATTCATATCAAGCATATTTTCAGCTGCTGTAGCAAAACAACAAAGTGGAAGAGGTTACATTTCTCTGAAAATTGATGTTGACTTCCTGCCGGGGCAATTTGCATATTAAAATCCTGATGTTGTGCCTGCTTGAGGGATTTTGTCGAAGGTAGAGTATGGTAAATAAACACTTCAAAAGGTAGTGCATGCACTTCACTCCCTGTACCACCACCATCAACCCTTTGAAAATCACTCTACTAATCTGAAAATGTTGCTATGCACAACCAACACCCTTGTTTCAACACCGAAATTAAAACACCAATGCTATTTTTACTCACCATTTGAAGAAAGGCTTTTGACGGATTGTGACTGTATGCACTTTTGTCCTTTAACACCAGCCAGTGAGCGGAGTTGACAATCACTTGGTTCAAATTCAAAAGGGAATGAAACAACCTGAGAAGAGAGAATTGTTTTTAGTAAATGCCCAGAGGAAAGCAGTCAAAGCTCCGAGTCAAATAGTGTTTCACTTTCATTCAACCAATGTCTACGTCCCAACGCTGAATACAGTATAATCACTAAACCATGTCAGTGCAATCCCTTTAACTCGTGATTAATCAGTGTGTCCATGTCTACACTGCATCTCTCCCAATCAAATAAGACGATGAAAACAAATAAAAGTCATAAACCAGAGTGACACCTGGTACCGTAGTCGATCACTACCATGTCCTTGCCGGTGCCTGCGATGGCGTCATGATGCTGGAACAGGCCCAGGTTCCTCCTGGCTTCAGTGAGCAGTCTGTTGTTCTCCACAGCTGGGAAATCATTCAGCTTCCCAAACCTCTGAATATTAGCCAGGGTCAGGGAGTAAAGGATCTCAGCTGCCCTGAAGGACAGACAAAGGGAAGAGTTATTTTCTTCACATGAGTTTTCCTTTCCATGGCACCAAGACAAAGACAGACATGGGTTGTGTCTGAAATGTTTTCAACAGTGAGATGCCATGTCATTTGAATCTGAATTTGACCAATAATAAAAAGTTAAAAATACTGTTGCAAAACATTGTGCAGACCGGAACACGACCCATGTTCACTAATTGACAAATAGTTGTTGATATAGGGGTTCATCACGGACCAAGAGACAAGTAGAGTACTCCAAATTGACTACAGTTGGAAATCTCCAGTATTTGTTTGCAATCAGAGTCTCAGCTTGTGTTATTGAACCCATTTAACCCCGAGCTACAGCAATGAAAAATGAGCTGCTCGGCTCACAAAATAGAGATTTTCTCATTATCCCTAAAGTATCAAGGAAAACAGCTGGCAGATGAGGCTTTTCTTAAACTGCTCCAGCCTAACTGTTAGTTGCTATCAGGGAATCAGAGACAACCAGTGTTACAATTTCTCATTCTGAGATTGTTTCAGCCCAGTGGAAGCCCTGCCACTTGTTTATAGAGCTGAGGGATGGAACTGAGAGAATCAATGTAAGCACTCTTAAAGTCATAGGCCAGTTTTTTACTGCTGTGTAACTTGTTTACTGCTTTTTCTCTCGATATTTGATTGTGCAGCTTGATCACCGTACCATGTCCTATGTGTCTAACTGTGTCCATCTAGATTGTTCTAGATTGACAATGGCAGAGCAACACCTCTTGTTTGTGGTAGATTTCTAAGAAAATCATGTTTTAACACGAAAACCAAAATATTTGATCAATCTAAGGACAATCATGTACCTATCTCTAAGTCTTTGAACAAGAACAGGACTGGGGAGCCCTAGGATTTCAATGCACTGACTGCATCTTGAGAGCTTGTCACATAAAACAATAGACTGAGGCGACTGACTCAAACATACCATGTAAAAAGCCAATAGTGCTGCCTCCTTTCACAGAGAAAGACATATTTACAGAACAAGACAATGACTTTGAAAGGAACAACTCTTTAAGAGAATTGAGGAGGAGAGCAGGCAGACCTACATCTATACACATACTGTGCACAGTCTTGTTTGCAGCTTGAAAGCAGTCACCGGTTGAGTACTAAGACTAATTTAACGACTTTGTTGTGATTACCCATTTCCCTTCCTAAATTTAGACACCATCAAATGCAAATACAGTCATGTGTTTGAAGACAATGCACGAATCCATCCATACAGTATCTGTTGGTATACTGAATCTAACATAAACTCCTTTCTGTTATGAAGTTCAAGCATAACAATAGACGCTTAGACAATCTTGAGACCTCAGCAGGACAGAACAGATTCAAAGTTCAAATGGACTTAAACTCTTTCTCTGCTGAAACTTTTCTCACTTGGTATTTCTCTGCTCTGGGCAATGGTGTGTGAGATGCTATGTGTATGTGGGGGGTCTGGAGGTTGGTCTGTAATGAGGGCTTTGTCTGTGGGGGCTCACAGGGAGATAGACAGTCTGTGGTGGAGAGTGAGAGACCCCAGTGTTGAGGCCCCAGAACCCTGCCTGTGCTGCTGGTTAAAGGCTTTGTAGACAGTGGGACCTGGGGCAGGAGAGGAGACACTCATTACTGCTCTACTACTGAGTCTGATCAAACACAATGGTGCACACACACATACTCAGACAGACAGACAGACAGACAGACAGACAGACAGACAGACAGACAGACAGACAGACAGACAGACAGACAGACAGACAGACAGACAGACAGACAGACAGACAGACAGACAGACAGACAGACAGACAGACAGACCTCTTATCCACAGTCATCTCTGTGTGCTTAGTTCCTGCACTGACCACCTTGACTGTCTCACACCAGGGATCCAGTAAGATTATGCCTTTATCTGAACAGTCAAAACAAAGGAAATCAATACCTGCTGAGAATACAGGTGTAAACACCGTGACTGAGGGTCTTTACCCCGTATCAGTAGAGAGTAGCAAAACTTTTGGCCAGAAGTTTGGGTACCTGGTACTTTTAGTTGTAGAAGAAACACTTGACTAGAAGATACCAGGAAGACTAGCAGTTGCCAAGGTGTCAGTTCACGGGGATCCAAATAAAGAATACTGTAACCCAATCAAAGACATGATGAAACTAATCCACTGTGCATTAAACAGATAATTGTTATTTTTACATTTGAAGCAACTGAGATAGACCATAAATTAACCTTGAATAATAACCACATCTCCAACTGGGCCTGATTAGAAAGGCTTGATTAAAATAATATGATTGTTAAAAACTTTAATTTACATTTTTTATGAAATGTTTCTCATTAACTACTCTTGCGTATTGATGAATGTTGAAGTATCGATCCAATAAAATATTCAAGTTTGGTCTTCTCACTCCAAAGTGTTTTAGACAGTTGATGAAGAAAGAAATCAAAGCCAATCTAATGGTCCACCATCTAATAACCTCAAACACTGACCAGACAGACTTGACTTTAGTGCCTTTTAAGTTAGCACTAGCCTTTATCCTTCAGTCACAGGAGAGAGAAGATCTCCCCTGGGTCATTGCCTTTGATCCAGTCTGTTTCTTTCTTTAGTAAAGGTTTCTGTAGCAAGTTATTGTTTATGTGGTGGGGGAGGTAGCCCCATCCACAATCCCTAACCTGCAGGGCCAGAGACTGCTTGGTGTGCCTCCTACTCTTCAACCTGTCTGGCTTGGTTGCACCTGCTGGGGGTTTAACCCCCTCCGGCAAGGTGACAGTAGTATTGGGGGGAAAAAATGTTAGTTACATATCGCAACATTATTTTGGACTATATTTTATCGATACTTTGACTGCAAGTATCGATTTGTAAGATAGTGTTAGCTAGGTAGCGTTAGCTAGGGCTAGTCGGCTGTACCCATGCCAAAACGCAGCTATTTTTCATCCTACAGCTTGTTCTTCTACACACAAAAAATTAAGCAATTAAAGCAATTGTTAATTTACATTTGCATTTGTTTCATTCACTCATTAGCATATACAGTGCTTTCAGAAAGTATTCACAACCCATTACTTTTCCCACATTTTGTTGTTACAAAATGGGATTATAATGGATTTAATTATTATTATTATTTTTTAAATACAACAATCTATACAATCCTGTGTAATGTCATATTGGAAGAAAAATGTCACCTTTTTTTAATGAAAGGAAAATAAAACCCTAATATATTTTTATTAGAAAAGTATTCATCCCCCTGAGTCAATACATGTTAGAATCACCTTTATCAGCAATTACAGCTGTGAGTCTTTCTGGGTAAGTCTCTAAGAGTTTTGCAAACCTATATTGTACAATATTTGCACATTATTATGAAAAAAATATTCAACCTCAGTCAAGTTGGTTGTTGGTCATTGCTAGACAGCCATTTTCAAGTCTTGCTATAGATTTTCAAGCCAATTTTAAGTCAAAACTGTAACTAGGCTACTCAAGAACAATCAATGTGTTCTTGGTAAGTAACTCAAGTGTATATTTGGCCTTGTGTTTTAGGTTATTGTCCTACTTAAAGGTGAATTTGTCTCCCAGTGCCTGTGCTTAGCTCTATTCCTTTTTCTTTTCATCCTAAAAAACTCCATAGTCCTTGCTGATGACAAGCATACTCATAACATGATGCAGCCACCAACATGCTTGATAATATGAAGAGTGGTACTCAGTGATGTGTTGTGTTGGAATTGCCATAAAAAAGGGATTGAATACTTATTGACTCAAGACATTTCAGCTTTTCATGTTTAATTAATTACAAAAAAAAAAATGTAAAAACATAATTCCACTTTAACATCGTGGGATCAGTGACACAGCATCAACATGTAATCAATTTTAAATTCAGGCCGTAACACAACAAAATGTGGAAAGCGTTCCACATGGATGATGGCCCATGTTCCATGTTAGCTCCATTGTTTCACACAGTTGTGTCAAGTTGGCTGGATTTCCTTTGGGTGGTGGATCACTCGATAGACACAGGAAACTGTGAAAAACCCAGCAGCGTTGCAGTTCTTGATGCACACAACCGGTGTGCCTGGCACCTACTACCATACCCCATTCAAAGGCTTGCTCATTCACCCTCTGAATGGCACACATACACAATCCATGTCTAAATTGTCTCAAGGCTTAAACATCCTTCTTTAACCTGTCTCCTCTTCTTCATCTACACTGATTTATGACATTTACATAAGTATTCAGACCCTTTACTCTGTACTTGGTTGAAGCACCTTTGGCAGTGATTACAGCCTCAAGTCTTCTTGAGTATGACGCCACAAGCTTGGCATACCTGTATTTGGGGAGTTTCTCCCATTCTTCTCTACAGATCCTCTCAAGCTCTGTCAGGTAGGATGGGGAGCATCGCTGCAGAGTTGCAAAGAAAAAGCCATATCTCAGACTGGCCAATAAAAAGAAAAGATGAAGATGGGCAAAAGAACACAAACACTGGACAAAGGAACTCTGGCTAGAAGGCCAGCATCCTGGAGTCACCTCTTCACTGTTGACGTTGAGACTGGTATTTTGCGGGTACTATTTAATGAAGCTGCCTGTTAAGGACTTGTGAGGCGTCTGTTTCTCAAACTAGACACTCTAATGTACTTGTCCTCTTGCTCAGTTGTGCACTGGAGCCTCCCACTTTCTATTCTGGTTAGAGCCAGTTTGCGCTGTTCTGTGAAGGGAGTAGTACCCAGCGTTATATGAGATCTTCAGTTTCCTGGCAATTTGTCACATGGAATAGCCTTAATTTCTCAGAACAAGAATAGACTGATGAGTTTCAGAAGAAAGTTCTTTGTTTCTGGACATTTTGAGCCTGTAATTGAACCCACAAATGCTGACGCTCCAGATACTCAACTTGTCTAAAGAAGGCCAGTTTTATTGATTCTTTAATCAGAACAGTTTTCCGCTGTGCTAACATAATTGCAAAAGGGTTTTCTAATGATCAATTAGCCTTTTAAAATTATAAACTTGGATTAGCTAACACAAAGTGCCATTGGAACACAGGAGTGATGGTTGCTGATAATGGGCAACATTAACAATTTCTACACTGTATATCTGATCTATTTTATTTTATGACTTCAATACAAAACCTTGGAGGCTCGTGGATCTCACTCCCTTCCATAGACTTAAACAGTAATTATGACAACTTCCGGAGGACGTTCTCCAGGCCTATCAGAGCTCTTGCAGCATGAACTGACATGTTGTCCACCCAATCAAAGGATCAGAGAATGAATCTAGTACTGAAAGCATATGCTACAGCTAGCCATCACTGCAGTGCATAAAATGGGGTGAGTAGTTGACTCATAGAGAGAAAGACAATAGCCGAACAGTTCTGAACTAATTATTTTATTCAAAAATGAAGGAGAAGCACGCGCGAGAGAGAGAGAGCTAGCTATATTTCGTATTTTTTTCACGTTCACTTATTTACCTAGCAAATGCAGCTAGAGAGTTTAGCCTACTCCAACAGAGAGATATTTAATGTTACCTAGCAGGCTATGGCTATCCAATACTGGAACTATTCCAAGTCAAGGTAAGCTCTTGGTTTGATGAATTTATTGCCACCGGGGCCCACCGGTGAAACTGCTAAACTGCTTGCTAACAGTACACTGTACTGCATGATTGTAGCGGGGTTACGAACACTTTAGTTCGGGTAGCTATGTTGACTTGACGTTAACTAATATGGTTACCACGATGTAGGCTGTGTGTAGCGGTTAGTGTTTATGATATGAAGATTTGGCTTGGAAAGGTTTTTTCGCCTGGTTACAGACAACTGATGTGTTGTGCACTGAAGTCCACAAGCGAAAGGAAAAGGTGAGAGGAGGAGAACTCGTAGATGCGAGAAGGAATTATCCAACGATCAAAAGGATCATGCTGTTTGAATGTGGCTGCTATGAACTGTCTTTGCGTATGATCAGGGGTGTATTCATTCCATTGATTCTGTTGTTTTTTTAACATCTTAAATGGAAGCAAATGGAACAAAACGGGGATAAACATACCTGAATTTGTCCAAAAGAAACTCTCGTTTGCAACTGTTAGACTAATGATTACACCCTAGATCAGCTAGATGCAGGTAAGATTGTGCAAGGCAGTATTGATTGTGTCAATGTCTTGTCACATTTCTCTCGACCTGTGCACCTACACTACATGGCCAAAAGTATGTAGGACCCCGGTTCAAATGAGTGAATTCGGCTATTTCAGTCACATCCATTGATGACAGGTGTATAAAATCAAGCACACAGCTATGTAATCTTCATTGACAAACATTGGCAGTAGACTGGCCTGTACTGAAGAGCTCAGTGACTTTGAACGTGGCACCGTCATAGGATGTTATTGTGTTATTGCTGTTATTGTGAAGTGAAAATGTCTAGGAGCAACAACGGCTCAGCCGTGAAGTAGTAGGCCACACAAGCTCACAGGATGGGACCGACAAGTGCTGAAGCTACCTGCCCAAATGCATTGTGCCAACTGTAAAGTTTGGTGGAGAACGAAAAATGGTCATGGTTCCGGCTAGACGCTACAGCATACAATGATATTCTAGACAATTCTGTGCTTTCAACTTTGTGGCAACAGTTTGGGGAAGGCTCTGTCTTGTTTCAGCATGGCAATGCCCCCTGCACAAATTGAGGTCAATACAGAAAATGTTTGTCAAGATCGGGTATGGAAGAACTTGACTGGCCTGCACAGAGCTCTGACCTCAACCCCATCGAACACCATTGGAATGAGTTTGAACGCCAACTGCGAGCCAGGCCTAATCAGCTAACATCAGTGCCCAATCTCACTAATGCTCTAGCGCAGTGGTTCCCAAACTTGTTATAGTCCCGTAACCTTTCAAACATTCAACGTCCAGCTGCATACCACTCTAGTATCAGGGTCAGCGCAATCTCAAATGTTGTTTTTTGCCATCAATGTAAGCCTGCCACACACACACTATACAATACATTTATTAAACATAAGAATGAGTGTAAGTTTTTGTCAGAGCCTGGCTCGTGGGAAGTGACAAAGAGCTCTTATAGGACACGGCACAAATAATAATATAATAATTATCAATAATTTTGCTCTTTATTCAGCCATCTTACAAATATAACTTTAAAAATTGTGAATTAATGAGAAGGGTGTGCTTGACAGGATGCACATAACTCTACAATGTTGGGTTGTATTGGCGAGAGTCTCAGTCTTAAATCATTTTCCACACACGGCCTGTATTTAGTTTTCATGCTAGTGAGGGCAGAGAAGCCACTCTCACATAGGTACGTGGTTGCAAAGGGCATCAGTGTCTTAACAGCGTGATTTGCCAAGGCAAGAAACTCTGAGCGCAGCCCAATCCAGAAATCTGGCAGTGGCTTCTGATTAAATTCCATTTTCACAGAACCGCTTGTTGCAATTTTGATGAGGCTCTCTTGTTAAGTGAACTGGAGGCAGGGCATGAAAGGGATAACGAATCCAGTTGTTTGTGTCATCCGTTTTGGGGAAAGTACCTGCGTAATTGCGCACCCAACTCAATCAAGTGCTTTGCTATATCACATTTGACATTGTTCGTAAACTTGAGTTAATTTGCACACAAAACATCATACAATGATGGAAAGACCTGTGTGTTGTCCTTAATAATGTAGACAGAGAAGAGCTCCAACTTCTTAATTATAACCTCAATTTTGTCCCGCACATTGAATATAGTTGTGGAGAGTCCCTGTAATCCTAGATTCAGATCATTCAGGTGAGAAAAACATCACCCAGATTGGCCAGTTGTGTGAGAAACTCGTCACCATGCAAGCGGTCAGACAAGTGAAAATGATGGTCAGTAAAGAAAACTTTAAGCTCGTCTCTCAAAAAAAGAGGCAATACTTTGCCCCTTGATAACCAGCGCACTTCTGTATGTTGTAAAAGCGTTACATGGTCGCTGCCCATATCATTGCATAGTGCATAAAATACATGAGAGTTCAGGGGCCTTGCTTTAACAAAGTTAACCATTTTCACGCTAGTGTCCAACACGTCTTTCGACCTGTCAGGCATTCTCTTGGCTTCTAGGTTAGACTACTGCAATGCTCTACTTTCCGGCCACCCGGATAAAGCACTAAATAAACTTCAGTTAGTGCTAAATACGGCTGCTAGAATCCTGATTAGAACCAAAAAATGTAATCATATTACTCCAGTGCTAGCCTCCCTACACTGGCTTCCTGTCAAGGCAAGGGCTGATTTCAAGGTTTTACTGCTAACCTACAAAGCATTACATGGGCTTGCTCCTACCTATCGCTCTGATTTGGTCCTGCCGTACATACCTACACGTATGCTACGGTCACAAGACGCAGGCCTCCTAATTGTCCCTAGAATTTCTAAGCAAACAGCTGGAGGCAGGGCTTTCTCCTATAGAGCTCCATTTTTATGGAATGGTCTGCCTACCCATGTAAGAGACGCAAACTCTGTCTCAACCTTTAAGTCTTTACTGAAGACTCATCTCTTCAGTGGGTCATATGATTGAGTGTAGTCTGGCCCAGGAGTGGGAAGGTGAACGGAAAGGCTCTGGAGCAACGAACCGCCCTTGCTGTCTCTGCCTGGCCGGTTCCCATCCTTCCACTGGGATTCTCTGCCACGAACCCTATTACAGGGGCTGAGTCACTGACTTACTGGGGCTCTTTCATACCGTCCCTAGGAGGGGTGCGTCACTTGAGTGGCTTGAGTCACTGTTGTGATCTTCATGTCTGGGTTGGCGCCCCCCCTTGGGCTGTGCCGTGGCGGAGATCTTTGTGGGCTATACTCGGCCTTGTCTCAGGATGGTAAGTTGGTGGTTGAAGATATCTCTCTAGTGGTGTGGGGGCTGTGCTTTGGCAAAGTGGGTGGGGTTATATCCTTCCTGTTTGGCCCTGTCCGGGGGTGTCCTCGGATGGGGCCACAGTGTCTCCTGACCCCTTCTGTCTCAGCCTCCAGTATTTATGCTGCAGTAGTTTATGTGTCAGGGGGCTAGGGTCAGTTTGTTATATCTATATTATGCCTCAGGACTACCTGACATGATGACTCCTTGCTGTCCCCAGTCCACCTGGCCGTGCTGCTGCTTCAGTTTCAACTGTTCTGCCTTATTATTATGCTGGTCATTTATGAACATTTGAACATCTTGGCCATGTTCTGTTATAATCTCCACCCGGCACAGCCAGAAGAGGACTGGCCACCCCACATAGCCTGGTTCCTCTCTAGGTTTCTTCCTATGTTTTGGCCTTTCTAGGGAGTTTTTCCTAGCCACCGTGCTTCTACACCTGCATTGCTTGCTGTTTGGGGTTTTAGGCTGGGTTTCTGTACAGCACTTTGAGATATCAGCTGATGTACGAAGGGCTATATAAATAAATTTGATTTGATTTGGCAGCAAGAGCCTCCTGGTGGATGCTGCAGTGTACTCAAGTGGCGTCGGGAGCAACTGCTTGCACGTGCGTTACCACTCCAATATGTCTCCCTGTCATGGCTTTTGCACCATCAGTACAGATGCCAACACATCTAACCACCAAAGTCCATTTGATGTCGCAAAGCTGTCCAGCACTTTAAAAATATCTTCTCATGTTGTCCTGGTTTTCAGTGGTTTGCAGAAGAGGAGGTCTTCCTTAATTAACCCATAAACGTAACGGGCATATACCAGGAGCTGTGCCAGGCCCGCCACGTCTGTTGACTCATCCAGCTGTAACGCATAGAATTCACTGGCTTGTATAAGAAACAGTACTTGTTTCAAATCATCTCTTGGCACTGACACGACGTGAAACAGTGATTTTCTTTTTTAACCCCATTTTCATGGTATCCAATTGATAGTTACAGTCGTGTCTCATCACTGCAACTCCCGTACAGACTCAGGAGAGGCGAAGGTTGAGAGCCGTGTGTCCTCTGAAACACAACCTAACCAAGCCACACAATGCCCAAAAACCCGGAAGCCAGCCGCACCAATGTGTCAGAGGAAACACTGTACACCTGGTGACCATGTCAGCGTGCCCCCGGCCCGCCACAGAAGTTGCTAGTGTGCGATGGGACAAGGACATCCCTGCCGGACAAACCCTCCCCTAACCTGGACGACGCTGGGTCAATTGCGCGACGCCCCATGGGTCTCCCGGTCGCAGTCGGCTGCGACAGAGCCTGGACATGAACTCAGAATCTCTAGTGGCACAGCTAGCACTGCGATGCAGTGGCTTAGACAACTGGGTCACTCGGGAGGCTGAAACAGTGTTGTTTGATGAAGGCATTGTCTGTATCGTTTTTTGGGCCTTTTCTCGCAGCATTGTCCCAGCCATATCCACGGCAGCAGGAAGATTTAAGTCCTCCACAATAGTATGATGCTTGCCTGTCCTAGCCACTCGGTAGCTCATCATGTAAGACGCTTCTAGCCCCTTCTTATTAATGGTATCTGTTGCTTTCATGCATGTCTTACTACTCAAAAGTCGTCTTAATTCTCGCTCAAAAAACTCCTGTGGATTATTTTTCAAATTGGCATGTTTTGTTTCTAAATGTCTACGCAAAAGTGAAGGTTTCATTGAGTTGTGCTTTTGCACATATAACACACTGTGGCTGAGGAAAGGCACTATTACCTATATAAGTGAATGACAAATCAATGTAGTTCTCATCTTATTTGCGCCTCTTCGATGGTCCAACGTCCCTGCCTGTTGTTCAGTGCATTCCCAGGTAAGGGGGCACAACTGTCACTGTCTATGCTAGCTGGGTTAAAGACAAATGTAGAATTACTGATGCTAGCATGGGATGTGCTCGTGGAAGCAGAACAACTTGTATTGTCGACAGGTGCAGGTGTCATACTGCTGGTAGTAGCAGTACTACTGATGCAGTTTGGACACGGGCCTTACTTTTTTTAACCATTTATACATTTTAGAGCAAGCAGAATGCACAGCAGCTACGTTTGGCTACATACGGACCGTTAGTGGAATTCCCGTGAGAGAGTAACAGTTAATGTGATTGGATATTAATTATTTGACGAGGCTACCTGTATTTGACATAGTGTTGTTATTTAGTTGAACACTAGATGGTTAAATTTTATTTTGGGCAGTGAAACGAGGCTACTCAGGCGAGAGAAAAAAACTCACCCAAATGTATAACCGCGTTGGAAAATATCAATGGACTGTTTGAAAATGTGAAGATTACAAATAAAAAAATAAAAAAGTGTGAATCACATTTTTATTGGGCGTACCCCCGACGGCATTGTGCGTACCCCCAGTTTGGGAATACCTGCTCTAGTGGAAAGCCTTCCCAGAAGAATGGAGGTTGTTATAGCACTAAAGGAGGGACCAACTCCGTATTAATTCCCATGACTTTCTAATGAGATGTTTGACAAGCAAGTGTCCACATACTTTTGTCCATGTAGTGTATGTACTGTCATTCGTAAGCTAGGTTGGAGCAACTTCATGAGTATCATGAGGTACCCTAAACATATCAACGTTACATTGAGCTTGGTGAATGGAATATGAATGACAGTCATTATAATTTTTTCAAATGTTTTTTTAAATGTAATCTTTATTTAACTAGGAAAGTCAGTTAAGAACAAATTCTTATTTACAATGACGTCCTGCCCCGGCCAAACCCGGGCGACGCTGAACCAAATGTGCGCCGCCCTATGGGACTCCCAATCATGGCCGGATGTGATACAGCCTGGACCATCCAATATGCGGTAACAGAAATAAGGCCATGCTCATAAAAAAAGTGTCCTCCCTTATCTTAAACAACATACACTACCGGTCAAAAGTTTTAGAACACCTACTCGTTCAAAAGTTTTAGAACACCTACTCGTTCAAAAGTTTTAGAACACCTACTCGTTCAAAAGTTTTTCTTTATTTTTACTATGTTCTACATTGTAGAATAATAGTGAAGGCATCACAACTATGAAATAATACATATGGAATCATGTAGTAACCAAAAAATGTGTAATATTAATCTATGTTGCTTGGCCTATTGTTTGGCCAATTGACAGCTAAATTGGAATTCCCTCGTAGGGAAAGGTGTCCCGCCCCTGACCACTGGTAAAGAGGCACTAGCGTGACCTGGGTCTATGGCCGATTTACAAAGAGTACCCTGCAACCTTAACCAGACATGCAATCCGGTGCTTAAGGTGATTCACTTTTCTATGTTGAAACTGTACTCATTGTAACAAAAGAAATGTCATCTGTGTTGGATGATTACTGAAATGTAAAAATAAGTTGCAAATAGGAAAATGAGAAATAAGAAATAAACAAGGACAAATAAGTTGCAGAAAAGGAACTGCATGTGCTTCTACCTGAGGTGTGACTCCAGCACGCGGTCTAGGCGTTTGTAGAAGGGTCGGGAGGTGAAGTAGCCGCTCCAGTAATGGTCATCTCGGTCTGCGTAGGTAAAGAAGTCGCCGCTGACCACCGGTAAAGAGGCACTAGGGTGACCGGGTTCTATGGACAATTTACGAAGAGCGTTGAAGTAATCCGTGATGGTGCCGAACTGAGCCTAGAACAGAATAGGTCAGTTGGAATATAAAGCAGGTTTATGATAGAGTACCTGAGAGGCAAACTAAAAATAGATCGATCAATGCAGGGTAGTTTACTTTTCTGCTTTATTGAGAGCAGTGTTCCATTGCAATAGCTGGACACACACAAAAAAATCAAGAAGGGCAGGAATTAGGGAGCCAAGGAAACACACCATTACACTATCGGGCATCAGTCATTCCAATTATGCGCTGCATCAAAACCTTTACACCCAAGTCACAAGTCAGACCTTGACGTGTAGTTCTGGATGAGAGTTCATGTAGTCAAAGAGCTTCTGGTAGTTCTGGAACTGCTGGTCCCACTCCAAGGCCTCTGCATAGCGGAAGTCGTCCCCTAGGGGGACCATCACCACCTTGGTTCGGAACAGCTTGGACTTCTTCCTGTACTGGTCCAGCAGCATCTGAACCCTTGGGATTTTGGGAAAAAGAGTTGACTACTACAACGGAGTCACACTTTTTCATGACATATTAAGCTGTAATTGTCAACAAAAATGCATATGTGTATGTGTGTGTGTGTGTGTGTGTGTGTGTGTGGGTGGAAAGGAGTTGCTTGTGTATTTCCATATATTACTTTTTAGACTTTCAATGCCTATTCTCTAGTCCAACCCTTGTCCATCTGCCGCTATCTGTTAGGGCCATGTTGTGCAATCAGACACCAAGGGAACACTGGGTGCAAACAAGTTCATCTTGGATTTGCTACTGAATCAGAAAGTCCACTTATCATCAGAGCCTTCTGTTAGAAAAACAGACGCCATCTGAAATTCCTATTACCACAACAGATTATCCTACAGTGGCGTCAATGTCTTATCTTGTTCACACAACGTGTTTGATCCTTGTCTATAACACCATCACACTGAGGTCACCATAACACCATCAACATGGAGACACCATAACACCATCAACATGGAGAGAATGTCTGTTTACCACATAAACCAGTGTTTGTAAAAAATATTCTGTACCAGGGAGAGGAAAGACTTTTTTAAAATTACCGTGAGCCTCAAGCCAAAGACAATTTCTTGCCTCAAGTAAATCCAATGGGACAATAAAGATTTTGTCATTTGAATTTTGTATTTCACAGCCAAGTCCAGTGGTTATAGATTATTATTATTATAATAATAATAATACAGTATATCATTCTCAATCCATTTCTATGTAATTGGTCACCTCTGTTGTACGTTTCCATCCGTAATTGGCTGAGGGGGGACCCTCCAGGGACAGTTGACCCGCCCACCAGGAAGTCTTTTGAAGTCAAACTGGCAGCAGATCTTGGGGTCGGGGCCACACGTGTGGGGAACATCATAACTGTAGAAGGGCATCATGTGGCATAGAATGTCCGTGCTGGAGGCTGGGTCTGTACACAGATAGAACATGAAATACAACATTCTGATATTTCTTCATTTCTTTCCTTTTCTTTTTTGGATGTGTGTATTGTTTTGTATTGTTCGGTATTACTGCACTGTTGGAGATAGAAACATAAGCATTTTGCTGCACCTGCGTTAACAATATGTGTATGCGACAAATGCAATTTGATTTGATTTGAAATAGAATACAATAGAATATTAAATAGAACATAAAATAGATGTATTTTTTCTTACAGGTACTTCATGTGTGGTACTTGCATTTGACAGTGCAAAGACAAAATTTCAGAACATGGACTGTAAACATATAGCTAGCATGTAATTACATTTCTATCTCAAAGAGACTGGCCATGTCATGCATGCGCTATTCAAAAGTACTAACATTTATACCTTGTTAGAATTAAATCAATCAAAAATCAAATCAAATCAAATTTTATTTGTCACATACACATGGTTAGCAGATGTTAATGCGAGCGTAGCGAAATGCTTGTGCTTCTAGTTCCGACAATACAGTAATAACCAACAAGTAATCTAGCTAACAATTCCAAAACTACTACCTTATAGACACAAGTGTAAGGGGATAAAGAATATGTACATAAAGATATATGAGTGAGTGATGGTACAGAGCGGCATAGGCAAGATACAGTAGATGGTATTGAGTGCAGTATATACATATGAGATGAGTATGTAAACAAAGTGGCATAGTTAAAGTGGCTAGTGATACATGTATTACATAAAGATGCAGTAGATGATATAGAGTACAGTATATACATATACATATGAGATGAATAATGTAGGGTATGTAAACATTATATTAGGTAGCATTGTTTAAAGTGGCTAGTGATATATTTTACATCATTTCCCATCATTTCCCATCAATTCCCCTTATTAAAGTGGCTGGAGTTGAGTCAGTGTGTTGGCAGCAGCCACTCAATGTTAGTGGTGGCTGTTTAACAGTCTGATGGCCTTGAGATAGAAGCTGTTTTTTCAGTCTCTCGGTCCCAGCTTTGATGCACCTGTACTGACCTCGCCTTCTGGATGATAGCGGGGTGAACAGGCAGTGGCTCGGGTGGTTGTTGTCCTTGATGATCTTTATGGCCTTCCTGTGACATCGGGTGGTGTAGGTGTCCTGGAGGGCAGGTAGTTTGCCCCCGGTGATGCGTTGTGCAGACCTCACTACCCTCTGGAGAGCCTTACGGTTGTGGGCGGAGCAGTTGCCGTACCAGGCGGTGATACAGCCCAACAGGATGCTCTCGATTGTGCATCTGTAGAAGTTTGTGAGTGCTTTTGGTGACAAGCCGAATTTCTTCAGCCTCCTGAGGTTGAAGAGGCGCTGCTGCGCCTTCTTCACGATGCTGTCTGTGTGGGTGGACCAATTCAGTTTGTCTGTGATGTGTACGCCGAGGAACTTAAAACTTACTACCCTCTCCACTACTGTTCCATCAATGTGGATAGGGGGGTGTTCCCATTGTCATCGTCGATGACAATGATATTAAATAACTTTGGTGGATATAATCTGATCTGGCATTGAACTGATGACTAATTGGCGAGAGAGATTAAATCCTATTTGTCCAGCAGTGGAAGGGGCCCACTTCCTGTCATCTCCCACATGGCACATTTCTAGCCTTGCTCTCTATTATTCCACTGGATGCCTGCCTCTCAAAACAAGAGCACAGAGAGGCGTTTCCAACCACTACAGCAATGTCAGTTTTCCATGACATGTATTGGACCCCTGCATATTATATTGAATAGAGGGAATCAGGGTTGGGGTCAATTCCATTTAAATTCTAGTCAATTCAGAAAGTAAACCAAATTCCAATTCCAAGTGTTCCTCATTGAAAAGTATTGGAAGAGAATTAGAATTGGAATCGTTGTACTTCCTGAATTGACTGGAAATGAAATGGAATTGATCCTACCCTGAAGGGAATATAGAGGGTGACGAGAATACAGACGACAGTGTCCAGAATGCTTCTATAATATACCATATTTTAGTGCTATTTGACCAGTATAGTGAGTATGCTAGGTAAAACAACATTCTCAGACTGTTATTCAACTATTCATTCAACTTTCAATTCATTCAAGTCTTTCAACTTAAAACCCACAAGACTTTTACTCATGTAGATAAAATATTTCAAAACATTGTCCAGAGTCTAAGTTATATAATTAGAGTGTGAATCCCCTTTGGCCATACTGGGAGAATTGCATCACATTGCCAAACAAACAGTACTAATTTTTCATCAAGAAGTACTCAACTCAACTCTATAATACTGAGGATAACATGAAACCATACGAACAGAACATAACCTGATCTGATCTTTCATCACTGTCTGCTATTAAATAATCATAACAGTATTTGATCATTTTCATGACGTAAATAACAACTTGTACAGACAGACGCTCTCTTTGGCATTGCAGACTATTTAGGCGTCTGTCTACCTAGTGAAAAGCATGAATGAGTACTACATCATTTGGCTTAGAGGTTTGAGTAACCACCCATTTAGATGCATCATAGCTGCATGAAACCACTAACTAACTAATGCCTGTTCTGTTACCAACTGCTCCCTGTCACACACACATACACACACACACACATACACACACGCATACACACACACACACACACACACGCACACACGCGCACATACACACACACACACATACACACACACACACACACACACACACACACACACACACACACACACACACACACACACACACACACACACACACACACACACACACACACACACACACACACACACACACAGCAGATGGTTCATGGCCAATGTGAATCAGACCTTTGACCTCCAAACTCTCCATCCCTCTAGTCATGAGGCTGTGGTCTACATTCTTCTTATAAATCACCAAGCTCATCACCAGACCAAGGTTCAAACTGTTTGTTTTCTTTCAAGCTGGCCTGGAGCAATGGAACCAACGGAATTGTCGCAAAAGTGCAAACCCGCCCATCTGGCACGCCTGTCAGGCTCAATCAAATGCAAATAGAAAGGAATCCAGCACTATTTGAACCCAGGTCTGTTCATTGCATGATGTTCCAGCCAGACATGTTTAAGCCATGCAGGCCTCAGTCCATACAAAGAGAATCCCTTCTACCACAGATGCTATAAGATGAGACCAAAGAGAAAGGAGCATGCCTTCATCTGACACTTCTGTAAGGTAGGTAGCCTGGCGGTTAGAGCGTTGGGCCAGTAACCAAAAGGTCGCTAGTTTGAATCCTCGAGCCGACTAGGTGAAATATCTGTTGACGTGCCCTTGTGCAAGGCACTTAACCCTAATTGCTCCAGGGTCACTGTTAATAATGGCTAAACCAGGCTGTGACCCCACTCTCTGAGCATGTCTCAGGGGGAATTGGGATATGCATAAAAAATAAAATCACACTTGTACATGTGTTAAACTGGACTAATAAAAGCACCCACATAATTATTTATGGACATGAGAAATCCCCCTGCTGATGGTCTGAGCGGCTCAATACTGTAGGCAGCAGATGCTGCTGTCGCTTATCCGAGTGCTGTTATTTACACAAGCTGACTGCCCAGAGTTCAACACACGGCATCAAACCATCCATAGCATCTGTCACACCAAATATGTACAGGAATTGGAAGGATTTGTTTTCTACTGACTACATGAGTATGTACTAGTCACTCTGAGGTCATGTTATTTTGTTTCTGTCCATAGACTTGCAGTAGAACTAGGACTTTGTATATGCTAAATGCTTAATTTAATATGGCTAAGATAGTACCTGAACCACTGAGAACAGAGGCGTGAGGACTGGATCTCCGGCATGTTGAATGCTACAGTAGTGTAAACACTGAGCAGTGTTTCCCCTACAATTGTATAAGTGGGGCAGGATCCCTTACCTTCTAGCTAGGGGAAACACAGACTCTGGAAGAGCACCCTGGGAGAGCCACAGGGCTACATTAGTCTGGTTACTTGCCCCAGTTCTGTCTCCAGAAGAACTCCAGGGTCTCCTGACTGGCAAAGTGTTTCTTGACGGAGTAGTGCACCCTCTGGATGAGCATGTTGGCCAGGCCAGCCTGTTTCAGCAGGTACGCCTGGGTAGGGGAGTGGCCAAACGGATCCACAGCCCAGCCCGTCTGGGGTTTCACTCCTAACAGGGGAGAATAGAGGGAGAATTCAGGTTCATGCAGAGGAGGTTGGCAACAGTCCTCCTTTTTTGAGGAAAAATTCTAAACAATAAAAAACTATGAAACATTACATAAAAATCCTTGAAATAAACATCTGTTACAGGTCAACCATTAGCATAATTAAAAGGTTGTCTCTGAATCAACACATTTGCATCAGTCATCCTCCATAACTTTTTAAGTCACCAGCTGCCACTGGGTTCATCTGTTCATACCTTGTCATGCTACCCTGTCGTGCTGCTGCTCCAGTTTCAACTGTGTTGCCTGCGGCTATGGAACCCTGACCTGTTCACTGGACGTGCTACCCTGTCCCGGACCTGCTGTTCACGACACTCTCTCTCATCTGCTATCTCAACCTCTGAATGCTCGGCTATGAAAAGCCAACTGTCATTTACTCCTGAGGTGCTAACCTGTTGCACAATCTACAACTACTACGATTATTATTTGACCCTGCTGGTCATCTGTGAACGTTTGAACATCTTGAAGAACAATTAATGGCCACGTACTCTTATAATCTCCACCCAGCACAGCCAGAAAGAGGTCTGGCCATTCTTCAGAGCCTGGTTCCTTTCTAGGTTTCTTCCTAGGTTTTATTTGCCCTTTATTTAACTAGGCAAGTAAGTTAAGAACAAATTCTTATTTTCAATGACGGCCTAGGAACAGTGGGTTAACTGCCTGTTCAGGGGCAGAACGACAGATTTGTACCTTGTCAGCTCAGGGGTTTGAACTTGCAACCTTCTGGTTACTAGTCCAACGCTCTAACCACTAGGCCACTAGGCTACCCTGCCGCCCTTTCTAAGGAGTTTTTCTGCATTGCTTGCTGTTTGGGGGTTTAGGCTGGGTTTCTGTATAAGCACTTGGTGACATTGGCTGATGTAAAAAAGGCATTATAAATACATTTTTTTGATATATAAATCAAAAGATAAAATCTCTGATGGTTAAAGTGTGCTAATCATTTTGTTTGAATCATGCAAAATAACCAATATGTTGTGCTTGCCAACAAATGTCCTTTGTATGATCTCTTTCCAGATAACTAACTCTTGATATTTTATGCACTCACCCACATTTCTCTCCAACCATTGGTGTCCCTCCAATAGCTGGTCAATTAATGCAAAGTAATGCGAGTTGGCTTCATCAGGCATCACCCAGCCTCCCGTTGTGATCTCCAACTGGCCTTGCTCAAACAGACTAAACAACATAGAGGAAAATTATCATTCAGGCTCTAAGACAATCAGCTCAGTCAATTACCATTTCATAGCTCAAAGCCAAAAGAAAATTAAAAAAGGCTATACAAAAACCATGCAGCTTTATCAATTTATGAGCTTCTTTTCCATTCAAAATTGTAGGTTGAATGCATATTAATTGTAAAAAAATATATATTAATTGTAAAATACCAGATTACAAAATGGATGTTATATGGTCAGGAACCTGCAAAATTCCAGTAACTTGTCCAAATTCCTCAGTTTTCCAGAAATCCTGGTTGGAAGATTCCTGGAATTCCAAGGGAATCAGCAGGAATACTAGGAAACCTCAAACCAGGATTTCTGGAAAAACTGGGAATTTTGGGAGAGTTACCGGAATTTTGCCACCCTAAAAATAAGACTTTCTAAAGGTGTAATAGATTTTAGGGTGTTTGCAAATTCACCAGAGTGCGTTCTGGGGGTTCATAAATTCAGAGCGTTGTCACTGTAGCATAGAGGCCTGATTGGTGGAGTGCTACAGAGACGGTTGTCCTTCTGGAAGGTTCTCTAATCTCCACAAAGGAACTGTCCGTTTGTAAATCTCAGAGCGTTCATAGCACCCACTGGACACTCTGGCTGAGGAGTAGGGTTGATTCGAGTGTTGTGACCTCACAACGTGAGTCAGGCACCCAAGCTAACTGACTAAAGTTGGCTAGCTTGCTAGCTACTTCCAAACACAAATGAGAGAACAACAATTTAATTATGTTTTTTTTTGCAGATGTTTACTGACACTGGTCATATTCAGAGGGTTGCGCGTTTGTAAATTGATCAGTTATTCTGTGCTCTGGCTCACTCAGACGAGAGTGCTCTGAAATCGGTGTAGATAGCCAGAGTGAATTTACGAACGCACCCTTAGTTGCAAGAGACATCACCTCATGTGTGGCTAAGAAAAAAAATCTGGGCCCTACTTATTGCGACAACAAGAACCATCTTCTCCTCTGTAGCTGTTGAATTGTCTTACTCCTAAGTCCAAAGAGTAAAATCAACAACCTCAGGAGTTACTCCCATCTCTCTTTAGGACAGGAAACCTTGCTATGATTGCGATTCAGCATCTTTTCTCTGTTCGCCGAGCATATTTCAATTGCAGACTTCCCTAACGTGTCCTTGGCGAGCCCCTTAAATAAGAGCATGGATAAGCAAAACAATGGACAACGACTCAGCAATTTTCGTAATAACAAGTTGAAATTGCTCTTTATTTTCTCTCCACGGAAATGTGATATTTCTCTGGCATCATTCAATCACCAGAAGGTTTCCTTCATTGTTCTACGATTGGACAGGTGGAAGTGGTGTGTCGTGTAGGTCTGTCCTGGTGTTGAAGAGTTGGAGTGGTGAAAGCAGGTGCCATCTTCACTGAGCAGATAGCAACACCGCATCCTAACGAGGACAGATGGACTAGTCCCTTCAACAAACCGAAACACGCTGCTCAAAAACATGTTCCTTTCCAATTCTAAAAGTTCTAAAGAATTAATGAGGTCGTTTGTTCGAATTTCTCGAGCGATGCTTCTCCGTGTACAGTAACAGGGAACATTTTATCATTAGGCGCCAGACCTTCAATTTGCTGACATAAAATAAAACATGCAAGAAAAGAAGTTATTACATAAGCAATAACACTCAACAAAAAAATAGTAAACACAGAATATTCTCAACCCAAAAAAATGGATCTGGTTTGCTTAGAACTCCTTGCGCATCAAATCAATAGTGAATAAATATTTGTGTTAGATCTCCCTCCATTCTTCACCTTAAGGCTGTTTGCTTGTGCTCCTAATTGGAATTCTAACCTGCGGCTGAAATGTTTATTGCATTTCATACACAGTTTGTGTATCCCCCAAGGCTAGCTGCTGAACCCTACCTGTCAGTAGCTCGTTGTGAGCATGGCCAATGCACACAGCATTTACACACATCATTTGTGACACCCTGCTTCTTGCTTTTGGGGCTGTTTTCTGAAGTAGAGAACCCTCTGAATCGCCCTCCATGTCACTTCCAGAGAAACCCCTGACTGGCAACCATTACATTCCCAAGGGGACAAATCAAATCAAATTTTATTGGTCACATACACATAGTTAGCAGATGTTAATGCGAGTGTAGCGAAATGCTTGTGCTTCTAGTTCCAACCATGAAGTAATATCTAACAAGTAATCTAACAATTTCACAACAACTACCTTTCACACACAAGTGTAAAGGAATGAATAAGAATATGTACATAAAGATATATGAATGAACGATGGCCGAACGGCATAGGCAAGATGCAGTAGATGGTATAGAGTACAGTATATACATATGAGATGAGTAATGTAGGGTATGTAAACATTATAAAAAGTGGCACTGTTTAAAGTGACTAGTGATACATTTATTACATCCTATTTTTTATTATGAAAGTAGCTAAAGAGACTGAGGCAGAGTGAGCGAGAACATGTGTTTACCTATGTGCCGTGTTAACCTATATGCCTCTCACAAACAAAATTGATTTGATGACCTCAAGACCATAGTCAGTTTGGCTGGTTAAGGCAATTCAAACCAATTTACTCCTGTTACCAGGCAGAGGAATGTTTTTTTTTGCTGTAAACTAGGATTTATTTTAAAAGTTATGTGAAAAATTACGAAAATCCCTTACGTTCCCTTACGCCTTCACTAGGCTTGGGCAATATACCGTTTATACC
Organism: Oncorhynchus tshawytscha; assembly: GCF_018296145.1. Taxonomy (NCBI): domain Eukaryota; kingdom Metazoa; phylum Chordata; class Actinopteri; order Salmoniformes; family Salmonidae; genus Oncorhynchus; species Oncorhynchus tshawytscha. The sequence continues at coordinate 16,113,754 of NC_056437.1, forward strand.
GGGTATTTTCCCTTGCCGCAGCTGCAGGAGTGCATGCTATGCCACTGCTTATAACTATACACGGAGTGTACAAAACATTAGGGACACCTGCTCTTTCCATGACATAGACATGACATAGACTGACCAGGTGAATACAGGTGAAAGCTGTGATCCCTTATTGATGTCACCTTTTAAATCCACTTCAGTCAGTGTAGATGAAGGGGAGGAGACAGGTTAAAGAAGGATTTTTAAGCTTCGAGACAATTGAGACATGGATTGTGTATGTGTGCCATTCAGAGGGTGAATGGGCAAGACCACAGATTGAAGTGCCTTTGAATGGGTAATTGTAGTAGGTGCGAGGCTCTGATTTGAGTGTGTCAAGAACTGCAACGCTGATTGATTTTTTCACGCTCAAGTTTCTCGTGTATCAATAATGGTCCACCACCCAAATGACAACCATCTAACGTGACACAACTGTGGGAAGCACTGGGGTCAACATGAGCCAGCATCCCTGTGGAAAGCTTTCCACACCTTGTAGTCCATGCCCTGATGAATTGAGGCTGTTCTGAGGGGAAAAGGGCTGCAAAGCAATATTAGGACGGTGTTCCTAAAATTTTGTACACTCAGTGTAAGTTCATTTTAACTGTAAGAAATCTAAATCTAAGTGTCAAATAAATCATACCCGGCTCATGGCTCCAGCTATGCATTTGGTTTGCTAACTTGCTAGCTAAGTGTCTAGATGTCAAGATCAAGCTTCTTGGTTACAGCAGAGACATTCAATCCCTTCCTGGATCAAGATCCCTGTTGCCTAATTTGTTTTGTGCGTCAAAAAAATAGTGCTTCTTGTGTGCACTTCTGGAAATAGCGTATACCCTGGTATGGTACAGAAATGGTATGACGGTATGAACATCTGAATACTACCCAACCCTAGTTATCACATATCATTTTTTGTTAAAATGACGTTGATTTGACCAGTTTTGGTCCAGTGGGTCACTTCTAATATAATTTCCTTTTTTAGAAACCCTATAAAACCACTGGCCCTAAGCAAGGCATAACCTTGCTTTAATTCAAATGGGAATACCAGAGGAGATCGGAATCTTATTGTAAATCCACTGAGGAATTAGATTCCACGTTTACAGAGCCAAGCTATATCAACAACACAATAACATAAACCAGAAGTGATTTGCTGCTCATATTGATTTCAGTATCACCTTGAAGCTAGAATGACAGACAGACAGACAGACAGACAGACAGACAGACAGACAGACAGACAGACAGACAGACAGACAGACAGACAGACAGACAGACAGACAGACAGACAGACAGACAGACAGACAGACAGACAGACAGACAGACAGACAGACAGACAGACAGACAGACAGACAGACAGACAGACAGACAGACTACCTCTTGACAGCGTCTCTCTTCTGGTTGTCGATGTTGTCCCACCACTTGGAGAAGTATGAGATCTCGGACCAGATCATTTTCCTGCGGCTGTCCTCATGGAGTTTCACCACTATGTTGTTCAGGATGTGCTGGGTCTGGTCCCGGTAGTAGTCGTCAAACGTCTTCAGCCATCCTGAGAACGTACAAATGGACAAATATGACAAAGTGGTAGAGCATACATTACAACTGTAGACTATCTGTCTGTCTGTGTGTGTGTGTCTGCCATAGAGTCAATAAACTGAGTCAATAAAGCCATCATAATCAGGTGAATGAGCAGAACATGTGGTTCAATCAATTTGCCACATCCATTGATTTAACAACATAATGTCATCATATTTCCAATGAAAATCAATGCATTCAAAAAAGTATTTCCACTCCAAGATGAAATAGGATAAATAATTCCGTAGAAGGCACACAGGCATGAGTGCTTTTAAACTGTGCAAGGGTGTGAGTATTGTCTTTAGCTACTGTATACAACTCTAAGGGAGAACCAGCCCAGTTAAACCAGAAAGCCAGCTTGGTTTACTGAAGAATTACCCAATCTCAGGCACAAAGAATAGGCTGGCCTTGGCTGTAACTGGACTGCAGATGCTGCTTCTGTGCTTACACGTGATGTGACAAACGCCCAGCACTGACTGCTCTTAGTGCCTACACTAACGCCTTAGTCTCTGGAATGTTTAGTGAGGGACTATGCCTTTAAGTCACACTGCAACACAGCATTAAAAGGCTGGGGTTCTGTGCAAAATGTACTTTTGAGGACATTTTTAAAAACAGGCTTCTGATGCGTCTGATGTTGTGTTCTTTTTCTGATATATATACACAGTAGCAGTACATATTTACAAATTTTCAATGTGAGTCAATGTGGAGGCTATATAAGAAAAATATGTGTTAAGTAAAAATAAATAAGTTAAAAAAAAGATCAGGGGTTAAAGAGCAGCAACCAGTACAGAGTCAATGTGGAGGCTATATACAGGGGGAACCAGTACAGAGTCAATGTGGAGGCTATATACAGGGGGAACCAGGGGGAACCAGTACAGAGTCAATGTGGAGGCTATATACAGGGGGAACCAGTACAGAGTCAATGTGGAGGCTATATACAGGGGGTTCTGGTACAGAGTCAATGTGGAGGCTATATACAGGGGTACAGAGTACCAGTACAGAGTCAATGTGGAGGCTATATACAGGGGGAACCAGTACAGAGTCAATGTGGAGGCTATATACAGGGGGAACCAGTCAGAGTCAATGTGGAAGCTAGGCAATGTGGAGGCTATATACAGGGGTACAGAGTCAATGTGGAAGCTATATACAGGTGGTACCGGGGGAGTCAATGTGGAGGCTATATACAGGGGGTTCTGGGGGAACAGTCAATGTGGAGGCTATATACAGGGGGAACCAGTACAGAGTCAATGTGGAGGCTATATACAGGGGGAACCAGTACAGAGTCGATGTGCGGGGGCATAGGTTAGTCCATGTAATTGAGGTAATATGTTCATGTAGGTAGAGTTAAAGTGACTATTCATAGGTAATAACCAGAGAGTAGCAGCAGCGTAAAAGAGGGTGTGGTGGGAGGAGAGAGGACATTGCAAATAGTCGGGGTAGCCATTTGATTAGCTGTTCAGGAGTCTTGTGGTTTGGGGGTAGAAGCTGTTAAGAAGCCTTTTGGACATAGAGACTTGGCGCTCCGGTACCGCTTGCCGTGCGGTAGCAGAGAGAACAGTCTATGACTTGGGTGGCTGGAGTTTTTTAGGGCCTTCCTCTGACACTGCCTGGTATAAAGTTCCTGGATGGCAGGAAGCTTGGCCCCAGTGATGTACTGGGCCGTATGCACTACCCTCTGTAGTGCCTTGCGGTCGGAGGCCGAACAGTTGCCATACCAGGCAGTGATGCAACCAGTCAAGATGCTCTCGATGGTGCAGCTGTAGAACCTTTTGAGGATTTGAGGACCCATGCCAAATCTTTTCAGTCTCCTGAGGGGGAACAGGCTTTGTCGTGCCCTCTTCACGACTGTCTTGGTGTGTTTGGACCATGATAGTTTGTTGGTGATGTTGACACCAAGGGACTTGAAGCTCTCAACCTGCTCCACTACAACCCTGTTGATGTGAACGGGGGCATGCTCGATCCTCCTTTTCCTTCAGTCCACAATCATCTCCTTTGTCTTGATCACATTAAGGGAGAAGTTGTTATCCTGGCACCACACTGCTAGGTCTCTGACCTCCTCCCAATAGGCTGTCTCATCGTTGTCGGTAATCAAGCCGACCACTGTTGTGTCGTCGGGCAAACTAAAATGATGGTGTTGGAGTCGTGCCTGGCATGTAGTCATGGGTGAACAGGGAGCACACTCTTGGCATTCTCTCAACCAGCTTCATGAGGTAGTCACCTGGAATGCATTTCAATTAACAGGTGTGCCATTGTTGAAAGCTAATTTGTGGAATTTCTTTCCTTCTTAATGCGTTTGCGCCAATCAGCTGTGTCGTGACCAGTTAGGACTGGTATACAGAATATAGCCCTATTTGGTAAAACACCAAGTCCATATTATGGCAAGACAAGCGATTATTATGGCAATAAGCAAAGACAAGCGACAGTCCATCATTACTTTAAGACACTACGGAACATTTCAAGAACTTTGAACGTTTCTTCAAGTGCAGTCACAAAAACCATCAAGCGCTATGATGAAACAGGCTCTCAAGACGACCGCCACAGGAAAGGAAAATCCAGAGTTACCTCTGCTGCAGAGAATAAGGTCATTAGAGTTAACTGCACATCAGAATGCAGCCCAAATAAATGCTTCACAGAGTTAAAGTAACAGACACATCAACTGTTCAGAGGACGCTGCGTGAATTAGGCCTTCATGGTTGAATTGCTGCAAAGAAACCACTACTTAAGGACACCAATAAGAAGAGACATGCTTGGGCTAAGAAACACGAGCAATGGACATTAGACCGGTGTAAATCTGTCCTTCGGTCTGATGGGTCCAAATGTAAGATTTTTGGTTCCAATCACTGTGTCTTTGTGAGATGCATAGTAGGTAAACGGATGATCTCTGCATGTGTGGTTCCCACCGTGAAGCATGGAGGAGGAGGTGTGATGGTGTGTGGGTGCTTTGCTGGTGACACTGTCAGTGATTTATTTAGAATTCAAGGCACACTTAACCAGCATGGCTACCACAGCATTCCGCAGCAATACACAATCCCTGGTTTGCGCTTAGTGGGACGATCATTTGTTTTCCAACAGGACAAAGACTGAAAACACACCTCCAGGCTATGTAAGGGCTATTTGACCAATGAGAGTGATAGTGCTGCATCAGATGACCTGGCCTCCACAATCACCCAACCTCATTCCAATTGAGATGGTTTGGGATGAGTTGGACTGCAGAGTGGATGAAAAGCATACAACAAGTGCTTAGCATAGGTGGGAACTCGTTCAAGGCTGTTGGAAAAGCATTCCTCATGAAGCTGGTTGAGAGAATGCCACGAGTGTGCAAAGCTGTCATCAAGGCAAAGGGTGGCTTCTTTGATTTGCTTTGATGTCTTCACTATTATTCTACAATGTAGTAAGTAGTAAAAATAAAGAAAAACCCTTGAATTAGTTGGTGTGTCTAAACTTTTGACTGGTACTGTAATTCTTTTTTCTAAAGGTAACAGGACAAGACTTTAATCAATTGCTCTATGTCATCTTGTCAATAAATATCAGGCCATTTGAAAGAAAGAAAGCAGAAAGCCCTTTTTTATAATGAAAGGTCAAACACACTGATGGTCAAAACCGATAGGATAGGTCTCTTTCTCCATTGTTACAGTAGTGGTGCCACCCCACACACATCTTCATGTTGTATAATTAAGCAACCCGTCCATGCCACATTATAAACTGGGTGGTTTGAGCCCTGAAAGCTGATTGGCTGACAGCCATGGTACATCAGACCGTATACCATGGGTATGACAAAACTGTCATTTTTACTGCTCTAATTACGTCGGTAACCAGGTTATAATGACAATAAGGAACCTGGTGCCATATTGTGGTATATAGTCTGATATACCACAGCTGTCAGCCAATCAGCATTCAGGGTTCTAACCACCCAGTTTATATTGTGGTATAGACGGGTTGGTTGTTTAGCAACAAAACAGACATGTGCGCAACTATGGTGCAAAACAGACTGGGTTGGCTAAGATTGTTGACAACATGTAAACTATATTTAGTCTCCAATACTTATTGAAAACATAAATACATTTACACAATGAGCACCTGTCGTCTCTCAAATACATTGTTACAGTTGTTGGTTAGCTAGGTAGCGAATTGTAGCCATATTAGCATAGACGTGACATCAATCAAACCTCCTCAAAACAAGAAATGAGTCACCTACGATTCCCCACATGGCAGCTTCTTGTCATTGTTGGTAGCTATCTGGCCATCCAGAATCATGACACACAGCCTTTTGCCCCATTGAAGCGCATGCATCGTTTTCGTGACGTTGTCAGTTGACCCGTCTATAATGCTTGTTATGCTTTATGTTATGTGCTGTGGTATAATGCTTGTTCCCTTCACAAACCAGGAAACACAATTAACCCAGGAAGGAGCGAAATATGAATCCTGATACTGCTGTGGAGTGGCCCACGCCTTGCTTCCTGTCTGCACAAGGTGTGACTGCATTAAGTAGAGAAAACAAAGCATTAAAGAAGTCACAGAACAATGTCCAGTGTTTCCAGGTTAGCTTTAAAGGGACACTATACTCCAAAGTAAACATTTTGCAACTGTTTTCAAACTTCTAAAGTAGTCTTGTGTCAAGATAAATACATGTCCCACGCCATCGATTGTGAAGAACTACAACCTGATTTTGGAGTGTAATGTCCGTTTAATGCTCAGAAGTAGTGCTTACCAGGATCATTGTGTGAGTGGGGCACAACAAAGACTTGCAGTGGCTCGCTGTCCCATTCATTATCCTGGTAGGTGATATCAAAGCCTTGTTTCCACACTCCCCCATCATGGTTGTCAAAGGTCAGGAGGTCATACACATCTAGCAACTGAAAAACAAAAAACAAATAGTGGGATATTCTTGAGGTAAACAGGGCCACGCCTGGCTCAGTAGGTAGAGCATGGCACTTGCAACGCCAGGGTTGTGGATTCGATGATCACTTTGGATAAGAGCATTTGCTAAATAAATGACTGAAATGTCTGGTTTGCAGCAAAGCCTCACTTTATTAGGCTATGAACTCTTGAATTTGTTCAAGGAAGTTTCATGTATTTGATTCAGTTTTGTGTTTAATTTAAGTCACCGTGGCAGTTAAGTGCCTAATCCACCACAGAGAAAAGAAAAAAAGCAGTGAATCTGTTCCTGAAAATATGTGTACGATAACAGTCATATCTGTGACATCAGCAGGTCAGAAGAATGCAAGTGAGAGATAGAAATTCCGCTGCAAACTGAGACCACTTGGTGTTTCTTTGGGACTCACACTAACTTAAATGTCTTTGTCTTTTGCCCAAATAAAATGATGGAATGAATGGAATGCGATACAGAGAGGACAAGATTAAATAATGTCTGTCTGCTCTATGGTACGAGAGCCACTAACTAAAGCCATGATTTTAATAACAGGAATACAAATCATAGAAATTAGCTTGTTATCATGATTGATGTCAAGAACAAATATGATAAGATATATTTTATATCAGGGTTCCCCAACTGGCGGCCCGCTTGCCAAATGTGATATTATTTATTTGTCTTTTGAGCAAAAAATAATCATAAACAAATGTATTATTTTTTAAAAATTATATATATATATTATTTTGTATTATTATTTGGGGGAATTTTCATTGTTAGACATAAAAGACTGTAAAAACACCAGGAAATCAGCTCCAAGCGATTTTAATTGAAGAAATCTGTTCCCAAGTATTCTCACGCATAATAGAGACGTGATCGTATATAAATGTAAGCAAAGTTTGAAATGATTATGTTTAAGTCAAACATTATATCTGTTTGGGCTTCTTGCAGTCAATTTGCAGTCTACAAATTATTTGTAACTATATTCCAGCCCCCCGACCATCCTCTCATGAAAAAATCAGCCCGCGGCTGAATCTAGTTGATGAGCCCTGATGTATATACAGACATATGGTGTCTCATTTTGTCTATTTAAGCACAGGAGTGAAAGGTTTCTTTTCGATCTGTGACGTTCTTGTGTATAGAGTGACTTAACTGTAACTAAAGGTATTAACTCTTCCTAAAGAAACCTGTCTTTCAACTCAAACTGCAGTCCCCTCTTACGTTTCCCACATATACAACCAGAAACATTTCCGATGAGCTGGCATTCAATACCTCACCTGACTTGATGGACAACCTGGAAAGGAAAAGGATAGTCCAACCAGACCAGATAATATAACCAAACCTTTTCAAATGACACCTGTTTGAATTCATTCGAGCTGTATACTAATGCATTACGCGGTCTGTGTGCTCATAATATTAATTGGAAAAATATTCAATAACATATTCTTGGCACATAGTGTAATGGTAGTGTAATAGTAGTGTAATGGTTTTAACATTTGTCCTTCATTTCAACACCATAACCACGACACATTGCAATAAGTATCGTCCCCATGGCTATTACAAGGCTTCATATTTCACACTGATGGTGGGAGCAATTCAGCATGGAAGGTTGGCATCATGGTAATGACATCATTATGGTGTCTCTTTATATAATGATGTATCTTATTAAAAGAGGTGAAATTCAGAGTTCAATAAAAATAAACACTGGCAGTTAACTGTGTGCATGGAGGTTTATTTACTTCAAACTTTCCCTGGAGTATGTTGAACAGATACGATCGCAGTTCAACCCTGCAACAATGTTGCTACACGAATACCTGAACTGTTTGTTTCTCATTGTATCCACCTTATAAAACTCTTACCTGCACCCCATCTGCTGGCTTGGAGAACTCCCTTGTCGCAAACTGACAGTCTTGTGAGTCAATAGGGAGGACCAGTGGAGGCGAAGCCAGCAGTTCTAGATAGTGCCCTTGGCTCATGTTCCCGCCGTCAAGACCCCCACGGCCATCCTTGACCGACTCCTTCAGATTGATCACAGAGTCCCTGATGTTGGCTATGATCTCATTGTTCTCGGACAGTAGTCTCTCCAAGCGGTCAATCTTATCCTGCAGGATGGACAACTGGCCCTGATGAACGAGAAGGAGGGACAGGGGAGAACAAATTTACTGGCTTTATACAATACAGTATGCATATAATTATGCAATGAATGTTATTTAAATTAGCTATAATGAGCCTATTAATATTTTAATTGACTGCCAATAAACTAATTGTAAACCTTTATGAATTTAACATTATTGTAGGGTTACCAAAATGAGGACCTATGTCATCCACAGCGACAAATACAAAGTGTATATAGGGTTATTTTTTAAGACTTAAATGACAGGAAGTGGAAATGACTACTATATAGAAAACAAGTGGACAGTCACCTTCTTGTTACACAAACATTACCACTTTTACCAGTTTTCACTTAGTCTCAGAAATCTCAGACCTAGGGCAACAGCACTGGGTGTATAACAGGAGTATAATAATATAGGTGTATACTGGAACATTGTTAATATTGTGGGAGGCAACCCGTATGCTTAGGAAGACTAGTTTTCACTCATTCTGGAATGGAATTATGCAACACACGACCCAGCCCACGATAAGATCTCAATATGCAATTTGTGTGTGTGTTCATTGGAACCATATCTGTTGCAAGACAATAACTCTATCATGTAACACAACAATAGTATGTAGCCTACTGTACAAGCTACAGTTGAAAACGTGTTTACATTGTCTTGAACCTTGGATAGGTCTACAATGTAACGGTATAACATTGTAGGCTAATTAGTAAGCCTATAGCAGCAAATCAACGGCAGTTCTCTATGTGATTGCCTACACAACATAGATAGGATATTGAGGAAATGGGCTACTTTACAAAGTCATTGATATTTGTGCAACCATGTAAAAACAACGTTGCACTCAAGTTATACGCTACGATCTTATACATGCATGTCTGATCTAGATTGCAAAACGTGAGAAAATAAGTAGCTTATCTGAATCAAACAGCCAACGAAATGGAAAAACTTACATTTTGCAATTTATCCCCGCCGTTGTTTGGACTTTTTGTATGGTCTAATTGCAGGTGATCCAGCATCAGGTACAATGAGAAGATAACAACACAAAATATGGCACTTCCAAAAACAGTGAATTGCCGACTGAGCTTCATCATCATTTACAATCGAAACTGCCAGGTGAATCGAAGCTGATCACGTTGACTGACCGCAATGTAACCTATAGTTATGTAGATCACCCTCAGGGAATGATCGATGTCTTGACTCTGCGGTGAGGATCAGAAAAATCTCATGCTATTCCCCCCCAAAATAGTTATTCATTCTTCTTTAGTGTGTTAGGACGGAACTAACATAATTGTCCACATTCACTCCTTCTATGAACAACCAGCTTTAAAAAGCTGGGTATGTCACCCAAAGGTAGCCTGAATCATGGCTGGAACAAGGTAATGCGTCCCCAGTCGCGAAGTTTCACTAAGAAATAGTTGTGATTCAGTAGATCGTGTTGGCCAGTGCCGACAACCCCGTCTCATTTCTGCATTTGTTTTCTGTTCAAATGAAGTAAGGAAGTGAAAAACATAGGTATGAACGTGCGCCGCCTACCGACTCACAACTTTTTTCATTTGGGACGCACAGGTAAAGTGGGGTTTTTTAGACCAGAGCACAACGCGTATGGAACGTTTCCAAATCCATAGGTTTGCATTCCTTGCCCTTCCTAGTTCCTATCATATTCAGCTATTGCATTTTCCAGAAATTCGTCTCCACTCCAATCATTCATTGGTGTAGCGAAAAGTTGGCCATTAACTCCAGAAAGCACTCATTTAGATACCTTGTGAAAACAGCTGCATGGGCATGTTCAGCACCCGCTCCTGATGTTTAACTGCTCTCCAAATGCCAGCTTCACTACTACATGATCTCGTTCATATTTTCAACATTTGGAATTCAAAAAGAGAGAAAGTGTTCCAGATGTGACACCATATCATTGGAAAAATCAGGAGCGTTTGTGGAAATGAACAAGCTCCATGCACCGACAAAATATTAATTCCTTACTCCCTCATGATTGTAATATTAGAGGCAAACAAGTTGAAAACGCCACAAATTTAAGTCAGCAATTGTGGATTGAGAAAAGCGAAGGCGCAATTAATATTTTCTTAGCATTACCAGTTTCCTTTGTGAACGTAATCTTACAACTGAGAAGTGTCTCCCTTCATTCTCCAGGCCAGGCAGTGGGGTAGAGGAGAACAGAAACTTGTATACGCCTACTCTGACATCATTTTGTGACGAAAAATATGGCATAATTTGTATAACATCTAACAGGTAAAAAAAAATATATGAATGGGTTAATTTGGAGAGTGAATTATCATCTGTTTATCTCTATTAGGCGTAATAAAGTAATAATAATAGTTATAATAATAATAACACGAAATACTTGTTTTTTGATCAACTTTTGTAATTGTATCATCAAGGTCAAATCATCTACATTTGGCATAATTAATTTACGCGTTTAAAGATTTGCTTCATTAATCATTATTTTGCTGCAGGGTAAATGTTCTTTTTTATTTTATCTTTATTTAACCAGGCAAGTCAGTTACACATTCTTATTTTCCATGACGGCCTGGGAACAGTGGGTTAACTGCCTGTTCAGGGGCAGAACGACAGATTTGTACCTTGTACTAGCAACCTTCCGGTTGCTAGTCCAACGCTCTAACCACTAGGCTAGGCTGCCGCCCCCAAAACATAAACGTTTCTTCTAATATTTTCTCTGGTGGAGAAAGCTTCAAAGATCCCCATTCCTTGATTGGAACTCAAGCTAATTTAGGAACAAATTTCTATGAAGCCTCTTTAGCCTGGTGTGCAGGGCCAGTTCTAGACATAAGTGACATAAGCGTCCGATTAGGGCCCCCAGCCGATATGCGGCGACATATCCCCCCCCCCAAAAAACAATTATTACAATTACTATTTTAAAATGTAGGACCTTAGTCGGGGTCTCAACTTAATATTAACAGTAAGAATAGCAGAAGTGCGTCAGCACTTTTTCTCTTGTTATTTCAGTCACTCACAGTCACTCAGTTAGCCATGTCAGTTAACAATTTATAGATTGGTAGTTAGTCTAGCCAGCTATCTAAGCTTGTAGTAATCATGGCCGAATACCGATTGGGCATGCCTGGCAGGTGCCCAGGGGCCATGACCTTAAGGGGGCCCACAATGATTTTGTTAGTCATTCTCACTCAGATATCATATGGCATAAGTCATTACAAAATGCGTAGGATTGCAGGAGATTAGCTATAAAACTGCAGAAATTATCTCCACCCCATGGCAAAAATAAATCTGCAGAATTGCAGGAAATTTAATGTAAAACTTTTAAAAAATGTATCTCTAATGAAGTCATGAAGTATTGTGAACTAAAGAGGGACACCAGACTCACCTAGCAGCAGGCTGTTCCTGAGGAGGAGTAGCAGCCAGCATGGAGGCTGTCAAAGAGTTCTGGCCTTGGAGCCTGCCTGGTAGGGGTTGAAAGGTAAACCCAGCCACCAGCTGCCCAGTGATGCGAGCCTACCAGAAGAGCTAGATTCCTTCTATGCTCACTTCCAGGCAAGCAACACTGAACCATGTATGAGAGCACCAGCTGTTCCGGACGACTGTGAGCTTACACACTCCGTAGCTGATGTGAGTAAGACCTTCAAACAGGTTAACATTCACTCGGCCTCAGGGATTACCAGGAAGTGTACTCCGAGCTTGCGCAGACCAGCTGGAAAGTGTCCTCACAGACATTTTCAAACTCTCCCTGACCAAGTCTGTAATACCTACATGTTTCAAGCAGACCACCATAGTCCCTGTGCCCAAGATAACCTGCCTAAATGACTATCACCCTGTAGCACTCACATCTGTAGCCATGAAATGCTTCGAAAGGCTGATAATGGCTCACATCAACACCATCATCACAGACACTCCAGATCCACTCCAATTCATACCGGCCCAACAGATCCACAGTTGACGCCATCTTTATTGCACTCCAAACTGCCCTTTCCCACCTGGAAAGGATTCCCTTTGGCTGGGTTTCCCGTTGTGATCCGTGACAGTTTGCAAGCCCTGCCACATCCGACGAGCGTCAGGGCCATTATGGTAGGATTTGATCTTTGCCCTGTATTGATGTTTTGCCTGTTTGATGGTTCATTATTTCTTATGTCTCCGGATTAGTATTCCGCTCCTGGAAAGCGACAGCTCTAGTCTTTAACTCAGTGCAGATGTTGCCTGTAATCCATGGCTTCTGGTTGGGATATGTAATTATGGTCGCTGCAGGGACAATGTCGTCGATGCAGTTATTAATGAACCCGTGTGTCACGTTCTGACCTTTATTTCCTTTGTTTTGACATTATTTAGTATGGTCAGGGAGTGAGTTGGGGTGGGCAGTCTATGTTTGTTTTTCTATGATTTTGGGGATTTCTATGTTTCGGCCTAGTATGGTTCTCAATCAGAGGCAGGTGTCATTAGTTGTCTCTGATTGAGAATCATACTTATGTAGCCTGGGTTTCACTGTTTGTTTGTGGGTGATTGTCTATGTTAGTTGCTTGTGTCAGCACAGTTCTTAGGATAGCTTCACGGTCGTAATTTGTTTATTTGGTTTTGTACAGTTTACTTCGTGTTTTTTTTTTGTCGTCATCTATTAAATGATGCATTCACACCAAGCTGCGGTTTGGTCCTCTCCTTCCCAGGAAGAACGCCATGACACCGTGACTAATGTGGTAAACTCCTCAATGGTATCGGATGAATCTCCGAACATATTCCAGTTTGTGCTAACAAAACAGTCCTGTAGCTTAGCATCTGCTTCATCGGACCAAATTCGTATTGTTACTTCCTTTTTGAGTTTTTGCTTGTAACAATGAATCAGGAGGATATAATTCTGATTAGATTTGCCAAATGGAGGGTGTGTTAGCGCTTTGCATGTCTGGGGAGTAAAGATGGTAGGAACACCTAGGTGGGGATGCTGTTCATTGACTACAGCTCATCGTTCAAGACCATAGTGCCCCCAAGAGCATCACTATACTAAGAACCCTGGGACTAAACACCTCCCTCTGCTACTGGATCTTGAACTTCCAGGTGGTAAGGGTGGGCAACACCTACCCCTTAAGGGTGTGTGCTTAGTTTCTTCCTGTACTCCCTGTTCACCCACGTCTACCTGGATAAAGCACTAAATAAACTTCAGTTACTGCTAAATACGGCTGCTAGAATCCTGACTAGAACCAAAAAATGTGATTAAATTACTCCAGTGCTAGCCTCCCTACACTGGTTTCCTGTTGAGGAAAGGGATGATTTCAAGGTTTTACTGCTAACCTACAAAGCATTACATGGGCTTGCTCCTACCTATCTTTCCGATTTGGTCCTGCCGTACATACTGTACCTACACGTACGCTATGGTCACAAGATGCAGGCCTCCTAATTGTCCCTAGAATTTCTAAGCAAACAGCTGGAGGCAGGGCTTTCTCCTATAGAGCTCCATTTTTATGGAATGGTCTGCCTACCCATGTGAGAGACACAGACCAGCAGACAAGGGGCTGAGTCACTGGCTTACTGGTGCTCTTCTATGCCGTCCCTAGGAGGGGTGCGTCACTTGAGTGTGTTGAGTCACTGACGTGATCTTCCTGTCTGGGTTGGCGCCCCCCCCTTGGGTTGTGCCGTGGTGGAGATCTTTGTGGGCTATACTCGGCCTTGTCTCAGGATGGTAAGTTGGTGGTTGAAGATATCCCTCTAGTGGTGTGGGCGCTTTGCTTTGGCAAAGTGGGTGGGGTTATATCCTGCCTGTTTGGCCCTGTCTGGGGGTATCATCGGATGGGGCCACAGTGTCTCCTGGCCCCTCCTGTCTCAGCCTCCAGTAGGTTATGTGTCGGGGGGCTAGGGTCAGTCTGTTATATCTGGAGTACTTCTCCTGTCTTATCCGGTGTCCTGTGTGAATCTCTCTCTCGGAGGACCTGAGCCCTTGGACCATGCCTCAGGACTACCTGGCATGATGACTCCTTGCTGTCCCCAGTCCACCTGGCCGTGCTGCTGCTCCAGTTTCAACTGTTCTGCCTGCGGCTATGGAACCCTGACCTGTTCACCGGACGTGCTACCTGTCCCAGACCTGCTGTTTTCAACTCTCTAGAGACAGCAGGAGCGGTAGAGATACTCGTAATGACCGGCTATGAAAAGCCAACTGACATTTACCCCTGAGGTGCTGACTTGTTGCACCCTTGACAACTACTGTGATTATTATTATTTGACCATGCTGGTCATTTATGAACATTTGAACATCTTGACCATGTTCTGTTATAATCTCCACCTGGCACAGCCAGAAGAGGACTGGCCACCCCTCATAGCCTGGTTCCTCTCTAGGTTTCTTCCTAGGTTTTGGCCTTTCTAGGGAGTTTTTCCTAGCCACCGTGCTTCTACACCTGCATTGCTTCCTAGCCACGGTGCTTCTAATGTGACTATCCCCGATGCTTCTCCCTATTTTTCCCCTGCCCCGCTACAAAGTTTCTCCCTACAGGCAGTCACTGAGTCCGAGCTGCTAAAGGAGCTCCTGAAACTTGACCCCCCCCAAAAAACATCTGGGTCAGATGGTTTAGACCCTTTCTTCATTACGGTTGCTGCCCCTATCATCGCCAAGCCTATCTCCGAACTTTTTAAGGCAGCTACGGTTCGTCCTTTATTTAACGGGGGAGATCAAGCTGATCCTAACTGTTATAGGCCCTGTTTATCAAAAGTGTTGGAAAAACTAGTCAGTAATCAACTGACTGGCTTTCTTGATGTCTATAGTATTCTCTTTGTTATTCAATCTGGATTCCGCTCAGGCTATGGATGTGTCACTTCAACCTTAAAGGTCCTCAATGATGTCACCATTGCCCTTGATTCTAAGCAATGTTGTTCTCCTCTTTTTATTGACTTGGTCAAAGCTTTTCATATGGTAGGCCATTCCATTCTTGTGGGCTGGCTAAGGAGTATTGGTGTCTCTGAGGGGTCTTGGTCCTGGTTTGCTAATTACCTTTGTCAAAGAGTGCAGTGTATAAAGTCAGAAAATCTGCTGTGTCAGCCACTTCCTGTCACCAAGGGATTACCCCAAGGCTCAATCCTAGGCCCCACGCTCTTCTCAATTTACACCAACAACATAGCGCAGGCAGTAGGATTCTCTCTCATCCATTTATATGCAGATGATACAGTCTTATACTCAGCTGGCCCCTCCACAGATTTTGTGTTAAACGCTCTACAACAACGCTTTCTTAGTGTCCAACAAGCTTTCTCTGCCCTTAACCTTGTTCTGAACACCTCCAAAACAAAGGTCACTTGGTTTGGTAAGAAGAATGCCCCTCTCCCCACAGGTGTGATTACTGCCTCTGAGGGTTTAGAGTTTGATGTAGTCACCTCATACAAGTACTTGAGAGTATGGCTAGATGGTACACTGCCCTTCTCTCAGGTTTCCTCTATCGTATTCTCTCCTCTTTCACCCCAGCTGCCAAACTAACCCTGATTCAGATGACCATCCTACCCATGCTAGATTATGGAGACGTAATTTATAGATCAGCAGGTAAGGGTGCTCTCGAGGTGTCCTGCTCTTCTCTCTTATTATAGTAGACGCACGGTTTAAATCCCCTCTACAGGATCAGTGGGTCCCCCGCGGGACAGTTGAGATAATGTAATGTGATTAGCATGAGGGTGTGAGTAACAAGAACATTTCCCAGGACATAGACATATCTGATGTTGGCAGAAAGCTTAAATTATTGTTAATCTAACTGTACTGTCCAATTTGCAGTAGCTATTACAGTGAAAGAATACCATGCTATTGCTTGAGGAGAGTGCACAGTTATGAACTTGAACATGTATTAATAAACCAATTAGGCACATTTGGGCAGTCTTGATACAAAATGTTAAGCAGAAATACAATTGTTCATTGGATCAGTCTAAAACTTTGCACGTACACTGGTTACATCTAGTGGCCAAAATCTAAATTGCGCCTGGGCTAGAATAATATTTGTTTTTGTTTTTATGCTCTTTTGCACACCAGTATTTCTACTTGCACATCCTCATCTGCACATGTTTCACTCCAGTGTAAATTTCTCAATTGTAATTACTTCGCCACTACTGGCCTATTTATTGCCTTACCTCCTTACTTCATTTGCACACACTGCATTCAGATTTTTCTATTGTGTTATTGACTGTATGTTTGTTTATCCCATGTGTAACTCTGTGTTGTTTTTGTTGCACTGCTTTGCTTTATCTTGGCCAGGTTGCAGTTGTAAATGAAAACTTGTTCTCAACTGGCCTACCTGGTTAAATAAAGGTAAATAAAAAATGCATTATGGCCTTTCTCTTGCATTTCAAAGATGATGGTACAAAAAAATGCAAAAAAGCACATGTTTTTTTCTTTGTATTATATTTTACAATCTCTAATGAGTTATATTACCCTACATTCATTTCACATTTCCACAAACTTCAAAGTGTTCCCTTTCAAATGGTATCAAGAATATGCATATCCCTGCTTCAGGTCCTGAGCTACAGGCTGTTAGGTTTGGGTATGTCATTTTAGGCGAAAATTGAAAAAAGGGGGCGGATCCCTAAGAGGCTATCGATTGCCAGTGCTGTTTTGGCAACTGATTGGACAAATCCTATCATATGACACTAAGTTTGCCGATGACGTTGGCTTACTGTTTTTTTTTCGCAGTTTCGGACGGAGAGAAAGCCTGGGGGACAGGTAATACAGAGATCACTTTGAATAATGGATGTCGCTATAGGTTAAAAGAAACAAGCAATATTGGGACCGGTAATGTTTGATTAATAACAAGTGGACCGTTTTGTCCCTTGGCGTTTGGAAATTGCTAGCTAACTGGACGAGGAAGAAGCTCTTTTGACAAGCTAGCCAGCATAACACGATACCGTTAGCTTGCTAACGTTAGGCCAAGGCCATGGGTTTTTTCGTGTACTAAACACGAATCTTATTTTCTGAAAATACACCCTAATAATCTGTCAACTAGCAGCCATATAACCAGCGGACTAGATTGACTTCTGTTATCGTAAACTATAGCTATTTGTCTTGGGTGCTGTGCAATTTATCTAGCTAGCGAATGACGTCAGTAAAACAACTTTGCAACCAAGCTAGCTAGACAACAATGGCAAGCCGGTTTCAATAATTATGTAGTTAGCTACGCTATTGCTTATTCCGTTTCATTGCTGTCTAGTTTGCTTAAATGTAAGAAAGTGTTTGTTTGCTATTAGCTTGCTATCAAGCTAGCTTGTAAAATAATTGTATCAACTAAATTGGTGTCCTTTACAGTCTTGTGACATGCAGGAGACCAGGTTCGAACTAAGTCAGTCACCAAGAGGTCATGGCTAGAAGGGATCTAGTTCTTGTCACATTAACGTCAGATTTGACTTTTTGTATCAGGTTAGGCTAATTAACGCAGCAGTTTAGGATAATTCATGTAGCAGGTTGGGATAAATAAACCGTCACAAGAGCAAGATTAAATAGGGAGTGGAAAGGCTATCAGTAGAAGGGTTATGACAGGGCATTTCAACTATATTCTTATGGGGGCCTTCTAACTCAGCCTGTGATCATCATAGAGGGGAACATAAGGCACGCCAATGCGCCAGAGAGTCTTAGCATTCAAGAATGTGTCATAATAGCTAGAGCCAAATTCATTGGTAGGAAATAAATTAAACATGCCACATTGGCTTCAAAAACGGCCAGAAGTTTGTTTACTACAGTGAGTGTTTGATTCTCTGTTCTCCAGGATGTTGTCTCTGGTTTTGAATCTAAATTTTATGAGCTGCATTTTAAAACTGAATATGAATTAATCTGAGATGTTTATATATGAAACTTTGATAATTTCAAGTTTATCAGTTGTAAACTTGATACAGATGATGAATGCAACATCTACCATATTGAAATCAAATATATCAATATTGAACAGATTGAATTTCCAAATGAAATGCAATATTTATTCAATTCCGTTTCAAATCATGGAATGAAAGTTACATTTCTGAATTCCATGATTCAATTTGTGCATTACAAATTCAAATATTCAATTCAATATCCTAATACAAATAAAGAAATATGGAATTCAAATGCAATTTTTGTTGGCACTGAAATAACTTCATATAGGCCTATCATTTGTTGGGATAATTTAACTGTTAGTACTGAATTTGGTAGTATAAAACCTTCTCCCCTTTCATGTCAATTTTGGTCACATCTGTAGCTAGTTGAACAATTGTTTTAGCAAGTCCATGAATGTTTACTTTGCTTTCATGTCATGTTAATCCTATTTGTTTTGCTTTTATTTGCTAACTTTTCCAGACTGTTTTTAAGTGTAAAGAAGGCCTCCACTAATGTTATGGTTAGCAGCAGTGTTGCAGTTATTCTCACACTAACTCTTTTTAGACAAATAGGTCTATTTTGACAATATGGACTATGTCTAGATTCTGAATGTTTCTTATTTATTCAACATAAATATGTATCTCAAAAGTACCCCATTTGATTTAGCTTATTTGTTAGACATATTTGTGACTATAGTCTTCAAACAGTGAGCTCTCTGGCACTTTCAATGATATGACTCATTTTATACATAGAAATGAGGTCATTAATCAATCACATCCCTCCTTTAGGATTAAACATTCAACAAATTACCAGCAGAGGGAGTCCCCTTTGAATCCATTTTCCAATTCACTGTGTTGGTGGTGCTTATAAAATGTATAAAATCTTCAGAATTAGTAGTGAGCCCATTGGAAATCTGATGTACTTGTAGAGTATATTGTTCCAAACAATGTCTTCAAATGAACAAAATCAAAAAGGATACTTTTGAGATGTTTTATTTAACTAGGCAAGTCCGTTAGGAACAAATTCTTATTTACAATGACTGACTACACCGTCCAAACTTTGATGATGCTGGACCAATTGTGCACCGCCTTATGGGACTCCCAATCACGGCCGGATGTGATACAGACTGGATTCGAACCAGGGACTGTAGTGAAGCCTCTTGCACTGAGATGCAGTGCCTTAGACCTCTGTGTCCGTGTGTGTCTTAACTATTTAACTACTAGAGTGCTTAAAAGGACGCAAAAAAATTAAATATCGGTATCAGGTTTTTTTGGCAAGGAAAATATCGGTATCAGCCAAAAATGTTATCGTTGCATCACTACTGTCAGAGTGACCATTGGGCACCTGGTCACTTCCTTGACCAAGGCCCTTCTCCCCCGGTTACTCAGTTTGGCCAGGTGGCCAGCTCTAGGAAGAGTGTTGGTGGTTCCAAACTTCTTCCATTTAAGAATGATGGAGGCCACTGTGTTCTTGGGAACCTTCAATGCTGCAGAAATGTTTTTGTACCCTCCCCCAGATCTGTGCCTCCTGTCTTTGAGCTCTACGGACAATTCCTTTTACCTCCATGGCTTGGTTTTTGCTCTGACATGCACTGTCAACTGTGGGACCTTTTTATATAGACAGGTAGCCTCAGACCTTTCCAAATCATGTCCAATCAATTAAATTTACCACAGGTGGACTCCAATCGAGTTGTAGAAACATCTCAGGGATGATCAATGGAAACAGGATGCACCTGAGCTCAATTTCGATTCTCATAGCAAAGGGTCTGAATACTTATGTAAATAAGGTATTTCTGTTTATTTTCACTTTGTCATTATGGGGTATTGTGTGAAGATTGCAGGGGTGATACATTTTTTGAATAAGGCTGTAACATAACAATGTGATAAAAGGGAAGGGTTGTTAATACTTAGCGACTGTACTCTCATCAGGATCTAAAACATTTTTTTTTGCAATGCAAATGTAGAAAGCATGTTTAAACATTCTTCCTTTCAATTAAGTTTCTTATGTGAGAATTGCCAGAATAATCTGAGGTACCAAAAATATTTTTGGCTTTGCTGGCATGGAATCACCCAGTAGGTTTAATCGAACCTGAAAGTAGACCATCAGTCACTCTTTGAAACACAAGGCGCCAAATTAAAAGTTGCAATGTTGTTATTTTCTCTCTGTAGTGATGGGTCAGGAAGCTGGCAAGCCAGCCTGGCCCAAACCACCTGGTGGACATCAGACAATCACAGGAAGGAGATACGGCAGGAGGCATGCATACGTTAGCTTCCGTCCAACCTCTGCCAAGCACAGGAACCCAGCCAGCGTGGAGGATTGGCCCGATACGGAAATGGACGGTGTCCGTAGAGCGCATTCCATATGTACGTTCATGGTGCAATAGATAAATACAACTAAGTCCCATTTGCAGTGTATTGAATAGTTGAGGGACGAGCTTGTAGGCCATTTGAGTCAGGCCTATATTTCTACATGATATCAAGGTCAACAAATCAATTGAAGTTATGTTTATTATTTCTTTGACATCATGGCAGACCACTAAGCAACTCCTGTAGTGAGCAGCAGCATGTGAGTAAGTGCTGCACCCACTGCACCGGGGCAGGTTTGGATCCATTTATCCTGTGACATGGAATTCAGTGTGAGCAGCTAAGCCTATAAACCCCAATCTGCTCCACAAATGGTGGCTGGCTGGAGCTGCTGCATGCTATGTCAGTATTTAGCAAGTATAATAGTTGTGTATTGGCAAGTCATGGTAATAGTAGATGTTTTAGCTGTAACTAAATGCCTTTCTCCTTTCTAGCTTCAAAAGGAAACATCTCCTCGATGCTTCACGCCATCTTTCCTGTCTCATCGAATTCGGTTCACCCAGAGGTGAAAATCAAATCTGGCAAAGATCCTCCCCACAAGAAACAGTCAACTTCTAGGCAGTCATCGGAAGCCCACTCCATCCACTACAAAAAGAGTGACCAACCTGTAGCCTCAGACCAGGACCAAAATGGTGGCTCGAAGAAAAGTGCAGAAGCTAGTGCATGGCCTATCCCCGAGGACGAGGACAGCAACCCTTCTAATTCCAGCATATTGAGCATTGTAAATATTGATGCTTACGAGCCGGACAGTAGTGGCGGCGAGGAGGAGGGGGGACAGGGTTCTGACGCGTCTCACGGTCTCCAGAAAAGACTGGATGACATGATCTTCGAGCTGGGTAAAGAGTTTGACTATCTCAGCGGTTTGCACTCGTATTTGTACACACAATCTAGTGAAGGGACGACAGACTGTTCCCTCAGAGACACTGAGTCAGTGAAAGATTCTAGAACAGATCCTAGATCAGATTCTAACACAGAAGAAATCCCTCTTGAGTGGAATATATCAGAACACAACAGAACAGATCACCTGGAAATCAGCACTGAGTTCCGAACACCAGAGGACCTAGCAACTGTTGGCCCCAAAGGTCCTGCTGAGTTGGGGAACGACGACCAGAGGGGGACCCAGTCAGAGTTGGTGGTTAGGCCCAAAATTCGTAAGCAGACTAGTGAAACACACCTGGAGAAGTGGAAGAGTTCTCATGGCGAGGAGGCACACTGTGGCTCAGCAAAACAGGCCACCAAGACCAAGTGTGTGTCCGCACCGCCATTCTTCCTGACACAAACGGAAAGGCCAAACCAGGAGTTTCTCTTTGATTACCCTCCGACTGATTCATATGGGCTTAGCCCTATCGAGAGGAGGGGTGAATATGGAGAAGCTTGTAGCAAATTTATTTCTGATGATGAAAAGGACATCTGGGAAGAGCTGGAGGACTTCAATGAGACGGGTGTTCCTTTCATGAAGGCTGAGGAAAGGTTTAATATACCTTTATATTGTCATTTTTACATATCACCCTTTTATTGCTCATAGATTGTAGTAAAATAGTACAAGACCGTGTGTGTATATATTAGTGTATGTGTGTGTATATATATAATGGTCAGTGGGATCTAATCATAAGTGTTGGATTTCTGTGATAGGAAAATATCAGTTTAACATTCCACTATAGTTTATCTGCATTTGGAATTATACATAAATGTTAGACAAGGCATTTTCTAGGTCTCTGATGATCATTGACTTTGCAACTCCCAATCCTATTGTTGCCTTTCTGTGAAAGTGTGAACACGAAGCTGTCTGTTGTCCTGATAGTGTCAACTGAGGGTTGAGGAAGCGGAGGTTGCTAGCGAAGCGCTTGTGTTTTTACTGCTGAGACCTCTCTGCTAAGCAGATTAGGTGGGGGTGCTTACTAGGTGGACTGACGCATGTGTGTGTTGTGTGTCTGTAGCTCGGAGTGCAGCGAGGGGGAGTGGTCAGCCTTGTGGCCGTCGGACTCTGGCCTGGAGAAGGAGCGTGGCTCCAGTCAGGAGAGCTGGGTGACGCTGCCCGGCCTGGACGAACTGCACAGCAGCAGTCTTGAGGATGTCCCCGAGCTCAGCCTGCCCCCTGAGTAAGCAGCAAAATACGGGTCACTCCTGATAACTGCAACATAATAAAGCGTTATACGGTCACTTATGATAAATGCTATCAATGGCTTGGGAGTGGCCTAAATGCATGTACTAATCTAGAGTAATGCAGATATGAGTAGTTAAATGGGGAAGTATTGAAATTGGGACTGGGGGACCAGTGCATTTAACTATGTATATCTAATGTATACTATATATTCTATAGTGTATAATGTCATTGGTAAGCACAGTCAACCCTCAGACACCTCCATGTGTTAATGCTGTGATGTGGAACCAAGGTGTGGGCTGGAATAACGATTAAGTGGCACAGCAGCACAGTCTCCAAGCAAGGTCTTACATTAATAAATTAAATCAGTTGAGGTAGGCTGAATCATTTCCATGGATAATGATTTGATGATTAACTAGCTAAGATATGCCAACTACTGTACATGTATATCATTTGATCAAATCAAATGTTATTGGTCGCATACATATTTAGGAGATGTTATTGCGGGTGTAGCGAAATGCTTGTTCTTAACTCCAGGAGTGCAGTAATATCTAACAATACACAGAAATAAATACCTGTCTGCATAGCCTACATTTCCAGTGCATACTATTTTTGATTCTCATTTGCAAGATGAAAAGTTGGTCATGTCCATTTAGGGCACAAAATGGAAATTATTGTTTCTTATTGGACAAGTCTCTCCCTGTTTGTCAGTTTTCTTCAGTCTGGTGCCCAATGAAATCAACCCGTGTGTGTGTGTGTGTGTGTGTGTGTGTGTGTGTGCGCTGTGCAGGGAGCCGACCCCTCTGGAGGAGGGAGAGATACCGTGGTTGATGTACAACGAGGAGACGGGCAGCAGTAGTGACGAAGACCCAGATGGCATGAGTCACTTTGTCCACCCAGGCCTCTTCATCCTGGATGGGAACAACAACCTGGAGGATGACTCCAGCTTGAGCGAGGACCTGGACGCTGAGTGGAGGTGGGGAACAATTTGGAGTTTTAACTCCAAATTGTGAGAGAGAGAGATTTCTATCGTGATTTTGTGATAATTTTCTGGAGGTGTGTAGAATGTTTGACATTTTACTCCTGTAATGTACTTTGAGTTGACATTTGCATCGTGGTAGATGTATGCAGGGCCAGGAGGTTTCCTGACCAGGAATAACGTTATCTGAAAAATAATCATTTTTTTGCTTCATCTTAGGTTGTTAGATGACTTTGGAGAGGGCTTTGGGATGGCCCAGGCTATCTCCTATGTGGATCCTCAGCTCCTCACATACATGGCTCTTGAAGAGCGTCTGGCCCAAGCTATGGAGGTAAGGCTAAAACCCTAGACTCTTACTATGACACGAGTCACTCTAATCAAGTCCACATAAGTGCAGACAGAAAGGTCTTAGGATCATATTTGTTCACCATTCCATCTCTAAATGTTTTTGCTTCAAGTGTGCTTTTCAAGATTGTGCCATCCTATGTTGACACATTGAGCTCCTGCTCATCTGACCTGGAGTTTATGATGCTAAACTACCGCCCCCTCCAACTATATGCAGAGGGAATTCACGTGTGGTATCACAGCTGTGTACATATCGCCACAAGCAAACACCAAGGTGGCACTCAGCGAACTGTACAAGATCATTAACCAGCAAGACTTGGGTGACTTGAACCTAGCCCGCCTAAAGCAAATTTTCCCAAAATATTACCAACCTGTATCCTTCCCCACAAGAGGATCCGCTGTGCTTGACCATGTACACACAAACATCCGCGATGCGTACAAAGCCTTCCACCGCCCCACTTCGGCCAATCAGATCACGTCTCTCGGTTCCTACTCCCCGCCTACAAGCAGCAACTCGAGGGAGCCACCAACACAGATAATAGTGAGGTGCTGGACAGAGGGGGCAGACTCAATGCTGCAGGATTGTTTAGAGAATACTGAATGGAATATGTTCAAAGATTCATCAACCCAGGACTCATCCATCAACATTGAGGAATACACATTGTCAGTCATAGGCTTTATTAGGAAGTGTGTTGATGATGTACCCACACTAACAATCCGGACATACTCAAACCAAAAACCCTGGATGAACGGAGATATCCGTACAATGCTGAGAGCCTGTACTGCAGAATTCAATGTCAGCAGAACGAACTCTGACTTAGGAAGGCAAAAAGACAGACTCAATCTTGAATTGATGTACGTCCAATCACTCACATCGCATGTGGCAAGGACTACAGACTATCAAAGACTACAAAGGTAAATCCAGCTGTGCGGTACCCACTGACACCTCCCTCCCCAATGCACTTAACACATTCTATATGGTTGCTTCGAGGCAGACAATACAGGGCCATCCAGGAAGATTCTCGCTGCTCTGGGTGACCAGGTGCTTCTACTCTCCGAGGCTGACGTGAGAAACTCAAGTGTGAAAAATCACAGCCGCCGGCTCAGGCATCTTTGGCTACATCTTCTGAGTGTGTGCTGACCAGCTGGCGGGCGTCTTTTCGGACATCTTCAACCTGTCCCTGGCCTAGGCTGTAGTGTCCACCTGCTTTAAGGAGACCATCGTCCCAGTGCCAAAGAAAAACACCCCGTCACGCTAACCTCTGTCATCATGAAGTGCTTCAAGAGGCTGGTCATGGCCCACATCAAAGCCAGCATGCCAGGCACACTCTGGACCCACTCCAATTTTCCTACTGCTCCCACAGATCCACGGAAGATGGCAGTAACACATTCTGGAGGAAAGAAACAACTACATGAGTGCTGTTTTATTGACAATAGTTCAGCATTCAACACTATTGTTCCCTCCAAGCTCGACACCAAACTCAGAGCCCTGGGTCTTGACACTACCCTTTGCAACTGGATCCTGGACTTCCTGATGGACAGACCACAGGCTGTGAGAATTGGCAACAACTCCTCCTCAGCCCTCTGATGCACTCCGTTTACCTACGACTGCATGAACTTTGCCCCTCACCAACTCTATCACGTTTGCTGACGACACCACGGTTGTAGGCCTGATAACCAACAACGATGAGTCGGCCTATAGGGAGGTGGTAAGTGAACTGGCATTGTGGAGTCATGAGAACAACCTCTCCCTCAACGTCAGCAAAACAAAATAAATTATTGTTGACTTAAGGAAACAGAGGGAACATTGCCCAATCCACATCAATGGGACTGTAGTAGAGAGATACAAGTTTTAAATTCCTCGGCGTCCACATCACAAGGACTTGTCATGGACCAACAACAGTGTCTCTACTTCCTAAGGCGGTCCTTTCCAAATACTACCGCTGCACCATAGAGAGCATCCTGACCGGTCGCATCATTGCTTGGTACAAGAATTGCTCTATCCATGACCGCAAGGTCCTCCAGCGGAGGGTGAAGACTTCCCAATACATCACTGGGACCGTGCTCTCACCCATCCAGGACATCTACTCGAAACGGTGGCTGAGGAAAGCATACAGCATCAAGGAACTCGCACACCCCAGCCATGAGCTTGTTCACTCCTTTACCGTTGGGCAGACGGTATCGGAGCACGAGGCCTGATACCAATGGGCTCAAAAACTGTTTCTATCTAATAAGCCATGTGACTGCTGAACACATGAACTGGACTGACCACCTGCTCTGATTCTCCCCACCTTAGCACACATCACAACTGCTGCTACCAGACTTATTATATTGCTCGTGTAAATATTGTACTATAAATTGTGCCTTCCTGTATAATACTTATCCTAGAATATACAGTGCCTTGCGAAAGTATTCGGCCCCCTTGAACTTTGCGACCTTTTGCCACATTTCAGGCTTCAAACATAAAGATATAAAACTGTATTTTTTTGTGAAGAATCAACAACAAGTGGGACACAATCATGAAGTGGAACGACATTTATTGGATATTTCAAACTTTTTTAACATCAAAAACTGAAAAATTGGGCGTGCAAAATTATTCAGCCTCCTTAAGTTAATACTTTGTATCGCCACCTTTTGCTGCGATTACAGCTGTAAGTCGCTTGGGGTATGTCTCTATCAGTTTTGCACATCGAGAGACTGAAATTTTCTCCCATTCCTCCTTGCAAAACAGCTCGAGCTCAGTGAGGTTGGATGGAGAGCATTTGTGAACAGCAGTTTTCAGTTCTTTCCACAGATTCTCGATTGGATTCAGGTCTGGACTTTGACTTGGCCATTCTAACACCTGGATATGTTTATTTTTGAACCATTCCATTGTAGATTTTGCTTTATGTTTTGGGTCATTGTCTTGTTGGAAGACAAATCTCCATCCCAGTCTCAGGTCTTTTGCAGACTCCATCAGGTCTTGTTCCAGAATGGTCCTGTATTTGGCTCCATCCATCTTCCCATCAATTTTAACCATCTTCCCTGTCCCTGCTGAAGAAAAGCAGGCCCAAACCATGATGCTGCCACCACCATGTTTGACAGTGGGGATGGTGTGTTCAGGGTGATGAGCTGTGTTGCTTTTACGCCAAACATAACGTTTTGCATTGTTGCCAAAAAGTTCAATTTTGGTTTCATCTGACCAGAGCACCTTCTTCCACATGTTTGGTGTGTCTCCCAGGTGGCTTGTGGCAAACTTTAAACGACACTTTTTATGGATATCTTTAAGAAATGGCTTTCTTCTTGCCACTCTTCCATAAAGGCCAGATTTGTGCAATATACGACTGATTGTTGTCCTATGGACAGAGTCTCCCACCTCAGCTGTAGATCTCTGCAGTTCATCCAGAGTGATCATGGGCCTCTTGGCTGCATCTCTGATCAGTCTTCTCCTTGTATGAGCTGAAAGTTTAGAGGGACGGCCAGGTCTTGGTAGATTTGCAGTGGTCTGATACTCCTTCCATTTCAATATTATCGCTTGCACAGTGCTCCTTGGGATGTTTAAAGCTTGGGAAATCTTTTTGTATCCAAATCCGGCTTTAAACTTCTTCACAACAGTATCTCGGACCTGCCTGGTGTGTTCCTTGTTCTTCATGATGCTCTCTGCGCTTTTAACGGACCTCTGAGACTATCACAGTGCAGGTGCATTTATACGGAGACTTGATTACACACAGGTGGATTGTATTTATCATCATTAGTCATTTAGGTCAACATTGGATCATTCAGAGATCCTCACTGAACTTCTGGAGAGAGTTTGCTGCACTGAAAGTAAAAGGGGCTGAATAATTTTGCACGCCCAATTTTTCAGTTTTTGATTTGTTAAAAAAGTTTGAAATATCCAATAAATGTCGTTCCACTTCATGATTGTGTCCCACTTGTTGATTCTTCACAAAAAAATACAGTTTTATATCTTTGTTTGAAGCCTGAAATGTGGAAAAAGGTCGCAAAGTTTAAGGGGGCCGAATACTTTCGCAAGGCACTGTATTTTATTTTTCTTATTGTTGCATTGTCCAGAAGGAACCTGCAAGTGAGCATTTCGTTGGACGATGTATACCATGCATATCCCGTACATACTACTAATAACTTGTTGCTGTCTTGTACCCCTTCTTAACAATGTTTACCTACCTCCACTTTAATTACATTGTACGCATCCATGTAAATACATAGGGACGTTGGCACCTGATGTTGTTGTGGTTCACAGGCAGCTCTAGCCCACCTGGAGTCCCTGGCCATTGATGTGGAGCAGGCCCACCCTCCGGCTACAGAACAGATTATAGAGTGTCTGCCTCAGATCACCATATTGGAGGACCCCACTGGTAAGTTCACATTGCTAGAAGACCACAGTGGTAGGACCAAACAGACTAGCCCTTCCCTCTGCTTCCTTTGAATTGGCTGTGTGCAATTTCCCATTTTAGCGTTGGCAACAAGAGACTCCATCATTCTGGGTGTAAGAGGTGAAATACTGCTAAATGTGCAATACCTTCAAGGATTCCATCAATGTCATAATTCACAATGTTCTTTGAAAAAGATCAAGCAAACTCATATTTCCAGTGGTGGAAGGGGTAAGATTAGTTATTTTAATGTTGACATGTGCTAGCTAGTGTAAATGGCCTAGCTAATGCAGTGGTTAATACCAACATGGAGTGCCTTTTGTATCAGGATCAAAAGACATATAATTAGTGGGACTGTCCACTCTGTAAATCCCCACCCTCAGTCTTGCACTAATTTTTACTATTAGCCGGCTGGACCGGCAATCCAGTCCAGACTGACACTGAAGGAAACCAGCTGCTAATATATAGACTCAGAGCACTGTGCTCATTAGTCTGCATGAAATGGATCATAAAGACACCTGCAGGCTGTTTGTCTCAACACATTGATGCATTCCATATGGAAATATTCTGCTGTTACTGATCCAATGTTGATTAAGAAAGGCGATGTGGTGTCACGATAAGAAATAACTCGCTGTGCGTAAAGCAATGCATTGTATGAATGATGGGCACATAATGTAAATGTGTCCGGTGTCTCGTCAAGTTTGACACGCCGCGTGTCCCCGGGAATAAATTGCGGTAAGCAGGTGTCGAGATGGCCGCCATTTGTCATGCCGTGTCAGAGCGAGCGGTTCCATCTGTGCTTGTGGATCGAGTGAATGGAGCCTGATGGAATGTAAACGTGTGGAGCTGTGAATACAGAACAGAGTGGATGAGGCCGGGGCTGCAGAACATGTAGTGACAAATGGCCCAACGCCACTCTCGGACACTTATGATTAGTTCTTCTTGTGCGCCTCTCTTTATCCTTGTCTTTCTCTCTCTCGCCTTTTTCCTTTCTCTCTCTAGGTCAGGAACATTGCTGTGCCATCTGCTGTGGTGAGTACGTCAAAGACGAGATTGCAACCCAGCTGCCGTGCCACCACATGTTCCACAAGATCTGCGTGACTCTCTGGCTCCAAAAGGTATGTGTGACTGACTGAGGGCCTCTGTGTGTGGAGAATAACTTATTGTGAAGCCCATTCAGACTCTCCTTCCTAAAGCCTTTATGTACATGGCCTGCACATAATCATGTAATTTAAATGTGCTTTAAGTGATGAGGGTGGTGGCATCAGCCTATATTCAGTCTAGCTCCTGGTCTGTGTCAATGTATTTTGAGTGATGATATGGAAATGTTTATACTGACTGTTATGGTATCTTTTCTCTCTAGTCTGGGACTTGCCCTGTCTGTCGTCACATACTGTTGCCTGTTGTCATGGAGACCACTGCTAACACCTCGTTTGTGTCGGATCAGGACATTCCACCGTCCAATCACAGCGCAGCCGGAATGCGGTGAATCCACTGGTTACCAATCAACAGCCAGAAAAGAGGCCTGTAACGCTTCAATGAAAAATAATTCTTATTACTTTTTCTTTCATTGTCGCTCTCTGCAATGTAACTCTATGGATGAGATTGAATTAGTTCTGCACATGTAAACAAGTTCAAGATCTATGTCTGAGAGACAGTTCAGGCTTATTTTCTGAGAAAATATTATCTGTATAATGTCAAGTCTTTGTTACGAATGTATGTTTTAATGAAGGATATGAAATTAGGAAATTGCAATTTTTGTTTATCCTAGATTTTCGTTAAAGCATTTAAGATTTTACTTGCACATTTTTTTTAATACAGATGAAAGCATTGCTTATGTCCCTCACATTGTACTAACTTCAAAATCATTTTGGTTCCAATGTTCAATAAAGGCTGTAGTGTGGGTAAGTCTTGAACTATCAAAACCAATAACTTCCTTACGAAGAGTTTGTATACATCCACTGTAGAAGCCATTCAGATAGTTGTTTCCACACCACCTTTATTTCTTACAATGTAAGCGGATCATCAAATATGTATTCTGAATAAGGATTTCAAAGATAATGGTGTATATTAATCAGAAATAATGTGATCTGTTGAATTCAAAGAGCCAATAATGTTTTTTATTATTGCAAGTACACAGTATAAACAATGACAGGACATGATTGTGAAAGCTAAATCTAACAAGGGGCATACAGGTGTGTAATAGCAAACACATTCAAGGACATTTTTCAATTACAACCACACTAGCTACAGTAATTCTTATTACATAATATGGGCTAACTATAACAATGTGATACTCATTCAAATCCAGTGCATTGTTCACTTGTTACTTTAGATATGGTCTTTATTCATAGGGAAGCATGTTGGGCTAAACACAACAGTACTATTGTGTCTGTCTTTTTAACATGGCCCAAAGTGCAATCAAAATAAGGTCTGTTGTGGCAATAAATATCCCAGCTCTTTAAATTAGTCTGACACACATCAAATAACAATAAGCTTTAGGAAAAGAGCTCAGTAATGCACATACAGTGCATTTGGAAAGTATTCAGACCCCTTGACTTTTCCCACGTTTGTTACGTTACAGCTTTTTAAATCCTCATTAATCTACACACAATACCCCATAATGACAAGGCAAAAACAGGTTTTTTGAAATATTTGCTAATTTATAAACTTTACATAAGTGTTCAGTACTTTGTTGAAGCACCTTTAGGAGCGACTACAGCCTTGAGTGTCGCGACAAGCTTGGCACACCTGTATTTGGGGAGTATCTCCCATTTTTCTCAAGCTCTGTCAGGTTGGATGGGGAGCATTGCTGCACAGCTATTTTCAGGAGATGTTTGATCAGGTTCAAGTCCGGGCTCTGGCTGGGCCACTCAAGGACATTCAGAGACTTGTTCGGAAGCCACTCCTGCGTTGTCTTGGCTGTGTGCTTAGGGTCGTTGTTCTGTTGGAAGGTGAACCTTCGGCCCAGTCTGAGTTACTGAGCACTCTGGAGCAGGTTTTCATCAAGGATCGCTCCGTTCACCTTTCCCTCGATCCTGACTAGTCTCCCAGTCCCTGCCGGCTGAAAAACATCCCCACAGCATGATACTGCCACCACTATGCTTCACCGTAGGGATCGTGCCAGGTTTCCTCCAGACGTGACATTTGGTATTCAGAACAAAAGGTTCAATCTTGCTTTCATCAGACCAGAGACTTGTGTTTCTCATGGTCTAAGAATATTTTAGGTGCCTTTTGGCAAACTCCAAGCGGGCTGTCATGTGCTTTTTACTGAGGAGTGGCTTCCATCTGGCCACTACCATGAAGCCTTGACTTGTGGAGTGCTACAGAAATGGTTGTACTTCTGGAAGGTTCTCCCATCTCCACAGAGGGACTCTGGAGCTCTGTCAGAGTGACCATCGGGTTCTTTATCACCTCCCTGACCAAGGCCCTTCTCTGATTGCTCAGTTTGACCAGGAGGCCAGCTCTAGGAAGAGTGGTGGTTCCAAACTTCTCCCATTTAAGAATGATGGAGGCCACTGTGTTCTTGGGAACCTTTAATGCTGCAGATATGTTTTGGTACTCTTCCCCAGATCTGTGCCTCAACACAATCCTGTCTCTGAGCTCTACGGACAACTCCTTCGACTTCATGGCTTGGTTTTTGCTCTGTCAACTGTGGGACCTTATATACGGTTGTGCCTTTCCAAGTCATGTCCAATCAATTGAATTGACCACAGGTGGACTCCAAGTTGTAGAGTAATCAAGGATCATCAATGGAAACAGGATGCACCTGAGCTCAATTTCAAGTCTCATAACAAAGGATCTGAATACTTATGTTTATAATTGGCCCAAAAATGTAACCTGTTTTTGCTTTGTTAATATGGGTTATTGTGTGTAGATTGCTGAGATTTATTTAATCCATTATACAATAAGGCTGTAATGTAACAATGTCAAAAGTCAAGGGGTCGGAATTCTTTTCGAAGCGACTGCACCTTGAAATGCTGTGAAGCTGGCCTTGGAGTACATTCCAGAATGCTAATGTTAATGCAGCACAATACTTTCACTCAAACAAATGAGTGACAAACTGAAAGACAATTCCATTCAACACAAGTGTAATAATGGTCTGTATCATATATTGGCCAGTAATGTAGAGCAGATTTTTCAACTACTCATGGGGAAATCTAGACTTGGTCACTTTGCATGAGAATACAAATATATATTTTTTTAAACCATAGAACAAATTCTATAAAAAGAAAATACTGGCAAATATTTTAATACACTAACAGGAGACAAATTAATATAAAATACTCATGATACTATTTAAGTGTCTCAAATAAATAAGTTACTGAAAAAAGTGTATGCCTTTCAAACATGTTAAACAGAAATATCTTGTGCTCATCAACCAGTAGTTAAGATGTAAGCTCCCTTCGCCTATTCATTCTACACCTTTCTCTTGCTAGGTTGTCTGGAATGCAAAACATTTTAAATATCAGGAGGTCATTTGACTGGAGAAATTAAGAAAAAAAACATACTCCTGTCAACGAACCAAAGTCTGTCTCAAATGACACCCTATTCGCCATATTAGTGCACTACCTTTGGCATATTAGTGCACTATATAGGGTGTAATTTGTGACACAGTAAGATGAGGATACAGGATAGATGAGCAGGAGACATTGTATAATAGATAGGAAAGAGGATTTTTCCAAAAATCTTTTATACATATACTAAAAATGTACAAACAATCCATGCAGATTCAGAAGCAAAACAGACAATGTTTTCTTTATCGAATACATCATTGGAAGAAACACTTCCAATAGAGATACACACAAAACGTGACCTACATTTGCATAAAATAAAAGTTATAGCATCTACAAGTATTTACAAAATACAGGAGGAATGTTTTTTGAAAGACAAGAGTTCCATCATTCTAATAGGAGTGAAACTGATGGATGGATGTGACGTGTTACTTCACAGAAGATGCTTTTGAAG
Source organism: Oncorhynchus tshawytscha (assembly GCF_018296145.1). NCBI lineage: Eukaryota > Metazoa > Chordata > Actinopteri > Salmoniformes > Salmonidae > Oncorhynchus > Oncorhynchus tshawytscha. The sequence continues at coordinate 16,147,217 of NC_056437.1, forward strand.
ACACGCTTGGGCTGTCAGCACAAATGGCAAGGAGCTTGGTTGACATAGAAACAACATGGCACCCTCAGAGAAATGACATCATACAGGAGTGGCTGGAATAGCGAATATACTATATTAGGGAACGGAGAATTACCTTGCCAGGAAAACTAGACCATAGGTATAGACTAGGCCCCAGAGTTCTCTCTTGGTCATGTCGCATGGTCAGATACAACTCCTGGCCCTAAGTATACTTCATGAAAACAAGTTCACTGTTCATTGCTATCACTGTTCAATTGTCTATCAACAATTTAGAACAGTTTTATTTAAAAAAAAATTGAAGTAAAAAAATACCACAAAAATGAAGGCATGAAAAATGGAGCTCCTTAAAACTCTCGTAGCTATGTAAAAGAGGACTGTTTTTGACAGAAAATGCTAAATTCACATTTCAAGTCAGATAGTACAGTTATGGTACATTCTAATTGTCAAATTATGAGTATTGAGCTTGTAACAGACTAAAATGTAGAAAATAGTCAGCATTCTGGAGGGTCTGAAACATTTAAGAATTATAAGTAAAATTATATTAATTCTAAATAAATGGCCTTACTGCAATATTTCTACATCACAAAGCCCAAACAATTATAGGAAAAGGGTGTCACAAATTGCACTTATCCTTGTATGTTAAACTCAAAGGTTTTCTACATTAAATAGTGGGCATGAAGAGAATACTTTAGGAAATCTTTGGACAGAAATGATTCACAGATCTCAAATCAAACTGTCACATCACAATAAGACTTTAGAGGAAGAAGAAAATTGTTATTGCTGAATGTGGAAAAGTCAAGCTCGGGACAAAAACAGGACACTATACCCTTTGGTATAAACTGTTACGTCCTTGGGTAGGAACTGGTTCTCAATCCCCATCTGTCTCTACGGAGTGCCAGACTCCTTGGCATTTTCAAGTCATATTACTCATCTAACCTTAACAGGACCAAACTCCGGGCCCTAAAAAAAACTAGAAATTGTGACATTTCTCATTATCGTGGCTATGCCCGAGTGATGACCAATAGCAAAACGACAGAAGTCATATGTGCAATGGAGCATGATGAATTGTATCTATTGTACACATGTTTGTGTGGTTATGTCTCAAAACACCTTTAGTTGCAGAGGTTCAGTAAGAGAAAGGAACAGAAATAAAGGAACACCAGGTTTAAAAAATAATAATACTGTCATATTTTGACAATGATCCAAGCTAAGCAGAGATCTCTCTCCTTGATAATGGCTCAAAACAGTTGCCTAGGCAAATAACACAGTGATTTTGTGACAAAGTATACACCGTGAGTACAATCACGACAAGTAGCATCAAGGCTGTAACGTTCTGTGGTGTTTCTCTCAGGTTGTAAGGGGGTCATGACCTGGTCCACCTTCCCCTACCAGGTTGCTATTTCTTCTTGATCGAGGCCAGTTCTTTCTGAAGGTCGGCAAACTTCGGCCGATTTTCAGGTTTGTACTCCCAGCACTTCTGCATGACTTTGTAAATCTCCTCAGGGCACTTTGTTGGACAGGACATTCTGTAATCTAAGATGGGAGAAAGACAGACACAGAGGGAAAATGACATTTAATTTCCTAGGATGGATCGAGGCAGTATAATCAGGGGTATAAGTTTAGAGAAAAAAATGACCATCCAACGCAGTTCTCTTCATGACTTCTTGTAGTTCAAGTAATTGTCTCTATAGGGCCAACTCCAAAGCAAAAGAACAGACAGACATCCCCCTTAAAGTAATCCTTTGAGTTCTCTCATCCAGACGAACAGTTCTTGTACTGACGTTACTTCCACAGGCAGTTTGGAACTCGGTAGTGAGTGTTGCAACCGAGGACAGACGATTTTTACGCGCTAGGTGATCCCGTTCTGTTTCCACTTCACAATAACAGCACTTACAGTTGACCAGGGCAGCTCTAGCAGGGCAGAAATTTGACAAACTGACTTGTTGTAAAGGTGAGCTCCTCAGTAAGGCCATTCTACTGTCAATGTTTGTCTATGGAGATTGCATGGCTGTGTGCTCAATTTGATGCAACGGGTGTGGCTGAAATAGCATAATCCACAAATTTTGGCTGTGTAGCGTTGTGCCGTCTTATATCATTAGCAAGACGCCCCCACAACAGGAAAAATCATAAGGTACAATCTGTTGATGACTGAGGGAGGGTTCACTTATGAATTATCTTGTCAAGAGGTTAAAAAAAATACTGGAGAACAGACACCTCTGTCTACTGGCCTGACAATAAGCAACAGAGGAGTTGCTTATAAAGCACAAACAGATCCGGCTACCAGGCTAATAGAGATATTCTGGCAAATTAGGGAGATCAACACAACACTGAATCCTTGGAGGGATGTCTTCTTACCTTTCTCCACTTGCTCTCTGGCCTGCTGGTTGGTCATCCCTGGGTAAGGACACACTCCTAGACTAAACGTTTCCCATAGGAGGATGCCAAAACTCCACACATCACTCTCCGAGCTGTATCTCCCTGGAACAACGACCAAACACAACCCCACTGTCTCAGCCATCAAGTATTGAAGAAATGCTGTGTTATCAAGAAGAATTGATCAAACTATGCTTATTTCTACAATAGGTACCCTTTGAGGGGTAAGGCTGTTAACCTATAAATCTATTTGAAGAAATTGGTGAAAAAGAAAGGCCCTCCAGTTTACCATAATTCAAAGCCTCTGGAGCCGTCCACTTGATGGGGATCTGTTTGAGGCCAGACGACGAGTAGATCCCATCGTCCTCTTGTCTTGACATCCCAAAGTCACTGATCTTCAGCAGGTTGCTCTCTCCCACCAGACAATTCCTAGCCGCCAGATCCCTAAAAGGAGAGGGATTTATTTATTTAACCTTTATTTAACTGGGCAAGTCAGTTAAAAACTAATTCTTATTTTCAATGACGGCCTAGGAACAGTGGGTTAACTGCCTGTTCAGGGGCAGAACGACAGTTTGTACCTTGTCAGTTCGGGGGTTTGAACTTGTAACCTTCCGGTTACTAGTCCAACACTCTAACCACTAGGCTACCCTACTGCCCCAATAATAATATAATTTCACTTCCACTCTCCCTCCATCCTCCTCCAACAAATGTTTACTTGTGAATGCGCCGAATACAAATGTGTAGACCTCACAGTGAAATTCTTACTTACATGCCTTTAACCAACAATGCAGTTAAGAAAAATAAGTGTTAAGTAAAAAATACACGTTACAAATAATTCAAGAGCAGCAGTAAAATAACAATAGCGAGGCTATATACAGGGGGTACCGGTAGGGAGTCAATGTGTGGGGGAACCGGTTAGTCGAGGTAATTGAGGTAATATGTAGATAGAGTTAAATTTAGTGGTAGAGAGAGAGAGAGAGAGAGAGACTGTTTATGACAGATGCTAGCCATATTGGCAGACAGGAATACTCATCATGGACATTAACATGTTCATATTAACAATATGCCATGAAATAAATGACTGAAATAGTAGGCAATCGGGACACCTAAAACCAACCAGATTTGTAACAGATGGGGAGCTCCACTACACTGTCCATGTTAAGGTCACCATACTGTCTGTAATCTGACCATGTGAACATTTCTACTTTGCAGAGAGAAAAGTCATCCACCAGGTTTGGTTGGCCCTGCTGCAGGTGGCTGGGATGACCCGGTACAATGTGTGTGTGTGTACACTACGGGGTTGTGTGTAAGTATGTGAAAATGTGTATGCCCCGTATATGCATGGGTGCGACGTCCATGTGTACACACTCGCAGGACAGATTGCGCCCTGCATCCCTCCCATTTCAATTTCATAGCCCTCATCTGCAGCCCCTCTGTGAGAAGAGGCCTACAGCTACGCCTGTATTTTTCAAAGCGCTTCTCCTGTCATTTCTGCTGACTGCCGGCACCGAGCCACAGAGTTGGGCTAAATTAGGCTGTCACTCAGGGAGACTGGCCCCGGTGAGATAAGTAAGAGCAATGCACCGGAGATGATTTGATAGCCCCGCTGTGCTGAGATAAATGTAAGACTGATTGCAGCAGCAGCTGCAGCACCTCTCTCTCTCTCTCTCTCTCTTCTTGCAACTGTCTGGATTGCTGGAGAAACTAGTTTTGACCTGAAAACACAATCTCAAATTGGCCAGGATAGAGCGATATGGCTCAGGGCTTGGTGTGTTACCATCAAAGGTGACAGTATTGTAAACTGCATTAAGCAGAGAGAGATACATGTTCTTCTCTCACATATCTTACTTTAGGGGGCCTTCTGGCATTACAGAGGGGAAGACATTTCATGGGGTTTAAATTCAGTTAGATTTGTAAATCAAATCTAATTTTATTTGTCACATGCACCGGATACAACAGATGTAGACCTTACAGGGAAATGCTTACTTACAAGTCCCTAACCAACAATGCACTTAAGAAAAAATAAAAAACTTAATGATTTACTAAAATAAACTGAATAATAAAAAATAAATAAATAAATAAATATATATATATTTATTTATTTTTTATTATTATTATTATTATTATTATTATTTTTTTTTTATTATTATTTTTTATATTAAAGAGCAACAACAAAAAATAACAGTAGCGAGGCTATATACAGGGGGTACCGGTACAGAGTCAATGTGCGGGGGCAGTCAAGGGAATTGAGGTAATATGTACATGTAGGTAGAGGTAAAGTGACAAATTGCATAGATAATAAACAGAGTAGCAGCAGAATAAAATGGGGGTGGGGGGACAATGCAAATTGTCCGGGTAGCCATTTGATTAGATGTTTAAGAGTCTTATGGCTTGGTGGTAGAAGCTGTTAAGAAGCCTTTTGGACCTAGACACTTGGCGCTCCGGTACCGCTTGCCGTGCGGTAGCAGAGAGAACAGTTTGACTAGGGTGGCTGGAGTTTTTGACAATTTTTAGGGCCTTCCTCTGACACCGCCTGGTATAAAGGTCCTGGATGGCAGGATGCTTGGCCCCAGTGATGTACTGGGCCAAAGTCACTACCCTCTGTAGTGCCTTGCGGTCGGAGGCCGAGCAGTTGCCATACCAGGCAGTGATGCAATCATGCTCTCGATGGTGCAGCTGTAGAACCTTTTGTGGATCTGAGGACCCATGCCAAATCTTTTCAGTCTCCTGAGGGGGAATAGGAGTTGTCGTGCCCTCTTCACAACTGTCTTGGTGTGTTTGGACCATTCTAGTTTGTTGGTGATGTGGACACCAAGGAACTTGAAGCTCTCAACCTGCTCTACTACAGCCCTGTTGATGAGAATGGGGGCGTGCTCGGTCCTCCTTTTCCTGTAGTTCACAATCATCTCCTTTGTCTTGATCACGTTGAGGGAGCAGTTGTTATCCTGGCACCAGACTGCCAGGTCTCTGACCTCCTCCCTTCAGGCCGTCTCATCTTTGTCGGTGATCAGGCCTACTGTTGTGTCATCGGTAAACTTAAATGATGGTGTTGGAGTCGTGCTTGGCCATGCAGTCATGGGTAAACAGGAGAGGACTGAGCACGCACCCCTAAGGGGCCCCCGTGTTGAGGATCAGCGTGGCAGATGTGTTGTTACCTATCCTTACCAACTGGGGGCGGCCCGTCAGGAAGTTCAGGATCCAGTTGCAGAGGGAGGTATTAGCTTAGTGATGAGCTTTAAGGGCACTATGGTGTTGAAAGCTGAGCTGTATTTAATGAATAGCATTCTCACGTAGGTGTTCCTTTTGTCCAGGTGGAAAAGGGCAGTGTGTAGTGCAATAGAGATTGCATCATCTGTGGATCTGTTGGGGCAGTATGCAAATTGGAGTGGGTCTAGGGATTCTGGGATAATGGTGTTGACGTGAGCCATGGGGGGACACTCTTGACCCAAACTGCTAGACCTATATCTATCCTACCCTGCCTTTCTAAGGTCTTCGAAAGCCAAGTCAACAAACAGATTACCGACCATTTCAAATATCACCATAACCTCTCTGCTATGCAATCTGGTTTCAGAGCTGGTCATGGGTGCACCTCAGCCACGCTCAAGGTCCTAAACGACATCTTAACCGCCATCGATAAGAAACAATACTGTGCAGCCATATTCATTGATCTGGCCAAGGCTTTCGACTCTGTCAATCACCACATCCTCATCGGCAGACTCGACAGCCTTGGTTTCTTAAATGATTGCCTCTCCTGGTTCACCAACTACTTCTCTGGTAGAGTTCAGTGTGTCAAATCGGAGGGTCTGTTGTCCGGACCTCTGGCAGTCTCTATGGGGGTGCCACAGTGTTCAATTCTTGGACCGACTCTCTTCTCTGTATACATAAATGATGTCGCTCTTGCTGCTGGTGAGTCTCTGATCCACCTCTACGCAGACGACACCATTCTGTATACTTCTGGCCCTTCTTTGGACACTGTGTTAATAACCTTCCAGGCAAGCTTCAATGCCATACAACTCTCCTTCCAGACCCACATCAAACATCTCCAATCCAAAGTTAAATCTAGAATTGGCTTCCTATTTCGCAACAAAGCATCCTTCACTCATGCTGCCAAACATACCCTTGTAAAACTGACCATCCTACCAATCCTCGACTTCGGTGATGTAATTTACAAAATAGCCTCCAATACCCTACTCAACAAATTGGATGCAGTCTATCACAGTGCCATCAGTTTTGTCACCAAAGCCCCATATACTATCCACCATTGCGACCTGTATGCTCTCGTTGGTTGGCCCTCGCTTCATACTCGTCACCAAACCCACTGGCTCCAGGTCATCTACAAGACCCTGCTAGGTAAAGTCCCCCCTTATCTCAGCTCGCTGGTCACCATAGCATCACCCACCTGTAGCACGCGCTCCAGCAGGTATATCTCTAGTCACCCCCAAAACCAATTCTTTCTTTGGCCGCCTCTCCTTCCAGTTCTCTGCTGCCAATGACTGGAACGAACTACAAAAATCTCTGAAACTGGAAACACTTATCTCCCTCACTAGCTTTAAGCACCAGCTGTCAGAGCAGCTCACAGATTACTGCACCTGTACATAGCCCATCTATAATTTAGCCCTAACAACTACCTCTTTCCTTATTTTATTTATTTTGCTCCTTTGCACCCCATTATTTTTATTTCTACTTTGCACATTCTTCCACTGCAAATCTACCATTCCTGTGTTTTACTTGCTACATTGTATTTACTTTGCCACCATGGCCGTTGTTTTGCCTTTACCTCCCTTTTCTCACCTCATTTGCTCACATCGTATATATACTTGTTTCTACTGTATTATTGACTGTATGTTTGTTTACTCCATGTGTAACTCTGTGTCGTTGTATGTGTCGAACTGCTTTGCTTTATCTTGGCCAGGTCGTAATTGTAAATGAGAACTTGTTCTCAACTTGCCTACCTGGTTAAATAAAGGTGAAAAAAAAATGACCAGCCTAGTAGGCTTCATGCTAGGTTAGAACAGTTTCATGTATGAAGTCGTGTATCATATATAGAAGTAAAAATAAGAACTTAACTGAAATTCTATTCAAAGCATGAGCAATCTCTTGAACAATAGACAGATAGGGCTATTTGTTGGAATTAGGGCTGTATATCGTATTTGAATCGTATCTTACTGTCTGCAAACTACCGTCTGCTAGTTTGTCTTTTCTTAGCAAGTTGTGCCTTGTGGATAAAATCAATTGTGTTAGCCACTAATGCTAATTGTTCATTAGCTGGCTTGCTAGCTAGCTTGCTAAATGTACTTCAGCAAACGTAGCTAGCTAATACAGCATGGTAGACAGATATTTCACCGGATGTGTATGTATCCGCTTAGCGTTTCCACGAAGCCAAGTGTCAGGCAGTGGGAGAAGCTGGAACAAGATGGATTTCGATTAAACATTTGATCTCAACACAGTTCTGTTCCCAAAACTAGAATCTGTTACGAACAGAGTGGACTAAGTTGTCAACTTTACTCTTTGCTAAAGTTTAGAAGGAGTGCATGGCTAATTGAGTTGCACACGCGTTCTACAGAGTAGGCGTTCCCTAAAGTAAATATGCAAATGTTTGCTACGCTGAGCCAATCGGATCTTGCAAGTTCGTGCTTGGTCCTGCCCAGCTCCTTGCTTGTTCTGCCCACTATGACTCATGTGTTCCCATTTGAAACAACGGGCTGTGGTCTATCTTGGTTTAGTTATCAAACTTTGGTACCAGTGCTGGTGTAGGTCTAGACAAGCATGTTGTTTGTGCAACGGCATCGTCTAAATCAGAGAGGAATAGAGTTCGCCAGCTTTTAGTCCAAAAACCCAGAAACAAATTTCCTCTGGTTCATTCAGCCATCCCTATGGGCAAAGAATAGGGTTTTTGGATAAACCCCCCAAATAAGGTCTGAGGTTAACATGACATTTATGAATTATGAAGCGTTGGTGTGCTTTTTTGAGAACATAAATGCTTCAAAATTCACATAAATTGACGTTAGCTGATGAAGATGAACTCATAGAACAAAACGTATATCTCATAAGCCTGTGTTTACCACTAGAGGTGTGACAAAGGGACAATTTTGCTTAACGTTTAAATTGCAATTTCTAACATCGGGTTTTCCTTTAACATGATAACAAAAATTCAGCTGACTTTTCGAAAAATTCCACATCAATTTACAATGCTGAATAACGGTCCTATTAAATATGTATGACCGCTAGACTGAACACACACTTTCAGCCTTAGCGAAGAGACAGAGCAGGCAAGCCAGAGTAAAGGAGAGAGGCAGAAGAAGGCAGAAGCATACTCATATGTTTTGGTAATCTGCATCTCGCAATGTCTTGTTTTTACTACATGCCTTGCAAATACACCCAAGAAGTCTCTTCCTCTCTGGTTTAATTTGAATTACACAACTTCCCCAGGCCTTTATAGCCTATTGGCTATAACAAGAAAATAATGTTTTGTGATAACTGAATTGTGATTTTAATTAAGTGAAAAAACAACATTGTTTTCAGTTAGGGATTTTAAGGATCCCAACTTTGTTTAAACGTTTTAGCGTTCACACCCCTATTTATAAAAAAAAACTCCATTAATTTCCCCATAGGCTTTGACCAACGAGCCATGGTTGAGTTAGGGCCTACAAAAAGATGCCATTACTATTTCTCTCTATAAGCGAAGCATGAATATGTTAGCTAGCTACATGAGGACAGAAAACATGTAATGTAACATCTAATTAGAGTCCCCTGGAAACACTTTGGTTCCTTCCCTCTCAATAATTCATCCCTGGTTTATTAATTCGTTCTCATGTCAAACAACAACGTATTCAAGGTGCTGCCCACTATATTCCAACTAGAAAACTAACTAGGCCTAGATTTTTGCCCATTTCATGCAGACCTGCGTGGCAATGTGTGAAAATTATAACAAAAGTGCAGGAAATGCAGAAATTGATGAAAACACTGAAAATGCATTTTGTTTAAAGTTTGATTGAACTGTATATGGAGAATGAAGAAAGCCCCATTGAAATCACTTACAATTGCTGTGTTGCCACCCTAGGGTTATAAACTACTCCAAGTATATTTAGAACTTTTAATATTCAAAAATATAAAATACCATCACAGATTTGAACAAATGTTGTGATATGATATTTTGGCTATGTCGCCTATCCCTAGTTGGAATACTCTATGGAGAATAATAAACATACAATATTCCAGATTGATGTTGACAACGCTAAAACAGGCGAAGATCTCCATACCTGTGGATACAGTTTTTGAGCTCGAGGTAAGCCATTCCTGCAGCAGCATCTAAAGAAAACTTCACCAGCTGTTTGGTCTTCAGGTCTTCCTTCTTCTTCCGTAGAAACGACAAGAAGTCCCCTCCTTCAAATAGGATATAAAATGTATATTCACATTTGTAACAGTGTTGTAAACACAATTTACTTTGGAAATTGCACACTAATATCGAGTCCTAAAAAGTTATGCTACAGGACTTACCTGACACTAGCTCCATCACAATGTAAATAGGCTGTCGTTGTGTGCAAACGCCTATCAGCTTCACAATGTTTGCATGGTCATATTGCTTGAGGATCCTGAAGAAACAAGAAAGTACCAGTATGAGATAATTACATAACTGTCAAATCTCTAAACACCAGATTAAAAGCGTGTGAAGTAAAATAATGTTTGATTTTATTTTTATTTATTTGTTATTTTACCAGGTAAATTGACTGAGAACATGTTCTCATGTACAGCAACAACCTGGGGAATAGTTTCAGGGGAGAGGAGGGGGGGTGAATGAGCCAATTGTAAACTGGGGATTATTAGGTGACCGTGATGGTTTGAGGGCCAGATTGGGAATTTAGCCAGGACACCGGGGTGAACACCCCTACTCTTACAATAAGTGCCATGGAATCTTTAATGACCTCAGAGAGTCAGGACACCTGTTTAACGTCCCATCTGAAAGACAGCCCCCTTCACTGCCCTGGGGCATTGGGATATTTTTTTTTAGACCAGAGGACACCACTTCCAGCAGCATCTGGTCTCCCATCCAGGGACTGACCAGGACCAACCCTGCTTAGCTTCAGAAGCAAGCCAGCAGTGGTATGCAGGCTGGTGTGCTGTTGAGATGAGTGAACAGACGTTTCAAGGTACTCGATGGGACCTGCAATTAATTGACAGCAGACATTTTCATCTTCTGATCGGAACTGGGACATGTGATCCTCTCACCTGGCTTGATATGAACTAGGACATTCGGCGCATGTGACAAATAAAAATGAGATTTTGTCGTCTAACCTGGCTTCTGATAGGAACTTAATCTTCAGCTCCTGTGGAAGATCCTCTTTACATGTCTTGACTGCCACAGGAGTCTTGTCCCGCAATGTTCCTTTGAATACCTCACCAAAGTTGCCCTAAGAACAAAGAAAAGAGATACAGTAACAGAAGTTGGTTTAATCAAACATATATTGACATCAATGATGATGAATGTCAAAACTAATCCAAGATAATATCTGTCCTACAGATGTGGTGAAAATGAAAAGGATATCTAAAATCACTCACTTTGCCAAGAAGCTCTCCAAGAGTAACATCCTCATGGTTGAGTATCCATTTTTTATCCTACAAAAGATAGAACAAAACATAGGCAATTGTAAACACAAGACACAGAACATCCACAAACAGTACAATGAAAACCATACAAAAGCTACTGTGTAACATTGGAGCACCGACCGACTACTTTATATTCAGAATTACTATAATCCGAGGCACAATTACAAAAAAAAAAATCAACCACAAAAAACCTGGATGCCTCAAAAACATCAGAGAAGTCTTTCCATCTTTGGCTCAGCTCAACATAACATTCCAATGTCTCATCCAATAACACAATGATCAAATCCAAATCGCATTCTTCCAAGAGTGAGGTGGTGCCTAATGGTCAAATTTCACCGCTTTGCCATGAAGTGCTTGAAGAAAGACCATTTAAAAACACTTATTATTCCCAGGCTTCAGCAGATCCATTACAGTAGTAATGACAACAACCATTAGCCCTGTGTTGGTGATGGCGGAGGCAATTAAAACACCATTATGTTCATCACCAGCGGGCTAGCTGAGGAGGACTCGAGGTCTTCTCTATGATTAAACCTGGCTATTGACAGTGTTGGCCTATTTTTGCAACACAGAGCGGATATTAAAAAGACATTTGCACTATTATACATGAGAAATGTGTCCTGAAAAACCCCATACAGGTCTGGAAACCAAGAGTTAATACTGTCAAATAGGCCAGGGACCTCACGATACGATATTATCAAGATACTTAGGTGCCGATACGATATGTATTGCGATTCTCACGATTCTATATGTATTGCGATACAATACTGTGATTTCATTGCGATTCGACGTACCAATCACATCACTCACCATATGTCTGCTGCTGAGGGATGAGAGCCATGAGAAAACAAGTTTTGATCAGTAATGGGAAAAAAAGTGTTGAAAGCAAATTGGATCCTTATTTAAAAAGAATATGGAGAACATACTGGAGTTCTGGTGCACGTACAGCCAACTAGCGCAAAAATTATATTGCGATATTGTCAAAACGATACAGGTTGTCAAAAATAATAACCTGATATTTTACTGTACATATTTTTCCCCCATCACTACCATCGTCAATGGGTAAAATAGCAAGGTGTCTTCTGGAGCACAGTATGATCGCTGTCATTCCAAAGAGAACAACCTGGTATTGTAACTGTCTGAGAAGCTCTATTCTAATACTTTTGAGATTTTTTTAAATGTTTGATTTTAAAAAAGAAAAAAAAGAAGAGTGTAGTTAGAACTTCCAACAAAAAGTTGTTCAACTGTGATCACAGCACTTTACTGATTCAAACTAAAATATTTAGTTGATGTCAAAAGGGCTTATTCATGGCCATCTATTAGCCTCCTGCCACAAACACCACAAGATAATGTACAACCTAAGCATATTGATGAGTTTCACAGTGTGATTAAAGGCCTCCATGACAGCTTGACGGCTTTAGCAGTAATTACATTCCCACCCCTGTTGTGAGACCACTCATTGACTTTAGATCTGAATCACAGGGTGTATGAACAAAGATAGGAGAGGAAATATGTTTTACCTTGATGACTGGGTTTAAAAGCACCACCCCAGACTTCTTGGTAATAACTTGCTTTGAAGTGTAATGGTGTTCAATTAACTGAGGAATGGTCGGGAAGCCAGTGCCTTCAAAACGATACTGGTTCTGTGGACAAAGAGGAGGCAGAGAGCATGGGATTGATTCATTACAAAGTTGAGTTGGAAGCTTTTCGAATCATCATCTTTTGTGTTACGGAAAAAACTTTACAAGCAATTACGATTAGCCGTCATCTGAACAAATTAAATTAAAAACGCATCAACCATAGAATTTATTAATTTTGTCTTGCTGCTTTTTGTTCTATGTTGCTCTGTCTGTATGTTACGACTTGCTTGTCCTATGTTGCTCTGTCTGTATGCTACGTCTTGCTTGTCCTATGTTGCTATTATCTATATTGTAATTGTTTTTAATAACCTGCCCAGGGACTGCGGTTGAAAATTAGCCGGCTGGCTAAAACCGGCACTTTTACTGAAACATTGATTAATGTGCACTGTCCCTGTAAAAAATAAAATAAACTCAACTCAAACTCAATTCCTTGCCAATTAATTTCCGTTTCCACCAAGGTGCCTGTGATCTCTCGTCTCTGTGTCTTAGTAACAGACACAAAGCAACCATTGGCTGACGCACATCACATCAAATATACCTGATACACCTTTATATTTTGTCTCGTTTACTGCTGAAACCTAGTGGCTCTACAGTGAGACAAAAACCTAGCCTGGTCTCAGATCAGTTTGTGCCATCATGTCAATTCCTTGGCATGCCAAACATGACTCAAAAAGATATTGGACCAGGCTAAGAAACGCCTTTAGTTTATTCAGAACTGAACAAGTAGAACTCACGTCTGCAAACTGGATGATGAAGTGTCTCCGCTGTCCCTCTGAGAAAACAGACAGGACGTACTCGCCAGGCTTGCCGTGGCTCTCCCGGACCAGGAAGTCTCCCTGCTCTTTGAGCAGCTCCTGGGCCTCGGTCCTGGGGATGGCCCCGTGGTACCACTCCTGGTCCCCCAGGGGCTTCTCACTAGTTGGGATCACGTCGAAAAACTGCTGGATACGCACAATGGAATGATATGACATGATGATATATAATGATATGATGATGATTTGAAAATGAAAGTTAGGGATCAATCATCAATTCCTGTTCAATTGCTAGTCAAGAGAGCTATAAGATCTGTCACTCCACTCAGATCAAAGGCATACTTTGGATGCAATATGTATGATACACATATAAGAATATTTTGAAGATAAATACACAACGCAGAGGATGAGAGTACTAGAATTAATGGTCAATAGGTAATTGTCAATGTAAATAGGAGTTGGGTTTCAGTTCAACAGCCGTTTAGAATCTGTGGAATGTCACTCCTGAACTCAGAGCTACGTGTACCACGTTGTCATTGGTCTGTACATTGAGTTGGGAGCAGGATACTGGTTATTTGGCCATTGGCCCAGTGGTACTGCAAGGACTTCTGATTAGTAAACCCCAGGCTAGGGTGGGGGGTTATAAATGGCATCCTGTTCCTTTGTTCTGTGGAGAAATGCTGAGGACAGAGGAGACTGAACATCTACCTACCAGCATAACATCTTGATTTGTCCTTCTCAAATAAACCCATTTTCTCCCCTGATTTGTTTTGGGGTCTGTGTTAATGAAGAACATCAATTGCTAACACACAGGATAGTTTCCACACTCACTACACAAGAACACAAAACTTTTAAAATCTGTTTTTTTTAACAGACTTCAGAACTTACCGATGATGAGCCAAGGACTGATTTGGGAGAGCGGAGGATGCCGGCTAAGGAATGACGTAAGGTGTCAAACTTTGATGTCCTGTCTTTGCCTTTGTCCTGAAAATACAGACATATGGTTGAAAATCTGTTGAGAATAAACAGTTGAGCAAGGCGAATACAGTATACTATAGTGTATAGAGGTTTATAGCTATGACAATGTGCTTACACTGCCCTCCTCTGCTCATCCAACTCTCTGCAGAGAGAGCTAGAGTTGAAAGGAGGCTCAACAGCACCACCATATCATCTACCACATACTGCAGTCAACAAAATGCTTTTAGATTGACATTTCAGTGACATTTGATGAGAAAAGTTTTATTTTTAAGTTTTAATGAAAGTTCAAAGATTCAGCACAACAGCATCCTTTAGATTAAAAAAAAACAACTGATTTGCCTGAATGAGTATGTTCATGGAGACAGCAGAAGACAAAAACATTCTGGCCTATAACTATACAATGAATAGTAAGCAGTAAACTGACCAGTATGTGTAAGTGTACAGAAGTACATATCAGCCGCAAAAGTATCTAGGGCTAACAAAATCACCAAGCAACATTTTTTATCAACAAACCCTATACAGTATCTCTGAAAAGGTCAGAGACAAAGAAAGAGGAGTTCATAGTAGGATAGGCTGAGTAGAAAGTGCTGCATTCCTTCTGATTACAAAGGAAGTAATATCCCTGAATCCACACTGATGTCCTCCGTTCCCCCATGGTTCACAATCACATATCAGATTGGATTCCGACTTGACAAGTAAGTCCTTCCTATTCAAAAACCAACAACGGTCAACTCCACAACAATAACCACTCACTCACCATGGAGTTGACGGAGCGCGCGTCATCCTCGTAGTTAACCATGGGGGGAGGCTCTTTGCCCTCGTTCTCCTGCATCTTGTGGTCGAGTAGGTCCTTCTGGGCGCCCAGCTTGGCTTCTGTGCAGCGTAACAACTGGACCGTTTGCTTCAGCTCCTCCAGAGATTGCTTCTGACTGAGCAGCAGCACCGCACTGATGGAGGGAGAGATGGAAATAGAGAATGAGTGTGGTGTGAGAGACAGGGAGAGAGAAGCGGAGAGATGGAGAGAGACAATGTGAGATTGAAAAGATAGAGAGATTGTGAGAGAGGGAAAGAGAGAGAGAGAGAAAGAGGTCAGGCTCTGGTGTTAGTCTGAAATCAAACAGTATTACAACTACTTAATCCACCTCTCGGAACAAGGATGTGGAAAATGATTTTCTAGTTTGAGTTCCACCAGGGGGATATATATATATAGCCTACAGTGAACCGCTGAGCTGTTTCTCAAAACAGTTTAGTCAAACACACAACAAACATTGCTGTGGAAGCAGAGGTCCGTTTTTAAAAGTGACACTTGCCACAGAAGGGATAAAACCTAAAGGCACAAAAAACAACTTCTCACCTGTCCTAATCAAATGACCATCACTTTATTAATGTTTTGAAAAAGAGAACTTCAGACAGGATAAAAACTAGCCTAGGCCATACAACCAGTCCTCATCCTTAATCACACCTGTAGCTGAGACTTCACATGGGGATGACTGGACAGGCCTGATAATATCATTGTTTCTTACAGGGGATAATCCAGCAGACCCTGAAATTTGTGCTGAGCCCTGTGCTACAGACATAGCTCTGTCTATTGTACCCTGTCCGCCTCAATGAACCTTCACATCATTCATGCTCCTAGAGTTAGATCATGGCCAATCGGGCTTCTTAGAAACAACGACAAACTTGGAATCTATTAAGCTAGTCACTAATGGTCTCTGTTGTTATTGTTTAATGGCACGTGTACAACTGAAAGCCATGAGATTGAGGAAAACATCTAACACATGCTATGGGAGATGCTTATCGAGAATGAAAGAATCATTAGAGCTGTATTGTTATGGTAGCAACGTACTCTGACTTCTTTTCACATGTTTTGGTGGACTCATCCAGCTTGTTTTCCAAGTCTTGCATGAGATCCTCCTTGGTGCGTAGGCTCTGCTGAGTGAGGCCCAGCTCATCTGATGTGGATTTCAGCCTGGGGAAGGAGATACAGTGGATTAAAGTGTATCTGACCTTTGACACAATCAGTCAGCCAACAGAGGCACAAACTCTATCCTTAGTCAATAGGAGATGCTGTACGGCTAGATTCCTCGCACCCTCCTCTCACCTTTTCAAAGCGTCAGAGAACGAGACAAGGTTAATGAGGGCAATACTCTCCTCCCATCATACATTTTCTACTCACATCGCTTGTAAACTGTCTGCAGTCAAATTGTTCCATAGGATCTCGTTTGCTTGAAGATTCTCGGTTTCCTCCAACAGTGAAAGGTCAAATTCTACATTTGGTTCTTTGGTTTCTGGAGACCTGGAAGATGATGATACTTCATGTTAACCAAAGTTAGAAATTGAAATAAAGTAGTTATTGACGCATAAAAAGGTAACATTTCAAAGGCCTTAAACTAAAAGCCTACCTGTGAACCTCAATGAAGTGTTCATACTCTGACACAGGATCAATTTGGTCGATGGAGGTGTGGATTTCTTTGTGGACTTTCACTATTTCATCAGTTAAGAGACTGGTGATTTCACTGTATTCCTCCAAAATCCCCTTCCTGAAAATGACAGAAGTCAGAATTATTATATATATTTTTAAATACATAGAGGTTAAAATTGAGGTAAGCGTATGCTCTGTATATGAAAAGTTTAAAAACACACATTTGCGTGACTCGAGGATCACACAGATGGACAGCTCTGAGGGTTTATGAACAGGGATAGACACGATGTCATTCTAAAACTCATTGTATTTCTCACTCAACAGAAATATAATTTCAGTGGACAAACTCTGAATTGTTCTCCTGTTAACATCTGTCTAAGACTTTAAAAAGTTGATTAAAAACACAGCTTAAGCAGGACATTCTGAACAAGAGGGTGCCTCCGCCTACTAGTAATCCTACGATCGCTATGAAATTATGGGATTAAGCCTCAGCTGGGATCTAATCCCATGCGACAACAAGAAGAACCCTTGCAAATAGTTATTCATTTACGTATTACAATTTCCAAAGAATGTTTACGTCGCCTGACTTGTTAGGGCGTCACAGATCTGATGACTCATAACCTGCAGTGTGCTGCTGGATGTCTGGGATGGACACTGCAGAAAAGGAACACTGCACACAGTGGCATACGCACCCAAGTGTGTTCAACATTTCAACCCTTAGACCATCATCAGGGTTCAACCTAAGGGTCGAGACATAACGAAGCAAAGCACAATCTACTCGTTCATCTACTTTAACCTTCAAGATATTCTCAAGCTCATTGAATGAATCTTTACGTAGTGTATCCCTTGTTACTCTCTGCCGGATCCACACACACACTCACAGTGCACTGATCATCTCCTCCTGCATCTTCTGCAGGGAGTCGAGCAGGAGGGGCAGCGTGGTGTCGTGGTATTGCTCCTGGTGGAGCTGGGCACTCCGCACCGCCAGCACGTACTGGTTGTGGAGGTTGTGAAGCTTCATGGTGGCCTTGTCGTAACGCTCCCTCGCCTTCTCTGGCTCCTTGCCTGAAAACAAACCCAACAAGTGCTGTACTGCTGGTTTGTCTGGAGGAGGTTTAATATGGGTGTGCCTCATCATCTGCCTCCAAAGATATGTCGGTCATATGAACTCCCTCTGCAGGGTTTGGTGATTAATGTATTGATGCACTTCAGCTGGTCTCAAATAAGACTTCATACATTTCCTCCAAGATAAACTGCACTACTATGAATCATTACATTAAACGTATATTTTTCTGTAAATAATTAGGAGAAATTCTTACCTTTCACCATTGCGTCTCTGTATTTTTCTTTGGCACTGTGGGCATCCTTTGTTAATTGTCTGTAGGTGCCTTTTAACTTTTCTAGGTCGCTTTTTGTCACCTAGGAGAGATCATATCGGAAGCATCATCACATCCTCTAGTACAGTGGTCTCATACCCCTTCAAAACAATCAACCTCTAGCTGTACCCCCTCTAGCACCAGGGTCAGCGCACTCTCAAATGTTGTTTTTTGCCATCAATGTAAGCTTGCCACACACACACACTATACAATACATTTATTAAACATAGAATGAGTGAGTTTTTGTCACAACCTGGCTCGTGGGAAATGACACAGAGCTCTCATAGGACATGCCCCAAATAATAATAATAATCAATAAGTCTGCCCTTTATTTAACCATACATATATACACACACACACACACACACATATGTATACACACAAACACATATGTATATATACACACACACACACACACACACACACACACACACACACACACATACATATATATATATACATACACACATTTATATACACATTTATATGTGGGTACTTATACTTATTTTCCACCATAATTTGCAAATAAATTCATTAAAAATCCTACAATGTGATTTTCAGGATTTTTTTTCTCATTTTGTCTGTCATAGTTGATGAATGATGAAAATTACAGGCCTCTCATCTTTTTAAGTGGGAGAACTTGCACAATTGGTGGCTGACTAAATACTTTTTTGCCCCACTGTATGTATGTATGTATGTATGTATGTATGTATGTATGTATGTATGTATGTATGTATGTATGTATGTATGTATGTATGTGTACACACACACACAAATATTTTGTGTGTATATATGTGAATCACATTTTTATTTGGCAAACCCCAGTTTGGGAATATCTGGTCTAGTCAAGGAAAACAAACCTGTCCTGATCTAACTGCAGGATTAGCATTTTAGCACCACACGTGTGAAACACCCTGTCAACAATGCCCCATATCACCACAAATAAAGTCAATACACAGGAAAGACAATGTTTAAAGCAGGAGTAGGCTTAATGTGTGTGTGAGTGTGTTTGTGTATATACAGTACCTTGTTCATCTCGGACTCGATCTGTGTGTGGATGCTCTGGTAGCTCTTCTTAACCTGCTGCTTGTCTTTGATCATCATAGTGAGTCTGTGCAGAGGGCCAGAGTTCAGCTCCTCCGCGTGACACTTCATGATCTGACTCAGCTGTTCTGTCTGCTGGACCATGTGGGCCCAAGACTGGAGAGATGGGAGAGGAAGAAAAGAGAAAGATAGAAGAGAGGGAGGGGGAGCGGATTGAGAGAGGTAGCGAGAGAGAGGTAGCGAGAGAGAGGTAGCGAGAGAGAGAGAGAGAGGTAGCGAGAGAGAGAGAGGTAGCGAGAGAGAGGTAGCGAGAGAGAGGTAGCGAGAGAGAGGTAGCGAGAGAGAGAGAGAGAGGTAGAGAGAGAGAGAGAGAGGTAGCGAGAGAGAGAGAGGTAGCGAGAGAGGTAGCGAGAGAGAGAGAGAGGTAGCGAGGGAGAGAGAGAGAGGTAGCGAGGGAGAGAGAGAGAGGGTAGCGAGGGAGAGAGAGAGAGGTAGCGAGGAGAGAGAGAGAGGTAGCGAGAGAGAGAGAGAGGTAGCGAGAGAGAGAGAGAGAGAGAGAGAGCGAGGTAGAGAGAGAGAGAGAGGTAGCGAGAGAGGTAGCGAGAGAGGTAGCGAGAGAGGTAGCGAGAGAGAGAGAGAGGTAGCGAGAGAGAGAGAGGTAGCGAGGGAGAGAGAGAGAGAGGTAGCGAGGGAGAGAGAGAGAGGTAGCGAGAGAGAGAGAGAGGTAGCGAGAGAGAGAGAGAGGTAGCGAGAGAGAGAGAGAGAGGTAGCGAGAGAGAGAGAGAGAGGTAGCGAGAGAGAGAGGTAGCGAGAGAGAGAGAGAGAGGTAGCGAGAGAGAGAGAGAGAGGTAGCGAGAGAGAGAGAGAGAGGTAGCGAGAGAGAGAGAGAGGTAGCGAGAGAGAGAGAGAGAGGTAGCGAGAGAGAGAGAGAGAGGTAGCGAGAGAGAGAGAGAGAGAGGTAGCGAGAGAGAGAGAGAGAGGTAGCGAGAGAGAGAGAGAGAGGTAGCGAGAGAGAGAGAGAGAGAGGTAGCAGAGAGAGAGAGAGAGAGGTAGCGAGAGAGAGGTAGCGAGAGAGAGAGAGAGAGGTAGCGAGAGAGAGAGAGAGAGGTAGCGAGAGAGAGAGAGAGAGAGGTAGCGAGAGAGGTAGAGAGAGAGAGATAGCGAGGAGAGAGAGAGAGGTAGCGAGGAGAGAGAGAGAGGTAGCGAGGAGAGAGAGAGAGAGAGGTAGCGAGAGAGAGAGAGAGGTAGCGAGAGAGAGAGAGAGAGGTAGCGAGGAGAGAGAGAGGTAGCGAGAGAGAGAGAGAGAGGTAGCGAGAGAGAGAGAGAGAGGTAGCGAGAGAGAGAGAGAGAGGTAGCGAGAGAGAGAGAGGTAGCGAGAGAGAGAGAGAGAGGTAGCGAGAGAGAGAGAGAGGAGCGAGAGAGAGAGAGAGAGAGGTAGCGAGAGAGAGAGAGAGAGGTAGCGAGAGAGAGAGAGAGAGGTAGCGAGAGAGAGAGAGAGAGGTAGCGAGAGAGAGAGAGAGAGGTAGCGAGAGAGAGAGAGAGAGGTAGCGAGAGAGAGAGAGAGAGAGAGAGAGAGGTAGCGAGAGAGAGAGAGTAGCGAGAGAGAGAGAGAGGTAGCGAGAGAGAGAGAGAGGTAGCGAGAGAGAGAGAGGGTAGAGAGAGAGAGAGAGAGGTAGCGAGAGAGAGAGAGAGAGGGAGAGAGGTAGCGAGAGAGAGAGAGAGGTAGCGAGAGAGAGGTAGCGAGAGAGAGAGAGAGGTAGCGAGAGAGAGAGAGAGAGAGAGAGGTAGCGAGAGAGAGAGAGAGAGAGAGAGAGGTAGCGAGAGAGAGAGAGAGAGTAGCGAGAGAGAGAGAGAGAGAGAGAGGTAGGGAGAGAGAGAGAGAGAGGTAGCGAGAGAGAGAGAGAGAGAGAGGTAGCGAGAGAGAGAGAGAGAGAGAGAGTAGCGAGAGAGAGAGAGAGAGAGAGAGAGAGAGAGAGAGAGGTAGCGAGAGAGAGAGGTAGAGAGAGGTAGCGAGGGAGAGAGAGAGAGGTAGAGAGAGGTAGCGAGGAGAGAGAGAGAGGTAGCGAGGAGAGAGAGAGGGTAGCGAGGAGAGAGAGAGAGGTAGCGAGAGAGAGAGAGAGGTAGCGAGAGAGAGAGAGAGGTAGCGAGAGAGAGAGAGAGCGAGAGAGAGAGAGAGGTAGCGAGAGAGAGAGAGAGAGGTAGCGAGAGAGAGAGAGAGGTAGCGAGAGAGAGAGAGAGAGGTAGCGAGAGAGAGAGAGAGAGGTAGCGAGAGAGAGAGAGAGAGGTAGCGAGAGAGAGAGAGAGAGGTAGCGAGAGAGAGAGAGAGAGGTAGCGAGAGAGAGAGAGAGAGGTAGCGAGAGAGAGAGAGAGGTAGGAGAGAGAGAGAGAGAGGTAGAGAGAGAGAGAGAGGTAGCGAGAGAGAGAGAGAGAGGTAGCGAGAGAGAGAGAGAGGTAGCGAGAGAGAGAGAGAGAGGTAGCGAGAGAGAGAGAGAGAGGGTAGCGAGAGAGAGAGAGAGAGGTAGCGAGAGAGAGAGAGAGAGGTAGCGAGAGAGAGAGAGAGGTAGCGAGAGAGAGAGAGAGGTAGCGAGAGAGAGAGAGGTAGAGAGAGAGAGAGAGAGAGAGGTAGCGAGAGAGAGAGAGAGTAGCGAGAGAGAGAGAGGTAGCGAGAGAGAGAGAGGTAGCGAGAGAGAGAGAGAGAGAGAGAGAGGTAGAGAGAGAGAGAGAGGTAGCGAGAGAGAGAGAGAGAGAGAGAGGTAGAGAGAGAGAGAGAGAGAGAGGTAGCGAGAGAGAGAGAGAGGAGGTAGAGAGAGAGAGAGAGAGAGAGGTAGCGAGAGAGAGAGAGAGAGAGAGGTAGCGAGAGAGAGAGAGAGAGAGAGGTAGCGAGAGAGAGAGAGAGAGAGAGGTAGCGAGAGAGAGAGAGAGAGAGAGAGAGGAGAGAGAGAGGTAGCGAGAGAGAGAGAGAGAGAGAGAGGTAGCGAGAGAGAGAGAGAGAGAGAGAGGTAGCAGAGAGAGAGAGAGAGAGAGAGGTAGCGAGAGAGAGAGAGAGAGAGAGAGGTAGCGAGAGAGAGAGAGAGAGAGAGAGGTAGCGAGAGAGAGAGAGAGAGAGAGAGGTAGCGAGAGAGAGAGAGAGAGAGAGAGAGAGAGGTAGCGAGAGAGAGAGAGAGAGAGAGAGAGGTAGCGAGAGAGAGAGAGAGAGAGAGAGGTAGCGAGAGAGAGAGAGAGAGAGAGAGAGTAGCAGAGAGAGAGAGAGAGAGAGAGAGGTAGCGAGAGAGAGAGAGAGAGAGAGAGGTAGCGAGAGAGAGAGAGAGAGAGAGACATTTCCATTTCCTCAATGAAAACAATGTACTGAGCAAATGTCAAATTGGCTTTTTACCAAATTACCGTACAACAGACCATGTATTCACCCTGCACACCCTAATTGACAATCAAACAAACCAAAACAAAGGCAAAGTCTTCTCATGCTTTGTTGATTTCAAAAAGCCTTCGACTCAATCTGGCATGAGGGTCTGCTATACAAACTGATGGAAAGTGGTGTTGGGGGTAAAACATACGACATTATAAAATCCATGTACACAAACAACAAGTGTGCGGTTAAAATTGGCAAAAACACACACATTTCTTCACACAGGGTCGTGGGGTTAGACAGGGATGCAGCTTAAGCCCCACCCTCTTCAACATATATATCAACGAATTGGCGAGGGCACTAGAAAAGTCTGCAGCACCCGGCCTCCCCTGCTAGAATCCGAAGTCAAATGTCTGCTGTTTGCTGATGATCTGGTGCTTCTGTCACCAACCAAGGAGGGCCTACAGCAGCACCTAGATCTTATGCACAGATTCTGTCAGACCTGGGCCCTGACAGTAAATCTCAGTAAGACCAAAATAATGGTGTTCCAAAAAGGTCCAGTCACCAGGACCACAAATACAAATTCCATCTAGACACTGTTGCCCTAGAGCACACAAAAACTATACATACCTTGGCCTAAACATCAGCACCACAGGTAACTTCCACAAAGCTGTGAACGATCTGAGAGACAAGGCAAGAAGGGCATTCTATGCCATCAAAAGAAACATAAATTTCAACATACCAATTAGGATCTGGCTAAAAATACTTGA